>NC_090279.1:167154167-167525417 GCF_040414725.1 Anabrus simplex | reverse complement strand
GCCCCCGTAAAGCAAAGTTGGTCTGAAAACAGACCGATGTAAAGATAGTTTCGTCTGGGAGCTGACTTCCTTCTTACAGAATACTGCTGATCGCAACTGCGAGCTCACTGCATTAGCTTTACTATACCTTGATTCAATCTCGCTTACTATATTAGCATCCTGGGAGAACACACAACCTAAATACTTGAAATTATCGACCTGTTCTAGCTTTGTATCACCAATCCGACATTCAATTCTGTTGAATTTCTTACCTACTGACATCAATTTAGTCTTCGAGAGGCTAATTTTCATACCATACTCATTGCACATATTTTCAAGTTCCAAGATATTAGACTGCTGGCTTTCGGCACAGTCTTCCATTAAGACCATGTCGTCAGCATAGGCCAAACTGCTTACTGCATTTCCACCTAACTGAATCCCTCCCTGCCATTTTATACCTTTCAGCTGATGATCCATGTAAACTACGAACAGCAAAGGTGAAAGATTACAGCCTTGTCTAACCCCTGTAAATACCCTGAACCAAGAACTCACTCTACTATCAATTCTCACTGCAGCCCAATTGTCAACATAAATGCCTTTGATTGATTTTAATAATCTACATTTAATTCCATAGTCCCCCAGTATAGTAAACATATTTTCCCTCGGTACCCTGTCATATGGTTTCTCTAGATCTACGAAACATAAACACAACTGCCTATTCCTCTCGTAGCATTTTTCAATTAGCTCGCGCATACTGAAAATCTGATCCTGACAGCCTCTCCGTGGTCTGAAACCACACTGGTTTTCATCCAACTTCCTCTCAACGACTGATCGCGCCCTCCCTTCCAAGATGCCAGTGAATACTTTGCCTGGTATACTAATCAATGAGATACCTCGATAGTTGTTGCAATCCTTCCTGTTCCCTTGCTTATAGATAGGTGCAATTACTGCTTTTGTCCAATCTGACGGTACCTTACCAACTGTCCTTGCTAATCTTACTACTCTATGAAGCCATTTCATCCCTGCCTTCCACTATACTCCACCATTTCAGGTCTAATTTCATCTATTTCTGCTGACTTATGACAACGGAGTTTATTTACCATATGTTCCACTTCTTCAAGCGTAATTTCACCATCATCATTTTCCTCCTCCTGATGACCTCCGTTGTTCGCGACTCCACCAAGATGATTTCCTTTTACGTTGAGAAGATTTTCAAAATATTCCCTCCACCTCTCCAGTGATTCCCTGGGATCTATTATGAGTTCACCTGAATTACTCAAAACACTGTTCATTTCTTTTTCCCTCCCTTCCTAAGATTCTTTATTACTGTCCAGAAAAGTTTCCGTGCTGCTTGACCTAGCCTTTTCAGGTTGTTACCAAAATCTTCCCATGACTTCTTTTTGGATTCAACAACTATTTGTTTCGCTCTGTTTCTTTAATCTACGTACCAATCCCTGTCTGCCTCAGCCCTTATTTGGAGCCATTTCTGGAAAGACCACTTTTTACTTTTACAGGCTACTCTCACTTTATCATTCCACCAAGATGTTCGCCTTTTCCCATCTTTACACACAGTTGTTCCTAGGCATTTCCTTGCTGTTTCTACTACAGCATCCCTGTATGCCACCCATTCACTTTCTATATTCTGAACCTGCTTACTTTCTACTGTTCGAAACTTCTCACTAATCATATCCATGTACTTCTGTCTAATTTCCTCGTCCTGGAAATTTTCTACCCTTATTCGTTTGCAGACAGATTTCACTTTCTCTACCCTAGACCTAGAGATACTTAGTTCACTACAGATCAGATAGTGGTCTGTATCATCGAAAAATCCGCGAAAATCTCGTACATTCCTAACAGATTTCCTGAATTCAAAGACTGATAAGATATAGTCTATTATGGATCTGGTACCCCTAGCCTCCCATGTGTAGCAGTGAATAGCCTTATGCTTGCAGAATGTATTCGTAACAGCTAAACCCATTCTAGCACAGAAGTCCATCAAACGCTTCCCATTCCCATTAGCTTCCATATCTTCCCCACATTTACCAATCTCCCTTTCGTATCCTTCAGTTCTATTCCCAACCCTCGCATTGAAATCGCCCATTAGGACTATTCTATCGTTGCTGTTGACCCTGACCACGATGTCACTCAATGCTTAATAAAACTTGTCAACTTCATCCTCATCTGCACCCTCACACGGTGAGTACACGGACACAATTCTTGTCCTAATTCCTCCCACTGACAAATCTACCCACATCATTCGCTCATTTACGTGCCTAACAGAAACTATGTTGCGTGCAGTGGTATTCCTGATAAAGAGCCCTACCCCAGACTCTGCCCTTCCCTTTCTAACACCCGTCAAGTACACTTTATAATCTCCTATCATTTCCTCATTATCTCCCCTTACCCGAATATCACTTACTCTTAGCACATCCAGCTGCATCCCCTTTGCTGACTCAGCCAGTTCTACCTTCTTTCTTCCATAAGCCCCATTAATATTGATAACTCCCCATCGAATTCCATTTCGTTCGCCAAGTTGTTTCCAAGGAGTCCCTCGCCTGTCAAATGGGAGTGGGACTCCATTACTCCCATAGGTCCAAGACTTGCTAAAAATGTTCTGAGCTCGGTAAGTTCATGAAGCAGAATGCTAACCTACTTGCACATAGTCCAAGTGAGGATCTATCCTCTAACGGGTTATGGACCACCGGTGAATTGTATAGTCCTAACCGCCTGAGCGCAAGGAGGGCCATGACTCAGAATATGTCCGAGATGCCCACTCCCATTCCATAGCAACTTGTATCCCGACTCTCAGGACCTCTTGCTAGGCCACTCAGCCGTTGACCATGGTTCACGAACTAGGACGTGACTACAGTAACCCACAAACATGAACCATTCAAGTATTCTTATCATAGATTAATTACATGAAGAAAATTTTTAAAAATACATAAAACAAAAATACTTCTTATTTCTACCGCTTTTTCCAGATCTGTGAGGTCGCGGGTGTGAGCTGTGTCGAACATGGGGATTTGGTCCGATGTTATGGTCAGATGTCCTTCCTCACGTCAACTCTATGGATTTTAGAGAAAAGCGCATTTTGTTCTTGAAGACAGAACTTTAAATGAAGTTGTATTTACACGATTCATGTATTTATAATGTTAGAAACGACGGTTCTATAGTGCCTAAAAGTTCCTGAATTGACGTTAGAACCTATACTTGCCTATATTCCGATAATTCCTATTTTGATCCCTTAACATGCTTTTAATATATTCAGAGAAAGTACAATATTTGCGGACTCGTTTTTGGAATCTTAAACAAAATCTTAAAATCGGAAAGTTGTAAACCACACACCCCGATAAGTCTTAAGAACCTCTCACAGCGAACTCTTTCGTAATCTGTCACGAGGCTGGAGACAAAACTCCATTTCATTCTGTGAGAATATTTCGGTATTCCCGTTTGTTCAGAGTGTCTAATAGCCGAAAGTATCAGGTTCCAAGTCACTTTTAATTAAAAAGTTAGATGAGTTTTGCCATTTCACATCGGATGATAAAATTATGTTCTGTGACGTCTGCGGCAAAGAGGTGAGGGAGACTTGTTTTATATTTCCCCCTAATGAGTTGTTATCCATTTAGCACACTAAACATGATATTTTAATTGACGCCTATTAAAATACGTAAATTTCAAGGTGTCCAAAATATTTTAGAACCAATTTCACAACCTATTTAGGCAGTTAAATAACATTTTAACATCTAAAAATCCCAGGTCTAGTAATTACTATTGTTTTTTTTTTTCTGTGGAGGTTGGAAGTGTTGTATGTTGTCTCAATATGAAGAGAAAGTGTTGAAAAAAACACAAACACCCAGTCCCCCAACCAGAATAATTAATTAGACGCGATTAAAATCTCCGATCCCGCCAGGAATCGAATCCGTGACCTTCTGAAGGGAAGGCCGCAACGCTGATCATTCAATCAAGAATTCGGACAAAACGGAAACACTGACTGTGAGTTTCGTTATTTTTATCAGTATTAACATTCAACTTTCGTAGTAGAACAACGCAAACATAGTTATTTAGTTTCATTATTTCTATCAATTTTAACATGCAACTTGTTTAGTTTCAATCCTACACCTGATGTTTAAGGTCGGGCCGCCAGGTGCGCCACTGTCAACATGTCTCGCAGTTTAGTATGGGAGAATGCGGAAGTGTCCAGTATTGTCTACAGTGTATTTGCTCATAGGTTAGTCTCGACGGAGCGTTTATCCTTCGATGGGGGTTCGCAGACAATGTCTAAGGCGTAGACATGACGGGATCTGTTTGTACGTGGACTTTTTCTGGTGTAAGTTATTAGGAGCGCTCTGCCATCTGTTGAATATATTTGCAAGCCTGGAAAGGTTAGAGAATCAAAGAGTATCTAGCAGGCAATAGTATTCTTCCGTAATCAGAAGAAGTGTATTCTCTCTGACTTGACAGGTAGTAATCGAACATGGCTGCATGCAATATCAGAATATTAATGAATGTGTTAGTCGCTTAGCAGCCTGCTAAGTACAGAATGTATTGCGGGTTAGGGTAAGTCTTCGCCTGCAATTATTGGAGTGATCACTTAATGATTTGATTTTATGATTACCAAAGTTAGCTAAACTGAGAGACATGTTAATATCTCATGATTCACCAGCAGGTAATTCCGAAGAGAACAGAACAGAACAAAAATGAATCATATCGGTCCAGCAGAACGGAAGGACGGATTTGCCAAAGCTGTTTTTAATAAACTCTTTGTATATATAGATTTTGATTTACAATAGTTTTGTTGATTACATTATTTTCATATCTTTAAACTATTGGATTTATAACACGCAACAGCGATTTCTCAGTAAAGAAACTGAACCTCGTAAAGTTCCGGAAGCTCTAAACTAAACTGCTTCCAAAAGTTCACAATGAATGGAGGAATAGTCCCTCGAGCTCTTATCATTAATCCTAACACTTTAATGTCCTTCAATCCAAATTTATCTTTATAATAACTTATGGTCGATTCATAGATAAGGTTCTTTTCCATATCAGCGTCTTCTGGCTGGTCTGCGGAGATTTCCAAACGAACTGTGGGGTCTATTACACATACCACACACTCTGATTCCTTGTAGGCTACGATGTCCGTTCTCCAACTGCTACCGTTATCGGCAAGTCCGGATACCTCATCGGCGACCCTAGAATTTTTCTTCCTGGGTGTATTTGCTACAAAGAACCGGACGTAATGATTCATCAGACTGAAGGTAGAACATAGAAAATATGTTCATTTTAACAATAGATCAGTCAGCTAATTGTTTAGGGCAAGTCATTGAAAGGTTGACAGGTGATAATGTGACCATGTTTAGAAGTAAGCTGTTACTCTTGAATGATCTCTTTAGTTGATTGGAGGGAATGTAAAATAATTTGTTAAATGCTATTTGTATAAATATTTCCAATAATAAACATCATAGATTCCCAGAAACTCGACTTTAATAGGTACTCACAAATTACCTCCCCAGTTGATATACAATGAAATAAAAAATAGTTTGGCATTCCTAGGGTTAATTTATGTAACTATAAGATACTGATGTTTTATTCGGAGTTACTTATATAACAATACATTTCTGTTCCTTTCTTCCCGTTATATCCAAGTATATTTACTCCAATTGAGGAAGCCAGCAGTTCTAGCGGAAAGGGCAATCAACTGGATCTCTCACTATGTGAAATGGAATTCAATAGAGGATGGTCTTGTCTTGTCCCTTCACCCTCAGACTGCCGTTGCTATGGTTACGATCTCCTCATCACCCTTGTCTTTCTCCTCTATTGTTTCAGTGCAGCCATAGCTTTCCCGCAATGACCTCCAGTCAGCAACAAATTCCTAAAAAATAATTCAATATTCCTCTATATCGGGTATAAGTAATGCAAATCACTGCTAAACGTAAGAGCATAACCAGGCATCCGGAAATTTATGCAAGTTTATTTTGTGGGTACTCTACCTAAGCTGTAAATACTTCCTAAACATACAGTAATGGAATAATTATCCTTCAACAGTTCGACAGTTGTACTGTAATCACTAGAGCCCGAATTTCCATGTACTATCAAATCTCAAAATATGCATGCATTCATGCGCTATCGTATAGCAAAACATGCGCAATAACGTGGAAAATATGCACTATCAAAATTCAGTTCAACATGGTTATATTTTCAGTTCCTCTTGAAACATTGTATAAGAACTAATTTTTCCAAGTTGTCTTGACTTAAGCTCATCCGTTTACCCATAAGTACATTCCTAAACACAGAAAAAATGATCTTTCTACGTCACAAGTGACAGGCGCATACTTAAATGAAAACAATTGGGACAATGTGAGCTTAAATTGTACATCTTTTGCGTTTTCGTCACACAAAAGGTCTTTTATAAGCTTAACGAAATCAAACTCAGGATTTGATGGATCACTTTGTTCAGGCTACCTTTAGCTCCCGCAGCTACTTCTCCGTGAGATGATTGGAGACACGTTTGAATGTCTTCAATAACAGCTACATATTCGACAAAGGGTAGAGCTGTAGCTTCCAACTTTTTTATCGCAGCAGACAATCTCCCAAAATTTTAATTTGTATACATTAAGTCTTGCTGCTCATTCCTTTTAATGAATTCCACTTGCGCATCTACTGGAACACTGTCTACGAACTAAAACCGAAAAAAATTATTCAGCTAAATGAAAACTCGTCTAATCAGTGGCATTATGTTCATTGATGGTAAATTTGGATTATAGGATATGTACGGTATGTTACTAACTTTGGTTGTCAGGTAGGATGCCATGAATGCATTCTCTTTCTCTCCGCATCTCAGTAATAGACATGTGACGTGTAAAAATGGTCCCAAAAGTTTTGCAAATCAACGTTAATAAAAGACACTATCATGCAACTGAACATTCTTCTTCTTGCGTTCCGGCCTTCTAAGGACCACGTTACAATTTCAATTGTTCCTCCTTAGTTGTTCTCTCCTTTTCTGCCAGTATTCTTTCATTGTTTCACTGTGTTTCTTTTTCCTGTCTTCAGTCCACTTTGTGCCTGTTTTCTTTTCCTTCCTCCCTTCGAATCCTCCATTTATAAGACTTTCTTCCTAAAAATATTTCTTTCCAATAATTCTTCTTCTCGTATGTTGTTCCTTTGCAGGTCTTTCTTGACTTCTTGAATCCAGGTGGTAGTTGATTTCTTTTCCCAAAGGTACTTGAAGATTTGTTTAGTTAGTCTATTGTCATCCATTCTGTAAATGTGTCCAAGAAATAGCAATCTCCTTATTGTTTCTGATATGTTTTCTACGTTCTGGTAAATTTCATTGTTACTTCCTAATTTCCAAAACTCTGCAATTCTTAGAGGACCTAATATTTTCCTTATAATTCTTCTTTCTAATATTTCTAATTTATCAAGCTTGTAGTTCAGTGCTAGACATTCACTGGCATAAAGGCATTCTGGTTTCACTACTGTGTTGTTGTGCTTTATTTTAAGTTTTCTTGATAAGCACTTTTTGTTTTAAGTATTCTTAGTTATACCGTACGCTCTTTCCATCTTTTGTATCCTCTCCTCTATAGCAGATTTTTCTGAACCATTTTCTTGAATTGTCTCACCCAAATATTTGAATTTCTTTACCTTTTCTATTTGACCAATATCCGTTACTAAAAACTTTGGGGCACTTTCTTTTATATATGCGCCAAAGTCAGAAGGAAAGCCATATTATTCAATATAAACGTGCAAATATTCTCTATTAAATCCAAAATATTCAAAATATACATTATGCATACATTTTCTCCTAAAAAGGCCAAAACATGCAAACATGCACGGAATAGGAACGGTTATTTAGAATCGTGAAGTCATAAAACGAATATTTGCAAAGTTTGAGAAGTGTAACCAGCTTATTTAAAAACATGCATTTGCATGGAAATCCGGGCTCTAGTAATCACCAAATGATCCTGGTAAGTTGGATTTTAATTAAAATTAATGAAAGAATTCCCACACATTTCTTTTTGCATAGTATTAATTGGATAGTGCACTTTGTAAAAAGAAGAATCCAGAAATTAATCCACAGAAAACCAGAGTTCTAAATCTTGGAAGCATCCATTCACAGTTTGTGGCTATCCGTTACCGTGTGAGAATAGTCGTATTCATTCATTCATTCATTCATTCATTCGTTGATGCACGACCCTATTCAACCATGAAAGTATCCATTTACCAATTCATCCAATCACCCACTTATTCAGTTCAGTCATAATGTATAAGGCGTGATCAAAATGTTTCCGTGTGAGGGCGCTGCAGCAGCGGACATGCAACGTAGGGCGACTCCGATCTGGGTATATAAGCACGGACATGTATGCAAAGGAGGACTAATTAATGTGGCAGTTGTGTCGTGCCGAGGTGCGTGCGTTAAATGCGGCGACGTTATTACGAAATGCGTCCAAACAGGACCAACGTGCTGTTATTCTGTTCTTGGCTCTCGAAGGACAAACAGCGGTGGACGTCCATCGGAGAATGAAGACTGTGTATAGGGCAGTATGTCTATTGAAAACCAGCATTGTAGAATGGTGCACCAAGTTCCGTGCAGGTCGCGTTTCGACACAAGACGCTGGTCGATCTGGAAGGTCAGCTTCATCCATTACAGACAACAAGGAATGGATGTTTGATGGGTCCTATAGTCCTGATCTTTCCCCATGCGATTAGCACGCATTCAGTCCCCTCAACAAGGCCGTGAAGTGTCAATACTTCCTGTCGGATGTGCAGCAGGCTATTACGGACTTCTTCACGCAGCACGATACGGTGTTTTACCACACAGGGACCTTCAACCTGGTGCATAGGTGGGATGAGTCCTTCAATGCTGACGGCGATTTTGCCTGATTGGCAACCCAATTCAGGACTGTACGACCGTCAAACGGAAACGTATTCATTGCCCCTTTTATACTGTAATGGTAGGAAAACTCCATAAGATTTGTGACACATAGGTAAGCACTAAATAAGCTAAGGAAAGGGAAGATACATGTTGTCCTAGACTATAAAAGTTTTAATGTCTAGGATAAAATAAATTATATTCAAATAGTCAAATAATTGCAAGAAAAGAATGTAATGGATGTATCGAATTTAATTAATGAAAATAAACGAATTCTCTCCCCAGTTCCAAACAATCTGGAATTAGGGGTGGGAATATGTAAAAGGGGTGACAAATTCTCAAAATGTGAACACTAGTGGATGAGTAAGACAAAATAAGAAGTAAAAAATCATTGAATACCTAGGGATGATCATTAGCACCAGTGGCAGATGGACAGAAAAGATAAAAGGAACAAAAGAGAAGAGACTAAGTGCTTTGCCAAGGTTTTTATTTATTTATTTATTTATTTATTTATTTATTTATTTATTTATTTATTTACTTATTTATTTATTTATTTATTTATTTATTTATTTATTTATTTATTTATTTATTTATTTATTTATTTATTTATTCATTTATTTAATAGTAGTCAGATACAGGTAAGAAGTACACCATTTATACTGACTGTATAACAGTAAAAAAAAAGGCACAATAACATTTAACAAAAAAGGGACTTATTATTAACAAGTGCTTTAGAAATTAAACAACAAATAGAATGAAAACAAGGGGTTAAATTTAATGGCGTGTGGCCCCCGAAATGGCCCGGTGAAGGTATTTCAAGTTGACGCTGTATAAGTGAGTTGTGCGTCTATAAGTATGGGGCCCTACCCATGATGCATTCTAATGATGAAGACGGGACACACACCCAGCCCCCGAGTCATCGGAATTAACCAATGGAAGTTAAAATCTCCGTCCCGGCCGATAATCGAACCCGGGACCCTGTGGACCAAATTTGAGGAGTAAATAATGGGATTGTAGCACTAGATGTAGCTGTAAGTAAATTTGCCTAAATAATAATGGGATTGCCTGTCTGTACTGCAAACATTTTTGTCTTTACCAGTTGCTTTACGTCGCACCGACCAGCGACCGTGGGACAGTAAAAGGCTAGGAGGGGAAGGAAGCAGCCGTGGTCTTAATTAAGGTACAACCCGCAGTATTCGCCTGGTGGGAAAATGGGAAGCAATGGGAAACCATCTTGAGAGCTGTTGACAGTTGGGTTCGAACCCATTGTCTCCCGATTACTGGATACTGGCCGCACTCAAGCGACTTCTTGAATGATGTGTTTCAAGGATGAGTATACGGGCAGATATTGTTAATAAATAACTAAATATTGGTTGAAGTTAAAGATTGGGACAGGAGGTGAAGACCTAAGGATAGCAAACTAGCAGCAAATGAGGGTTACTGGGTGGACGGGTTGAAGAAACTAATGGATAACATAAGAGAGGGGAATAGTTTGGAAATGCATTTTTCAAGGGATTATATGAGATTCTGTACGAATGTGGACCAATGAGTGTAAGACATTGAAAGACAAACAATAATGACAGAATGTTACTGCAATGGAACACTTGCTGAATTTTTTACAATAAGTAAAATATACGGCAGTAAGGACTGAAATGTAAAAAGGAAATGAAATGAGAGGATTTATTTTGTGGCTGATGGGAATACATGAGTGAATATAAAAGACAAAAGAATGAGCACAATCTAGGCATTTTATGGAATAATTATATGAAAGTTATTCACCAACTAAAAGACTTTAAGGAAACAAGAAAGATGAGAGAGAAATATATACACTGAGTGGCCAAAAGTCACGGGATGGTGTGTACCACTAGAAAATGTGCCGTGTATGACACACGATCGTTGCGGCTAGCTGCAGCGTAGCTGAACAGTCTGTCACAGACACCACTGTCGTGAAGATGGTAACACATCGCGAGTTAACCGACTTTGAACGTGGGATGATCATCGATGCACGGCGCATGGGTCATAGCATTGTGGGGAGTTCACGCGAATTTGGGTTTACGAGGTCAACAGTGTCGAGGGTGGATCTTCACTACCGCAGAGACAATGTAACCACCTGTGTAAACCGCCGCACGCGAAGACCACAGGTGTTTAACGAACGGAAATCACTTCACCTCCGCAGAATTATACCGGGCGCTCGACGAGCTGTTCAGAGTCAGGAACCCATTTCTACCAGGACTGTAAGGAGGCAAATGCACCGCATAGGCTTCATCAGCCGACGACCAACTCGTGTCCGCTTGCTGACACAGAGCTCAACGACCTGCATGGGCTGGTGAATATCGGCAATGGACCAAGGAACAGTGGCGGGGTGTTATGGTACGATGAATCCTGGTCGTAGTTGTATCGTGCTGAAGGGCGCGTGAGATTTTGGCGTATACCTCATGAAGCTATCGATCCTGCGTGTCAACAAGGTTGTGTCCAGACGGGACATGGCTCATTTCTAGTCTGGGCGGCGTTCATGGCCGAAAATAGGCCCCATTTTGCGGCTGCAGGGAGCGCTGACAGGTGCACGTTATGTGGACACTCTTTCAGATCATCTTCATTCCTTTGTGGCCCTAAAGTGCCCTAATGGAAATGCCATGCTTCATCAGGTCAATGCGTAACGTCGCCGCTCTGTGGTGGCACGCAGGTTGTAGGAGGAGCACTCGAGTGACGTTACGGCCATGGATTGGCTCTGGAGATCCCACGATCTTAATCCAATCGAGCATTTATCGGATTATCTCGTTGCTGGTGTACGCTCCATGATCTCCGCGCCATCTATTCAAGACCAACTGTGAGTAGTAGTGCAAGATGTGTGCGTCTATATCCCTGCAGAAAGATTCCAACCCCTTGTAGAGTGGATGCCTCGCCGTATTGCTGACGTTTTGAGGACTCGCCGTGGAGCAACTCGTTATTATAAGTTATTTCACATTCAGTGTCTATCCATGACTTTTGACCACTCATTCCAGAAGGGGAATAGATAGGTAAAATCGGAAATGAACCTTGAACTTTTCACCTTTTTAAATAACTGTTAAGTTCTTCAGTCTGAAGAAACTAAATTTGAGTAATAAATTTATGGAGTACCTGAAAAGAAAAAAAATATGGCAACAGTATTACACTTGAAAAAGAAAAACTTCCTTCTTGTAACATTGCTTTTATAAACGTGCAAGTGACTTGTACGGACCCACCCTTCGTCGAATGATCAGTGTATTCAGGATGCAGGATGAAAATAATATTATGGGAATTCTGTGCAATTAGCAAAACGTTCTCAATAAATAAAGACAGGCTTACGAATATAGAAGTTGTGGTGGTAAATTATGTCTAACAATAAGGGTCCAAGGGAGAAAAATGAAGGAAATTGTTGTTTGTTGAGTTGAGAGTTAATGGAAGAGGCATATCTGATAAGGAAACAGACTCGCTGAGGAACAAATACCTGGATAGTGATTGCAAAGCAAAAAAGAGAAAGGAAGAAATAATGTTATACGATTATAAAAGTATTAAACAAAGACTGGAACGCACAGGGTAGGACAACAACGTGTTATGTATACTGTAGAGAAGAAATCTGACATAAGAGAATAATAGAAAAGAAAGCAAGCACTAATTCAAAGTACGAAGAGTAAGAAAGATGTTGTCCTAGAATACACAGGACGCGCAAGATAAAACTGGTCCGGAAAATGTTTACAATACGACTGACGTGGGTTTGGTTCTCGTTAATGAGCATCATAGAAGATGCTGGAAATGGCCTCATCTTAAGAAATGAAAAACTGAGGTTCCAAAAGTCCTGACTCCACTTCGCTGAGAAACCACCGGCAGAACTCAACACGCGTAGCTTTGTCTGGACACATTTGTGCATTTCAACAGTAAATATGTAAAGATACAGATGCTGGTCCTTTTTGATTATGTTTCTACACGGAGATCTTTTAATTCCCACTTGTACAAATAAACGGCGCTGAGATTTCGTCAGACTTCGTGCCAGTCTTTCGTTCTCTTGAGTAATGTTTCGTGGTGTTCGATCTCTTTCCAGAGAGGTAAGGTTTTCATTCGCTAGAGACCACGTTTCACGCTATTTTGCCACTTTTGCATTGCAACTTTGCTGGAGGTTTTATCAAAACACTTCCGGTCTTAAACTCTTCCACAAACAGGTTTTCCACGAATTGCACTTCACATAACACTCGACAATGAATACGCGCTCTTTCAACGTGAGCTCCATTTTGTGTTGCATTTAACTGGTCACTAAACACATCTGCTACTGTCACTCATACGTAATCACACATCGAAATACTTGAGAGATCCGCACGCCCTGACATGTAACAGCAACCAATTGGTGCATCAAAAGCACGGTTTCCAGCATTTTCTGTGATGGGCAGTTCTCCTGTTCAGTAACAAGGATCAGTTCCGGGTCAGCCTTATACATGTTTTCCGGGCCAGTATTTATTTGTCCATCTGGTACAACACGGTCAATATCTCGAACAAAAATAATAAATTGAGAAATCTACAATTTAAAGATTGCATGTAAATAATAAAGCAATTGAAATAAGAAAAATGGTGTATATGCCAAAAAACAATTTGGGTTACACTAAATGATTAATCTTTCCCCAGTTTAAGTTGATCCGGTACTTGGGGATGCGAGTATTCTCACCTATAATCAACGTAGTGACGGGGTTCGATTCCGAAACGGGTGGAGCATTCTAAGTCCGTATTCATTCCTCCAGCTCGGGGAGCGAATGCTTGTGTTTATTTGCATCTTTACGCAGTGCAATAATGGTTACATCCCTCCAGATAGCTTTGGGGTCAGGAAGAGCATCAGGACGTGAAACGATGCCAAATCCACACGAAGCCTAAGGATGTGGGGGAAAAGAACAAGGAAAAGATAGCTTTACAAGTGACTGTCGGATAAAAATATAGGATTAGAAGTGAAGTACCTATCCCTTCCCGTTTTGACGTAATGGAAGCAATATCGTTAACATGTCACGGGGAACATTTGTACACAGCTTTAGATTTTATAGATCACTAAATACACTTAGAGAAGAGATCCATCATGCTGATTTCAAGCTACTTCTAAGACCTTGTTCTCGTGATGTAATAAATCACGAACTAGGATAGGATAGGATTTGATTTTATAGTAGGTTGTTAACAGGGGAAGATCTATGGATAAATATTCATGGATTGCTTGGCGAAGATTGCAAAGACAAGTACGATTCACAGCCAAAGACAAACGTTTCCCAGAATGTACCTCCCTGTACCTCTTCTTGCCATGCTATGTTCGATGCAATGACCGTAGAGGTTACTGCGCGAACTTTTGGACCGTCGACCTATTTGGTCTTGAGTGCTATGTCATAAGATGATTACCCCATTCCATTAATGTATTGGCGAATTTGGGATACGTGAAATCTGTGGTCCTTAGCTGGTCAGAGTATGACCGGGCGCACGTGCTATCATGTGCGCTTATTGTGCTGGATTAGCGGCGCGGAGAAGGCGAAGCAGACGTGCGGACTGACTCACCATCCAATGAGTGACCACGCCTGATGTTGCTTAACTGTTAGTAGGTTAATGAATATTGAATTTTCACGACCGCATTGTAATCGAAACCGACTTTCAACCTATTAGGTCGTGTTACGTACATTTAGTACGTGTTGAAGAGATGTTAAGTACAGAACAAAAATGGCCAACCAGACACCAGTGGGATCCGAACCCACAACCTCCCGATTTCGCGTCGGTTGCTCTACCAATTGAGCTATGGTGGCCTAGGCCATCTTTGTTCTGTTGGAAAGGATCTGAGCTACAGGTCTGGTACTACTACCATCACACTGTAGAGTGCGTTTAAGTTGCCCGTTGAGGGCCAAGTCAATGAATATTGAATTTTCACGACCGCATTGTAATCGAAACCGACTTTCAAGCTATCAGGTCGTGTTACGTACATTTAGTACGTGTTGAAGAGATGTTAAGTACAGAACAAAAATGGCCAACCAGACCTGTAGCTCAGATCCTTTCCAACAGAACAAAGATGGCCTAGGCCACCATAGCTCAATTGGTAGAGCAACCGACGCGAAATCGGGAGGTTGTGGGTTCGGATCCCACTGGTGTCTGGTTGGCCATTTTTGTTCTGTACTTAACATCTCTTCAACACGTACTAAATGTACGTACCACGACCTAATAGGTTGAAAGTCGGTTCGATTGTTAGTAGGTTGTTCCAGTGCTTAAGTAAGAAGAAGGCTGAGGTGTTTAAAGAGTCTGGAGGAGCTAGCAAGGCGTCATGGAGGCAGGGGAGCTGGTTAGGTCTTGTTGTAGTATAGGGTGGGTGGGGCTGTGGCTGGCCTGTACTGGGTAGTGAGGAGGCTGAGTAGTATGAGGAGTAGGTTGTTAGGGGTGGTATAGAGGGTGCCGGGTTCACAGAAGGTGGATGTTGGAGTGTAGGAGGGACGGGGGATTGTTGTTCATGTGGGTGACCTGGCGCTGCTGACGCTAATGCCTCCTGATAGCCTTTTTCAGTTAACGGCAGCCTGGAAACGAAGCCGTATGATTGCCTTAGTAGTTTGCGCACCTCGGCTGGTCCCTTGGCACCTTGCAAGCAGAGTAATGGTGAGGGCCACCACATCTGTTGCAGCGGGACGTTTCGGGACAATTCGCTGCAGAATGAAAGAGTTTGAGGCATTTGTAGCATGGTGGGACGGGCGGTTGAGTGGGATCCTGATTCTGTGTTAGGAGTATGGGATGGTGTTGGCCGTGATTTAAGGGGAGGGTTTTTACGCCTACTCCTAGTCTGAGTGTATGTGTTGTGCGTTGTCGGAGCTTAGTCTGTTTTCTTGCTTGGTTCAGCTTCGGTTCTGATTTCTGTCGGGCTGCTGGGTGCCGGGGGCGGGTGGCGGGGGGAGGGGATCGTGTCCTGGTAGGGGTGGTGTGGATGGTGTGGTGGCAGGTGGGGGTGGAGGTAGGTTGGTTTTTACTGCTGCTGCTGATGTGCGTGGGCTGGTTTGGAATGTTTTATGGCGGTTGTTAGGTTTAGTTTGGGTAAATTTGGTTGAGCTAGGGTCATTGGTTTGGGGGATTGTGTGGGAGCCGGTGTCTGCGGCTGAGTGTGGGGGGGAAGGTTGAAGGTGAAAGATCACGTTGGTTGTATGAGTTAGTAACAGCGTTGATTTTGATAGCGGTGGGGGTACCAGTGTGCAGGAGTGCGTTGAGGATGATGGGTATGGACCTCTTTAATGTGGGGGTGATAATCAGATGGGTTTCTTCTATGATAGCTATGTGGTGGCTGATTATTGGCTGGATTGCTTCAATGACGGATTTGCGGGTGCTGAGTTTGTGAACGGCATGATGAGGAAGCTGCATGTCTGGGATAAGGGGAAGGTTTGAGCCCTTCCTGACGTAGTGGAATGGATGTTCAAAGTGTTCTTCGTGATATTCTTCTTCCACTTCCTTTGGTGCTGCAGGAGGGTGGGCTACGTTGTCTTTATCTGCCGCTTGAGCCACGCAGGCTCTCATCTGTTGAAGTTAAAAGTGTAAAACTTATCTGTCTGATAATTTCCTTCCAGATAGTGAATTAAACTGCCTTAATTTGGAACTTATTACGAGATAATTCTTTTAACTTCTATATTTACCATTTTCTCTTACTAGCCTCAGTGACACAGACGGCAGCGGGGTTCTGTGGTTCAAATCCCGGTCACTCCACGTCATATTTGTGCTGGACAAAGCGGAGTATGGACAGGTTTATCTCCGGGTACTCCCGGCCATCTTTCATTCCAGCAACACTCTCCAATATCATTTCATCTGTCAGTCATTAATCATTGCCCCAGAGTAGTGCTTTGGCAGCCAGCGCAATTCCTATCCTCCACACTAGATGGGGGCTTCATTCATTCCATTCCTGACCCGTTTCAAACTGGAAAGAGGCTGTGGATTTGAATTTCATTCAACATTTTCTCTAGAATGAATTGGATAAAAATGGGTATCCCTGTTTAGAAAATATTGTGTGTTGTGTTGGGTACTCAGCCACGAAGGCTGGTTGGATCCTCAACAGTTCACCCTTAGCTGTCATAAATGACCTGGGTGTCACTGAAGAGGCGTGCTAGGGAAATGAGGAGTTAGGTAGTTTCCCGTTCCTTTCCTCACCGAGCCAGAAGTTGCTCTTGCACATCAGTCTGCCAATCCCACTGAAACGCGTATGTACCAACCGACTCTGTGAGCGATATTTTCACACCGTTCATAACAGGGACTGGCTGTATAGAAAATATTATCGCGTATATTAGGGCTTTAATATTCGACTTGTTAATTCAGCACTGGGGCGAGAATTTATGCAGATTCTTTAACTTAACATGGTAAATGAGCGTATAAACGAATAGATTCATTGTATCACATAAAGGATTTGAAGTAGAGAAATATAGTCGCAACTTTTAGAGCATGGCTTATCTACCAATGAATGTAGTAGCTAACTTTTAGTACTGCCTCCTCTGGAAGCGCTATAGGAATGCAGACAAGTTCGCAAGGAAAATATTTGCGTTTTGTAATTGAATTAGCGACAGGATATATTGTGAGCCAGATCTAATAATTCTGAAGTAACTTACTCTGCACAGCATGGAATATCCCTGTTAAAATGCCACAAGCTTATTTCTCTTCCAGTTGTCATTTTATTTTTGAAAAAAAGCTGGCAAGTGGAAAAATACGCAATTATTTTTCTGTTACTGTCAAATAAATTGGATTGCGAGGAGATGGATGCTTTGCATGCCTCGAGTACCTACGAACCGTACTGCTGAAACAGATCAGAAATGTGTAATACGACATGATAACTTTCATGAACGACATTTATTACATCATTCATAATTGGATGGAGGTCTGGTTCGAAAGAGAATTACGGTTTCTAACTGCTGAACGAATACAAAAATATTAAAGGCAAAATATAGAAGAGGGACTGTGAAAAATGGAAACAAGTTGTTACTATTGTGACGGTCGCAGGATTTTGAGAATTTCGTAGACTTATTAGAAATAATAGATTAATTATAATATAATGGATAATAAATTTTATTAAATAGAACTTGGCACACTTACTAAGTTTCTGAAGTTAATAGTTAAAGTATCGTTAATCTGGGATTAGAAATGTCTTGTAAAATATAAATGTGTACTAATTCTAATGATACTACTACTTTTATCATGCATATAATATATCATAACTATTTTCTCGAAAAACACGGATACATCATAAGATGACCTTACAAGTTTCAAAGGAAATAGATTTATAGGCCTAATTAATTTTATAAAAAAGTTGTGGTATTTTATAAGCTTGCAATGAAAATAATTTGAGGTATTTTTATCTTCGCTTCGTAATTGTTAACAATTTATTGTATTCTCTGTTTATACTTGCGAGTCGCTAGGTTACGTCAAAGAGAACATAACAAAGACTCCTCTACTCTCAAACACACATCGAATGGACCCATACTGCAGTACGTGTTTCAGTTGGCGACGAACAAAATGCTAGATGCCATCGAGAATCCCTGACACCATCTGTTCAACTAGTCTGAAACACGCATATCATATAACATCTATCATGCCTGCCATATATCGCGATCTGAATCGTCACATTCTCATTATCAAAAAGTCAATGTTGTAAAAACTCAAAACTTACACTGTTAATTATATTCCAACAAACGCAGTCGTATGCATGTTGCCTATAATGGTAATTTTTTTTTTGCTAGTGGTTTTATGTCGCACCGACACAGGTAAGTCTTATGGCGACGATGGGATAGGAAAGGCCTAGGATTTGGAAGGAATCGGCCGTGGTCTTAATTAAGGTACAGCCCCAGCATTTGCCTGGTGTGAAAATGGGAAACCACGGAAAACCATCTTCAGGGCTGCCGACAGTGGGATTCGAACCCACTATCTCACAGTCACGCGCTCCTAACCGCACAGCCAACTCGCCCGGTATAATGGTACTTAAGACGCTACTTGCCATTATAGGTGTGCCGAGATGAGGTGTCTCGAAGACGTACATGACATCCACAAATACTGCTTGTTTTGGGTATCCAGTGCACCCTGCAAGCGTTAGTCGGTATAAATTTTACTCATCCTGTATTCAAAGGTGAGGAATTACATACGTTTCAATCTGAGGGAATGTTCATGCTCACGAATGCTATGAAACAAACAACATTTTAATGTTTATTTTACCTTCCCTGTTTAAAGTTTACAATTCACTCCCACTAATTAGCATGGTTTGGCTTGGAACACATGATTGCTCGTTATTGCTACACTAGCGGCAGCTAGCCAGTTTATCTACAAGGTAAAAGGATATACGTTCTTTTGCGAACTTGTAAAGCAGAAAAAAGTAACTTTCAATGTTTTAAGAAAATTCAACAAGCAAGTGGATTTTCCTTATTCCTCTTTCTGGTCCTTTTCCTCCTTTATTGAGTTTGGCACTTGGTGTAAATATGGCGCAGTTTTATAGCCAAATTCTCTTCTTCTCGCGAAGTAAATTCTCCTTTGTATACAAGCAGAGCTGAGAATTTAAGGGTTAATACTCAACTCTTGTATATTTATTAAATTTTCCAAAACTAATTTTGTCTTTGCAAGGTCCTGGAGGAACAGCTTTATTATCATCTTCATAAACGAAGATTCTATTTTCTGTCTTCTTCATATGTTACGTCATGATGACAGAGATGGGGCTAATATGAGAATGTTAGCTGAGAGGTATTAGAGGCTTAATAATCGTGGAAAGACAAAGAGAGGGGGGGGGGGGATGTGGAGGTAAATCTGCCAGTCAGCAGCAGCAGATTGGAGATTAAAACATTCTCGTAGCGTTCGCACTGAATACATACAGTAGTGTTGCTAAGCAACTGTTAAGTGGGATTCGCTACACTGGAATACTCCTCGCAATACGAGCGTTTATGAGTGATAACTTCGTGCCGAGCTCAGTTGCTCAGACGGTTGAGGTGTTGGCCTTCTGACCCCAACTTGACAGACTGTCACGTAAAAGAGAAACCTGTGGGACAAAAGTTTGGCACCTCGACGTTTCTGAAAACCGTCAAAAGTACCTAGTTGGACATAAAAACAATAACATTATATTGGGCATTAAAATCGCATAGGCTGTGTATAAAACACGGCTGCAACGTTTTACATGCAGTGTTGTGACATGAGACACATATATCGATTGGTAAGTCACGGAATCAATTGGGTGAAGCACAATATGCGCTCTGTACCGCGGGATCGCCGTGGCTGGACTGGACAAGCAAGATGTGCCGCAAGAGGGTGTTGCAAGTAACGTCATGTCGGCGTCGGACGTACTATGACCATATTTCTCGGTGCACATCTCTTTGAACGGATGGAAATATATCAATGTTTCTTGTACCATAACATTTGGCTTGATGAGTTCTAATTACTTTCGACATTTCAACGATATGTATATAATAGGAACAAACACCATCACTTTGAACCTCAAGATTCAAATTTTTCGAGGAATTAGTAACATCGTTTTGTTACAAGTAATATGTTAACATCTCTTGTGAAGTGATATCTGATTCAAATAAAATAATTGACAGGTCAGCTTGCAACAGGGAATCAAACGGTACTGATCGCAAGCTCGGTTGGCGCATCGCAAGAGCCGTGTAATTGCGCGCCTGCCAGAGAGTGGTGGGAATGGGCAAGTTCCAACCGAGTGAAGACCAGTAGCTAGGTTACAATAAGAGAACAACAATTGCTTTGTGGATTTTAGTAACAGAACAGTAGGCTGATATAGTGAGGTATGTTTACGTTCCACACTGTTTCGATGAAAACGGTGTCACAACAATCAGGTCTTCAAACCCATAACTATTGAAGAAACAAGAGTAGTTTAGATTCTCAAAGTAACAGGTTATGGTTCAAGGAAAATTCACTCAAGTTTGAGCTTCCTCTGTGAATAACAGGTAGACTGGCAGCCTCAGGATCTCAATCAAAGAGGATAGAGTAGAATAGAGATGTAACTCAATAACGAATTTCGGTACCAAGCCACTAGGCCACAGCCGTCTCGATCCTCCTATACTGCCTGTTCTATGCGAGCCTTTTTGCGACTACGCTGCGACAAAATTTCTCCGCTAGATGGCAGACATAGACGCACAATGTTCTAAACTTATTCTAATGATGATAGCCTACAAAACACTATGCAGTATGGTCATATGTTCACTTAAGCTCGTAAATTACATCAGTAATATTCAATATCGGCAATATTACCTGTATGAAGTCGCAGTTGGCCTCTTCATGCACAATTTAAGGATTTTCCGGGACGAAGGCTTGGAGTGGTACCGTACTTTTTGTGTTCTTGCCAACGCAATATCAAATAATAGAGGTCTTACGAACTTGATTAGTATAATATCACTAACAGTTTGCTGATGTTCTTTGACCTCACACTGTAACAAAACACATTCTGAAAGGATTTTTTCTTGCTATTTGTTTTATATCGCACCAACACAGATAGGTCTTATGGCGACGATGGGATAGGAAAGGCCTATTAATGGGAAGGAGACGGCGTGTGAAAATGGGAAACCACGGAAAACCATCTTCAGGGCTGCCGAAAGTGGGGGTTCGAACCCACCATCTCCCGTAGGCAAGCTCGCAGCTGCGGACTCCTAACCGCACGGCCAACGCGCCCGGTATTCTGAAAGGGAAGACGTCGCAATTCTTCGTATTACGCTCGTACGTTTGAAGAACTTCGACAATAGGGCACAGCAGCTTAAACGAACTCCTGCAGATGTTTCACCAGAGCAACAAAACAAGGTTTTGGTATCGAACTCCTCTGTCCTGATGCATAATCAGCCATTTAGCGGTGTCGAAGCTCTCGGCAGTGAGATGTTGCCGACACAAATGTCACACTCCATCCTCTATTCAACAGCACGAACCTAGTACCCGCAAATTAGGATTTGATTTCCTGTTTCTAGTTTGATTGGAATATCGTCTGGATATCTGAAGTTGTCCAAAATGTCTAAACATGAAGACGTTTGTTTTGTGATTGTCCGTCACAATTCTTATCACAAGGAATCCACTATCCTCCACGGCTTTACTCACCTTCTGAAAAAAAAATATTCCGCAGCCTGTTTCCAGTCATTCGACCGGGTCACGAATGGAATGAATCAAGCCCCCATCTAGCAGCGAGGATAGGATTTGTGCCGGCTGCCAAAGCCTGTCGCACTCCTCCGGGGCAATGATTAATGAATGCCAGATGAAATGAAATGATATTGGAGAGTATTGCTGGAATGAAATATGACAGGGAAAACCGGAGTATCCGGAGAAAAACCTATCCCGTCTCCGCTTTGTCCAGCACAAATCTCACATGGAGTGACCGGGATTTGTACCACAGAACCCAGCGGTGAGAGGCCAGCGGTGAGAGGCCGGCGTGCTGCCGCCTGAGCTGCGGAGGCTCCATCACCTTCTGTAATAAAGTGTAAAGCCACAGATGCGAGAGTAATCTGAGGATATCCAATTACTTCCTTTATTAGGTCCTTGCCTAGATAAAGCGGACAGACGCTTTTCTCTTAATTCCCTTCTAGACGGTATTTCATGGAGTCGTATCTTTTCTGGCTGCGAACAACCTTGTCGAGATTAGCAAAATAGTACACAGCAGTTGAATATTTCGGGGAAAGAATCCAAAGTTTCATTTCTACAAAAAATAAACCTTGCACAAACGGAAAAAAACAAGTACCAACACCTTAAAATCACTTTTTAAATATCTATAAGCATAGCCTGATTAATTCATTTCACAGTTCTATACAAAATATCTCTTGTACGAACGGAAGTGGCCAGACACGTTTACTCATTGTACGAAATAACTCAGGTTTTCACACACATTCATGCACCAATAACACAGTGCTACACCCACACTGACAGCGAAGATTGTGCGTCTACTGCTGCACTCTTACGGCGACTTGGAGAAATATTGGTAGTCGCGCCTTCCTGTGTTAAACTAGTGGCATAGAGCAGGCAGTATAAGAGGATCGAGACGGCGGTGCACTAGGCGGTAGTAGTTTCAGTCCCCGAACAGAGATAGCGCCAGAGTGCGCATTTTATGCCATACCTTACTGGTATTATCAACAGATAGCGCAGCGAAATAACATCCGGCGCTGTGACGCATATCCGGTTATGCTTACAGCTCCCCCTCCCCAACCCCACCTTCACCTTGCCGCTCAAATTCACCCCCTCCTGTCGATTATAATGCAGTTCTACTACTTCCATGCCCAATACATTGTAATTCTTATATTTTTATTTCCAAGTGCTTACTATGTTGTAAATAATGATCTGATACCCCTAGTTCGTATGGCATACTATGTTAATGAGAACATAACCTCACACTTCAAAGCAGCCTTAACTTCAAATGAATGATTGACACATTAACACAAAGGTGATATTATAACAAATAAGAAATCCCTTCAAAAGAAAGACAGCAGAGGACACCATATGCAACCATATGCAAGAGAATGAAAATATATAGAACTACATTAATAGAACCATTCAGCTTTCAGATCAGCTCATGAGGTGTACTCAAACAGGAAATACAGGATTTCAGGAGGACTGGCGAAGATATATTTCTAATAAACAAGCACAAGGAACAAAGTTTTGCAGCACAAGCACATGGGCACTTGGAATTCAAACAACACAAATACTGTAGCATCATGAGAACCAAAGAGGATAGACTATGGTAACTATCGCTTAAAATCGATAAAAGTTCGAACAAGGTCAATCGATTGGTAAAGTCGGATTCAATGCAATCGAGCAATTTAATCTCCATAATACTTGACGTGATACGACTAATTCTTTGTCAGAAGTGCCAACTGATTGAGGTTAGACTTGAAATACTTCACTTCGAGTCAAACTGCCTTTAATTATTAATATCGCTCATTTCATGCTTACTTGTGTGCCATCTACAGAACCTGTCTACAACTATCTACACGTTGTAAATGACCTCCAGCGCCACCTAAAATCGGGGACGGAAACTACCTGAAGCTAGCTACAGATTGGAACCATAAGCCCCATTAGACTTTCACCGGGGTGATCTCAATCTCGGATTGGAACCCAGCGGAGGCAATCAGAATTTCGATATCAAACATGCTCATTTGGAGCGCCATGCCAAAGGATGTCAGCGTTTAAGAAATCTCTCGTACTATAATGTTGAATGTTGAAGTGACAAAATGAATTGAACGACAGCGCTATGTCACCCACCAGAGTTCCAATTTCTCCTCCATCTAGTGGAGAAAAATGGAAGTTCAAAATTGCGACTAAGGTAATGCACACGGTGTCAAAATCACTATATCTGCAAAATGGTGGGTGAGGCGAAATATTTTACATTTCTGTCAGAGACTAATTTGACAAGAAAACAAGCATGAAGATGCAGTGCAGGATTACAATGACAGGCTGAGTCAGGCTCCGGTGGTCGAAACGTAAGAGGGACTCGAAGAAAAAGTAAGTGACATGCCGAGATAACAACGGCCCGTGTGAGTCAGGACATTCCATGCGTTATCGGTAAAGATAACATATTTAATTCAATAATAATAATTTTATTGGATTTACGTTCCATTATGAACTTTAAACGACTTTAGGGATGCCAAAGTACCGAAATTTTGTCGCGCTGGAGTTGTTTTTCGTGTCACAAAATCTATTTAAAATAGTACGGGATTGAGTTGGTCAAAATTGTGAACTTGAGCTTTGCGGATAGCGCTGTGGCAGTCAGGTCGTTTATACATTCATTTAATTCATTAATTAATTAATTTACTTCCCAATTAGGGCTTCTAAGTACATGCCTTTACTCCTAATTCCATGGACGTGAACTCAGCTGAGCATCCTCGATCGTTACGTTTGCTCTGTTAATATTTAGCAGCACACCCAACACCATAAGCTCAGTGCTCGTGCTAGAACTACCTGTGCACGGATTGATGCTGGTGATCAATGTTTTGTGAAGAAGTACAACTAGGGAACCATCCTCTAATAACACTAATTAGAAGGAAAAATGGAAGGGACCCGACACTTCGAAATATGAAGGTGTTTGCCAAAGAAAGACAAGGGCCAGGAAGGGCGTGAAAATGAAAGGCTCCGTAGGCCTCCATACGTAACACCGCCGGGGACGGAAAAGAACAAGTGTTGACCAATGGAGGTCGGATAGTGTAGATGAAAGTCAGAAGCCTGACACAAGGGGAAGCAATGCCAGGACTCATGTTCACCTACCCAGGCTCCCAAGAGTAAAGCCCCTGAGGCACCTTTTAGTTGCCTATTACGATAGGCGGATACCATGGGGGTTATTCTACCATCCCCACCCACACGGTGACCTGTGCATGCAGGCACAAGTGACATCCCCTCAGTCGGCATGTACAGGGTCACCCACAAGTCCCTTAACACTTGACTGAATATTCCAAATGGAGTGGTGAATAATTGACATAATTGTGTTTTATTACCACACAAATAAAGTAAACAAAGCTTCACTAACAAAGCTTTTTCTGGGAACGTCAACATGCGATTGCAGGCGCACCTGACTCCCTCTCTTACGACACTTCGTTTTGTACCGTACACGGGTCTCATGCGGTATCGCTGACATGTTGCTGTCCAGCGCCATCTGTTGGCCTGTTTGTGCACTCGTTGTTGGTCTCAATAAAACTCCATGTCGTGTCAAGCCTGTGTGGCCATTTATACCTGACGTGTTGCTGTCCAGCGCCATCTGTTGGCCTGTTTGTGCACTCGTTGTTGGTCTCAATAAAACTACATGTCGTGTCAAGCCTGTGTGGCCATTTATACCTAACGTGCTGCTGTGCAGCGCCATCTGATGGTCATTTTGTGTACTTTATTATGTTGTCAATAAAATCCCATGTCATGCCAGTCATGTGTGTCTACCTCCAATATTCCATGAAGTATTGCCTCGTCAAATGTTAAAGGACGTTTGGGTCAGCCTGTACTTTCCCACGTTGCTGACTCGGGGCTGTGCACGCCTACCAATGACAGGCACCAGTTACCTGTTTTGATATACAACTAATGGCTGAAACTTACAGCAATATAGGCTGTGGCATGAGGCTTGATGCAGTTTGTGTGTGTTTGTATTTGTGTACCTTTGTATCAATACGGTTGCTCGAGGAGATGTTACCTTTATCGAAGCCTATTTTCTTTTGATGAAAATAAAAACATGACGTTCTGCTATAGAAGCAATATAGTAGCGGCGAAGTATTCGGTATTGTTCTGCTTCATGATTCTTCGTAGGAGATTGAACATATGCCCCTTAAAAAGACTTATAATTTTGTACTTACCGAAAATGTTGCTACGTGGTTTGCGTCACAGGGCTGTAAGCTTGCATTCGGGAGATACTGGGTTCGAACCCCACTGTCGACTGTATTGAAGATTGTTTTCCGTGGTTTCCCATTTTCACACTGGGGCTGTGCCTTAATTAAGGTCTTAGACGCTTCCTTCCCACTCCTAGTTCTTTCCTATCCCACCGACGCCATAAGATCTATCTGTGTCGAAGCGACGTAAAACAAATTGTAAATGAATGAATAAATAAATAAATAAATAAAGGGTCAGAGATGGAACGAATGAAGCTCCCATCTAGCGGCGATGATAGGAATTGTGCCGGCTGCCGAAGCCTGTCGCAGTCCTCTGGGGCAATGATTAATGACTGGCGGATGAAATAATATTGGATAGTGTTGCTGGGATGAAAGATGACAGGGAAAACTGGAGTACCCGAAGAAAAACCTGTTCCGCCTCCGCTTTGTCTAGCACAAATCTCACATGGAGTGACCGAGATTTGAACCATGGAACCCAGCGGTGAAGGTGCGCTGCCACCTGAGCAACAGAGGCTATAAATAAATTAAATAAATAAATAAATAAATAAATAAATAAATAGTGTAAATTGTAATATATATTTTATATAAATTCTTAATATATGGATATGTATTGCCAAACGCTAAATAAAAAAAACTAGACTTATATATACAATAGGTTTGCTTAATCAGAGGCTTTAATGGGTCTGTATTATGTATTTATGTTGCTCATTTACATTTTTTCATGGACACCTTTGAGACCAATCTTTTATGCAACGTAAATCATGTGTTGCGTTGATGTGTGTTCAAAATGTAAATATTCAGTACGCCAGTTCTCAAGCTACGGTGGAGAGGAGGGAAGCTTACGTGCGTGGAGCTGACAGCTTTGATGTAGATGACAGCTCCTTTCACACCAATCTTCATCAATCTCTTCACCTTTTTTAACCTCAATCTTTAGAGAAAATTGAGGTCTTGTTAGTGATGTCTATTAAATATCTCGATCGCTGTACACCGACTTCTTTCCTTCATTATGTAATCTCAAAAGGTAATTTTTTGTTAAACACTGTGGTTGCCTGTTTCGAATATTAATCAAACATTTCATTCTGCTATAAAATGAGTTCTAAAATCTGACAAAATTGACTGTCGGAAATATTGGCCATGATTAATTGAAACTGAATCTTTAGCTGTGTTGCTTGTCGTTGAAGAGTTAGTCCTTGAATAAGGGCAAGAGAGACATCATCTACTGTGGGCAACTAATGGCAGAACAAACAGCACACACCTCAACTAATGCCAATAACAGTAGGTCAGTTTAATGCTTTTGATGATAAGTTTTAGGCACCGGCGTCTCGATCCTCTTATACCGCCTGCTCTATGGCACTAGTTAAAGACAGGAAGTCGCGAATACCAATATTTCTTCAATTCGCAGTAAGAGTGCAGTCATAGACGCACAATCTTCGCGATCATTGTTATTGATGCATGCATTTGTGTGAAGAGCTGTGTTATTTCGTACAATGAGTAAACTTGCCTGCTCACTTCTTTTTGTACAAGTGATATTTTGTACAGAACTGTGAAATCAACTAATCATGTTATTTTAAAGTGTACTTGTTTACTTTCGTTTGTGTAAGTTATATTTTTTTGTAGAACTGGAACTTCATATCTCCCACCCGAAATATTCAACTGTTGTGTACCATTTTGCAAATTTCGGCACGATGGTTCGCAACCAGAAGAGATACGATTCAATGAAATACCGTCTGGAAGGTAATTAAGAGAAAAGTGACTGTCTGATATATCTAGGCAAAATCCTAATGAAGAAAGCAGCTAGATGTACTCAGATTACCCTCGCATCTGTAGCCTTTACACCTTAACACCCTATTTTAGAAGGTGATTAAAGCCGTGTAGGATAGTGGATCACAAAACAAATATCTTCATATTTGGACATTCTGGACAACCTCAAATATCGAAATGAGAATGCCCCGATCGTTCTAGAAACAGAAACATCAAATCTTACTTTGCGGGTACGTGCTTCGTGTTGTTGAAGGGATGATGGAGTGTGACTCTTGCGTCAGCAACATCTCACTGCCTAGAGCTGAATACGTGTCCGGACAGATTTAGTATTTATTTATCGTATGGTATATACATGAACAGTACTTTAAATTACAGATTTATATCTACATTATTTACATAGGCGTCGCCAGGAAAAATTAACTTGATTCTCCATTGAAATGTCTCAGTGGGCGTGCTTGTGTTATGTGCTTCACACTTTGCCTCTCAGCACCACAGTCGCAGCAGGCTGATGACCTTCTCCTCCAATTTATACAGCAGATCTGCACACACACACACACACACACCATGGTTAGTCCGGATCCGGTTTCAATTGGAACATAATTTCCGAGGTTGTTCAAAGCCAGGTACCGTCTGTGTAATGCATGACATATCTAAGGATTCTGCTGAAGCAAATTTTCTCCATTCATTAGACCATCTCTCAATCAGATTGAAATGACTGGCTATAAGGTTCTTCGCCGTACAGATGGGTGGACGTCTTGACTTAAGTCTGTCAATATGTAGGTGGGGGATATCCTCATGAATGGGCAATCTTTGATTATTCTGGATCTTATTGTATTCATTAATCAGAGCAATGCATCTGCGGAGGTGGGGTGGTGGAATATGGTTTAGTACGGGAAACCATTGAATTAGAGTTGATCTGATTGGGCCCGTGATCAGGACAGAGGAGGAGTTCGATACCCAAAACCTTATTTTGTTGCTCTGATGAAGCATCTGCAGGAGTTTGTTGAAGCTGCTGTGCCCTACTATAGGAAGTCCTTCAAACTTACGAGCGTAATACGACGAGTTACTACTTCTTCCCTTTTAGTACGTGTTCTGTTACAGTGTGAAGTCAAAGAATATCAGCAAACCGTTGGTGATATTATACTAAGCATGTTCGTAAGACCTCTATTCACTGATATTGCGTTGGCAAGAACACAAAATGTTAGCCGCCCGGTGTATCATTCCAAGCTTCCTTCCAGGAAAACCTTTAAATTGTGGCGGGAAGAGGACGGAAAAGACTTCATACAGTTAATATTACCGAGATTTAATATTACTGATGTAATTTACGAGCTTCGGTGAACAAATGACTACACTGCATGGTGTTTTGTAGGCTGTCGTCATAATCATGCTTTAAGAACTTTGTGCGTCTATACCTGTCATCTAGTGGGGAATTTTTGTCGCAGCCTGTTCGCAAAAAGCCTCACACAGAGCAAGCAGTATAGGAGGATCGAAACGGTGGTGGTTTTAGGACTCATGACTTTGCAGCACTAGACTATTTAGACTTAAGGGAAGGCTACCGGACTTAATCTTGCCATGATAAATAGATCAGTAATCAATCACTCAATCTATCAGTGAGTGAGTGTGTGAGTGAGTGACTGAGTCAGTCGGTCGGTCGGTTATTCAATATTCTCCGCGATTTTAACCACAGATAACTAGGTAATTAGAATGAAATCCTCGTGGTGCCGTTTTTTCAGACATACATTCAATGGAGGTGACCTACCCATTCAACCACATATCAACACCCTTTCGAGTCTTAAATGTCTGTAAGCATCGGGAATCGAACGAAAGCCTCCGTGGATGGCTACGGAGATGGGCTGCAGACTAGGTGAATAACAAGCGACAATGTAACTGAGTTGTCGAACTTTCTACAAGAAGCTGAGTTCACCAAATATCTCAATATTTTCCATTCCTCCTGAATCGGGTCTTCGGGCGTGCATAAAGATTTAAGCTCCGAACGTTTAAGATGGAAGAAGAATAAGAAGACTGAAGGACACAGGGAATATAAACAGGAGGCAATCCATCTCAGAGTGTTGTGGTCCTTTAAAAATCTAATCGTGAAGACGTATTGAAAACGGGGCGGGGAAACGAGTTGCGTGAGACAGAACGGCGATAGCGGAATACTGACTGCTTCGATCGTAAAGGAGATAAATGTTGCAATAAAAGTAAAAATGTTCAAAACAAGATTTACTGCTCTAAGAGATGAAGGAGAATTGGTTGGCTCATACAATTTCTTCCTTTCACGGTATGGAAACTGCTAAATCACACTGTCTGACACCAACTGAACATTTATCTTCTTCACGATCTCACTATATTTCTAATTGACCTCTCTCCCTCTATTAGGTCGAATTGAGAACCGGTAGTACATGGCGATTATGTATAAAGTGCAGATAGAAATGGTGGAATGGGCAACTTTGCATTATATTAAGGAATTCAGTAGCTACGATTGGGAACTAGAAGTAGGGGAAGGGGACAAAAAGTTTACAGACAACAAAAAGTGCCACGGTTTACAGGGAGGGACGGGGTATATGCATCAAAACTCTGGCTATGCGATTTTCGACAGAGGAGTCAAGGTTGACAGTTTACGAGCTTACGTGCGGTAATCATAGTTTCTTGACATTTTGTTTCAATGCCATACAATGGAACTTTCACCAAAGGAACAATATTACACATGTAAAAGAAGCAAAGTCATCACCGTACAGGCCATGGAGGCCCTTGGAGGGGTGGAAGGTAAAGGCTTCCACTATCCGTGCAGTGGTTAGCTCTACGCCCGGCCGCCTTTGCCCCCAGGAATTAACCTGGTACTCATTTTTGTGTAGGCTAAGTTAACCTCAGAGGCATGTGCATCTCCGGAAGTTGAAATCTCGTTTCTTAAATTTTAAACCTTCCTGAAGGGGATTCGAACCCACGTCCTTCCGGGCGAACCGAGCACGCCTTTTCGCCTCGGCAAGTCAGCTCCTCTGTAGTGTAGTGTTTAGTGTGATTAACTGCCACCCCCGGAGGCCCGGGTTCGATTCGAAAAGTGGTACGAGGACTGAAACGGCGTCCATTCAGTCTCGGGAAGTCACCTGAGTAGAGGGGGGCTCGATTCGATTCTCTCCTCAGCCATCCTAAAAGTGGTTTTCCGTGGTTTTCCACTTCTCCTCCAGGCAAATGCCTGGATGGTACCTAACTTAAAGACACTGCCACTTCTCTCCCGCTTCCTTGTCTATCCTTCCAATTTTCCCATCCGCCCACATGGCTCCTGTTCAGCCTAGCAGGCGAAGCCACGTGGGCGAGGTACTGGTCCTCCTCCTCACTTTAACCCGCCGATCGAAAGTCTCGCGTTCTAGGACACTGCTCTTGAGGCAGTAGAGGTGGGATCCCTAGCTGAGTCCGAGGAAAAAACCAACCCGTTAAGGATTCAAGTCTATGTAGTTAGGCACCGTGGTTAGCCGGTTCGAGTCCCGTTCTTTGGAAATATTTTCACCATCAGAGTGTTGGCCGGCAAGGTAGGAGAGGTGGTGGGATACAACTTCTAATCACTAGAGCAGGGCCTCTCAAACGCCCAACATCTCACGCGTGCAGAGCGAGGCGCAAGAGCTCCGTGCACTCTGCATCGGTGCCGCTCGGCATGACTCGGATCAACGCTTCGTCTCTGGGCTACTCGGCTATGCTCGGCTCAACTCAGCCCGGATTTGGAGCGCTACGGCGCAAGTGGGGGAGAGGGAGACAGGCGGAGCGAGCGAGACAGGCGTGAGGAAAGAGAGAGACAGCGCTATTGCTCCAAATCGAGGAGTGGGGGTTCTGCACTCTGGTCAACCAAGCCAAGTCGTCTTTTGCACCGTGCGCAGTGCATGCACCACGCGCATGCACCCTGAGAGGCCCTGCACTAGAGTGTGTGACAAGAGCCGGAATTGAATTCCAAAGCTCTGCACAGTGTTCATTTGAAGTGAAGGCATAGGACGCTGTTGTTGGTGATTCGTCCGTTGGATGAGGACGTTAAGCCTTGGTGCTATTCGACGTGATTAGGCTATGAGTCGTCAACGAATTTCACCCTGTCCATTCCTACTATCATATATCATGTCATTCATTTCGTGTCAATAACTCATTAATGTCAGGAAGGGAATTCGGTCGTAAGACCCCGCTACTAAGATTGGTTTCATTTATACCCGATTCCGTAGAGAAACGGGAAAGAAATTGGACACCCAACTACTATACGAATAATAGTAACTAGAGTAACGTATTCAGCATATTTTACAAACATTGAACACAATAATTGCAACACACAATATTTCCAGAGACGTGTCATAATAATAATAATAATAATAATAATAATAATAATAATAATAATAATAATGTACGGTAATCAATATTTTTAAACATATATACGTGTTTGAACGAAAAGGAAAATTCTCCGATGCAAGGGGAAGGTGATAGTCATGGATATATTTTTCTGCTTAGAAGATGAGAGAGTTCATATCGACAATGCTTTTGCGTGTAGTGCGAAAGTATGTAGTAGATTACGATAGAATAGAGCTTTAATTAATCATTTTTCGCGAAGAAGTGATCTTGCGTTCTTATAGCAAAACTCGCTTTCGCTCGTTGGGGGCTGCGCCCCCAAACCCCCCATTCCTCTACATTACAAGTGGTTACATGGAAAATTACTGTGACGAACCGGAACTTCGTGGATTGCGCCACCAGGCTGCCCATATATTCGCGTACATGTTTGGTCCTCTAATATTTTTACGTACCGTACATTCACGTTTTATAGAAAAGATAGCGTTTAACGTTTCGACGTGGTGAAAATTACGTACGATTCTCACAAGATAAGAAATTATTTTCCTAATGTAACGGGGAGGTGTAGTCTTGAAACTTGATAGGTTTATCGTGGTTGAAACGCTCTATATTTCCGTTATTTGATGTTTTGTCGTATCTGCAAGGTTTTCACCGTAGATTGGTTTAGAACCTTGGATTAGGAGTACAGTGTTTCCGTTTTACTTTCGTTTTTCCATTTTTACAGGTTGCTAGAATAATATATTTTGCTCACGTGTGACCCACGAGCTTTCCAGTGAGCCTGCTAAATTTCATGAATCTATCGGTCTTATAAGTGTGCAACACAGTAAAATTAATTGCGCAAAATGTAAAAATTTCACGTTAAATCTGAAAAATGCAGCTCTATCTAAGGCATAAGGGAGCAAGATACGACTAAAATTCCCGGGTCAGAAGTTGTAGATCTCTTCATGATCGGATCCGAACGTCTTGTCCGTTTGGTGGTAGGAGCGTGCGGAATTTCGTTCCTCTACCCATCATATGAGTGTGTGAATCAGTAAAATCATTTATGGTAATTTAACAAAAATGACCAAAACCGGGAAAATGAAGCTCAATCTAAGGTAGAAGGAGTCGAGATACGACAAAAAGTCATAGGTCCAAAGTTGTAGATCTCTTCACTTTAGGGTACGAAAGTGCAGTCCTTTTATTGATAACAATTACCGTTTAGCCACAAGAGAGCTCGAAATGAAAGCCTGCACCGTCATTTAATTTGGCTTAATATTTGGAACTTTTTAGTGGATAAAATATTAAATATTTCAACTTTTTGCAATTTCTACGTCGGTTACAGGCTAGGAGCTAGAACTTTGTCAAATATCAATTTTGTACGGCACTGCATCACGGTGTCTGCAATCGTGTTTGGGGGAGAGGGCAAAAATGAAAAATTTTAACTTTTTGGAGTTTTGCCGTAGGTTACACGCTAATAGCTATAACATTGCGAAATTGTAAGTTGCTAGCTTACCTGAAACGAAAGGGTCTAACACGAAATTTGAGTACGATATTTTGATTCGATTGAGGGGGCTAAATATAAAATTTTGAACATTTTGGAATTTTGCCTTGGGTTACAGTCTAACAGCTATAAGATTGCCGAATTTCATGTTCCTAGCTCACTTCGAAGTGGGCAAACATTAATGTAAGTCAGTGAGACAGTGAGTCAGTTAGCCTTGTGGCTTTATATATATGTAAGATAGAGCCAGGCAATGTGCATATTAAATAGTGCAGGCTTTCATTTGAAAATTGATTGCGGACAAACGGCAAGTCGTATCGCCAAATTTTAATTTTGTAAGGCGCTGCATCACGGTGTCCGCCATTTTGTTTGGGGAGGGGTGAAAAATAAAAAAAATATACTTTTATTAATTTTTCCGCACGTTACACGCTAATAGCTATCACATTGCCAAATTTAAAGTTCCTAGCTCATCTGGAAGGGTCTAATCCGAAATTTGAGTCCGATAAAATTATTGTGCGTGGAGAGGGGACTAAATATGAAACATTTGAACTTTTTTAAATTTTTCGTTCGGTTGCAGCTTAACAGCTATTAGACTGCCGAATTTCAAGTTCCTAGCTCATCTGGAAGGGTGCAAGCCGAAATGTGAGACCGACATTCTGATTCGTAGGGGTGGAGGCTAAATATGGAAATTGGACCATATTGGAATTTTTCCTTGGTTTACAGCCTAATAGGTATCAGATTGCCGGCTGGAAGGGTCTAACACGAAATTTGAGTCCGGTAATTTAATTGAGCCTTGGGGGGGTACATATGAAAAACTTGAACTTTCCAGAATTTTTTCTTCGGTTACAGCCTAATAGGTATCAGAAAGGGTCTACGAAATTTGTGTCCGCTAATTTGATTGGGCGGAAGGGTGTAGCACGAAATTTGAGTCCGAGATTTTAATCCAGTGTGGGGTGCTAAATATGAATAATTGGAAGTTTTTGAAATATTTCCTTGGGTTATGGAATATCAGCTATCAGATTGCCGAATTCAAAGTATCTAGCTCATCCGGAATGGAAGGGTCTAACCCGAAATTTGAGTCCGATATTTTGAATCGATGGGGGCTAAATACGAAAAATTTGAACATTTTGGAATTTTTCCTTGGGTTACGGCCTAATAACTATGAGATTTCCGAATTTCAAGTTCCTAGCTCATCTGGAAGGATCTAACACGAAATTTTACTACGATAATTTGATGGGGAGGAAGGGGAGCTAAATATGAAAAATGTCAACGTTTTTGAATTTTTCCTTGGGTTGCAGCATAATAGCTATCAGACTGCCGAATTCCAAGTTTCCAGCTCATCTGGAACGGAAGGGTCTAAACCGAAATTTGAGTCCGATATTTTGATTCGATGGGGGGCTAAATACGAAAAATTTGAACTTTTTGGAATTTTGCCTTGGGTTACAGCCTAATAGCTATCAGATTGCTGAATTTCAAGTTCCTAGCTCATCTGGAAGGGTCTAACCTGAAATTTGAGTGATTCGTTTGGGGGGGGTGGGTAAATATGAAAAATTTGAACTTTTTGGAATTTTTCCTTGGGTTGCAGCCTAATAGCTATCACATTGCCAAATCTCAAGTTCCTAGATCATCTGGAAGGGTCTAAAAGGAAATTTAAGTGTTTCGTGGGGGGGGGGGGGGAATGTGAAAAATTTGAACTTTTTGGAATTTCTCCTTGGGTTGCAGCCTTATAGCCATCCGATCGCCGAATTTCAAGTTCCTAGCTCATCTGGAAGGGTCTAACACGAAATTATAGTCCGATACTTTTATTGGGTGGAGGGGGGACTAAATATGAAAAGTTTCAGCTTTCTGGATTTTTTTCCGAAAATTGCAGCCTAATACCTATCAGATTACCGAATTTCAAGTTCCTAGCTCATCTGGAAGCTTCTAACACGAAATTTCAGTGCGCCATTGTGAATGGGGGGCTAAATAAGAAAAATTTGAGCGCTTTGGAATTTGTCCTGGGGGTACAGCCTAATAGCTATAATATTGCCAAATTTTAACTTCGTGGCTCATCTGGAATGTTCTAACCCGAAATTAAAGTCCGATATTTTGATTGGATGGTGGGGGGCAAATATGAAAAATTGGAAGGTTTTGGAATATCTCCATGGCTTACACCCCAATATCTATCAGACTGCCGAATTTCAACTTTCTAATTCATATGGAAAGGTGTAACACGAAATTTGTGGCCGATATTTTGATTGGGAGTTTGGGGGGGCTAAATATGAAAAATTTGAACATTTGGATTTTTTCCTTCAGTTGTAGCTCCATAGCTATCAGATTACTGAACTTCATGTTCCCAGTTCATCTGGAGGGGTCTAACACGAAATTTGAGTCCGATAACTTGATTGGGCAGACGGGGGGGCAAAAAATTAAAAAATCAACTTTTTGGAATTTTTCCGTGGGTTGCAGCGTAATATCCATCAGATTGCCGAATTTCAAGTTCCTAGCTCGTCTGGAAGTGTGTAACACGAAATTTAATCCCTATATTTTAATTGGCCGGAAGGTGGGCTAAATATGAAAAATTTCAACTTTTTTGAATTTTTCCTCGGGTTGCAGACCAATATCCATCAGATTGCCGAATTTCAAGTTCCTAGCTGACTTGGAAGTGGGCAAACATTAATGTCAGTGAATCAGTGAGTCAGTCAGTTAGCCTTGCGGCTTTATATATATAAGACTCGCTTTCGCTCGTTGGGGGCTGCGCCCCCAAACCCCCCATTCCTCTACATTACAAGTGGTCACATGGAAAATTACTGTGACGAACCGGTACTTCTTGGATTGCGCCACCAGACTGCCCATATATTCGCGTACATGTTTGGTCCTCTAATATTTTCTCGTACCGTACATTCACGTTTTATAGAAAAGATAGCGTTAAACGTTTCGACGTGGTGAAAATTACGTACGATTCTCACAAGATAAGGAATGATTTTCCTAATGTAACGGGGAGGTGTAGTCTTGAAACGTGGTAGGTTTATCGTGGTTGAAACGCTCTATATTTCCGTTATTTGATGTTTTGTCGTATCTGCAACGTTTTCACCGTAGATTGGTTTAGAACCTTGGGTTAGGAGTACAGTGTTTCCGTTTTACTTTCGTTTTTCCATTTTTACAGGGTGCTAGAATAATGTATTTTACTCACGTGTGACCCACGAATGTTCCAGTGAGCCTGCTAAATTTCATGAATCTATCGGTCTTATGAGTGTGTAACACAGTAAAATTAATTGCGCAAAATGTTAAAATTTTACGTTATATCTGAAAAATGCAGCTCTATCTAAGGCATAAGGAGCAAGATACGACTAAAATTCCCGGGTCAGAAGTTGTAGATCTCTTCATGATAACAAAATTTTCCAAAACCGGGAAAATGAAGCTCAATCTGAGGTAGAAGGCGTAGAGATACGACAGAAAGTCATAGGACCAAAGTTGTATATCTACTCATTTTAGGACATGAAAGTGCAGTCCATTTATCGATAACTATTACGGTTTACCCACAAGAGATCTCGAAACAAAAGGATGCATCGTTTATAAATTTGGCTTAATATTGCGAATTTCAAGTTCCTAGCTCATCTGGAAGGGTCTAACACGAAATTTTAGTCCGATATTTTGATGGGGCGGAAGGGGGGCTAAATATGAAAATTGTCAACGTTTTTGAATTTTTCCTTGGGTTGTAGCCTAATAGCTATCAGACTGCCGAATTCCAAGTTTCCAGGTCATTTGGAACGGAAGGGTCTAACCCGAAATTTGAGTCCGACATCTTGATTCGACGGGGGGCTAAATACGGAAAATAGAACTTTTTGGAATTTTGCCTTGTGTTACATCCTAATAGCTATCAGATTTCCGAATTTCAATTTCTTAGCTCATCTGGAATGGTCTAACACGAAATTTTAATCCGATATATTGATGGGGCGGAAGGGGGGCTAAATATGAAAAATGTCAACATTTTTGAATTTTTCCTTGGGTTGCAGCCTAATAGCTATCAGACTGCCGACTTCCAAGTTTTCAGCTCATCTGGAACGGAAGGGTCTAACCCGAAATTTGATTCCAATATTTTGATTCGATGGGGGGCTAAATACAAAAAATTTGAACTTTTTAGAGTTTTGCCTTGGGTTACAGCCTAATAGCTATCAGACTGCCGAATTGCAAGTTCCTAGCTCATCTGGAAGGGTCTAACATGAAATTTTAGTCCGATAATTTGATTGGGCGGAAGGGGGGCTATATATACAAAATTTGAACTTTTTTGAATTTTTCCTTCGGTTGCACCCCAATAGCTATCAGACTGTAGAATTTCAAGTTCCTAGCTCACTTGGAAGTGGGCAAACATTAATGTCAGTCAGTGAGTGAGTGAGTCAGTTAGCCTTGTGGCTTTATATATATAGGATAATAAGATAGTCAAGCAATGTGCACGCTGAATAGTGCAGGCTTTCGTTTGGAAATTTATTGCGAGCAAACGGTGCATCGTATCGCGGTACGGTTTGCGGCGTTAGGCGACCCTTTTAGTGGTCTACATTACTGTCTTTGGCGCTTTCTCCTACCCCGCATATTTATGCCATACAGGAGGTGAACGTTTCGATCCATGTCAAATTTCGCCCACTTTTCACAAATTGAAAAATAATTTTTCCAACTTGGCAGACAGCTACAGTCTTGAAACTTTGCAGGCACGTTGACGATGAAACGGCCTATAATTTCGGTTATTTGAGGTTTTACCGTATCTCAACGGGTTTCGCCATAAATTGCTTAAGAATCATCAATTAGGCCGAAATTTCAGTAGTGTTTCCACATGTACCCTCCGTTTTCCCATACTTGCAAGGCAGCTAGAATAACGAAAGTCGGTCTACATATGGCCAATGCCGTTGCCAAGGAGCGTGCTGAATTTCGTTCATCTATCTATCATATGAGTGTGTGAATCAGAAAATAATTTATGGAAATTTAACAAAATTTTGCGAAACCGGGAAAATGAAGCTCAATCTAAGGTAGAAGGGGTCGAGATACGACAAAAAGTCATAAGACCAAAGTTGTAGATCTCTTAATTTTAGGAGCCGAAAGTGCAATCCGTTCATTGATAGCAATTACCGTTCGGCCACAAGAGAGCTCGAAACGAAAGCCTGCACCGTCCTATATATTGATTCGGTGGGAGGGGGTTAATTGTTAAAAATTTTAGCTTTTCGGATTTTTTCCAGGGGTTACAGCCTAATAACTATCAGATTGCTGAATTTCAAGTTCCTAGCTCATCTGGAAGGATATACCCCGAAATTTTAGTCCGATACTTTGATTGGGTGGATCCTGGTGTTACAGCCGAATAGCTATCAGATTACCGAATTTCAAGTTCCTAGCTCGTCTGGAACTGAAGGGTCTGACCCGAAATTTGAGTCCGATATTTTGATTCCGTGGGGGGGCTAAATACAAAAAATTTAACTGTTTGGAAATTTTCCTTGGTTTACAGCCTCATATACATCAGGTTGCCGAATTTCAAGTTCCTAGCTCATCTGGAAGGGTCTAACACGAAATTTCTTTGATTGGGCGGAAGGGGGGCTAAATATTAAAAAATTCAACTTTTTGGAATTTTTCCTTTGGTTGCAGCCTAATAGCTATCAGACTGCCGAATTTCAAGTTCCTACCTCACCTGGAAGTGGGCAAACATTAATGTCAGTCAGTGAGTGAGTGAGTGAGTCAGTTAGCCTTGTGGCTTTATATATATAGGATAAGATAGTCAAGCAATGTGCACGCTGAATAGTGCAGGCTTTCGTTTGGAAATTTATTGCGAGCAAACGGTGCATCGTATCGCGGTACGGTTTGCGGCGTTAGGCGACCCTTTTAGTGGTCTACATTACTGTCTTTGGCGCTTTCTCCTACCCCGCATATTTATGCCATACAGGAGGTGAACGTTTCGATCCATGTCAAATTTCGCCCACTTTTCACAAATTGAAAAATAATTTTTCCAACTTGGCAGACAGCTACAGTCTTGAAACTTTGCAGGCACGTTGACGATGAAACGGCCTATAATTTCGGTTATTTGAGGTTTTACCGTATCTCAACGGGTTTCGCCATAAATTGCTTAAGAATCATCAATTAGGCCGAAATTTCAGTAGTGTTTCCACATGTACCCTCCGTTTTCCCATACTTGCAAGGCAGCTAGAATAACGAAAGTCGGTCTACATATGGCCAATGCCGTTGCCAAGGAGCGTGCTGAATTTCGTTCATCTATCTATCATATGAGTGTGTGAATCAGAAAATAATTTATGGAAATTTAACAAAAGTTTGCGAAACCGGGAAAATGAAGCTCAATCTAAGGTAGAAGGGGTCGAGATACGACAAAAAGTCACAAGACCAAAGTTGTAGATCGCATAATTTTAGGAGTCGAAAGTGCAATCCGTTCATTGATAGCAATTACCGTTCGGCCACAAGAGAGCTCGAAACGAAAGCCTGCACCGTCCTATATATTGATTCGGTGGGAGGGGGTTAATTGTTAAAAATTTTAGCTTTTCGGATTTTTTCCAGGGGTTACAGCCTAATAACTATCAGATTGCTGAATTTCAAGTTCCTAGCTCATCTGGAAGGATATACCCCGAAATTTTAGTCCGATACTTTGATTGGGTGGATCCTGGTGTTACAGCCGAATAGCTATCAGATTACCGAATTTCAAGTTCCTAGCTCGTCTGGAACTGAAGGGTCTGACCCGAAATTTGAGTCCGATATTTTGATTCCGTGGGGGGGCTAAATACAAAAAATTTAACTGTTTGGAAATTTTCCTTGGTTTACAGCCTCATATACATCAGGTTGCCGAATTTCAAGTTCCTAGCTCATCTGGAAGGGTCTAACACGAAATTTCTTTGATTGGGCGGAAGGGGGGCTAAATATTAAAAAATTCAACTTTTTGGAATTTTTCCTTTGGTTGCAGCCTAATAGCTATCAGACTGCCGAATTTCAAGTTCCTACCTCACTTGGAAGTGGGCAAACATTAATGTCAGTCAGTGAGTGAGTGAGTGAGTCAGTTAGCCTTGTGGCTTTATATATATAGGATAAGATAGTCAAGCAATGTGCACGCTGAATAGTGCAGGCTTTCGTTTGGAAATTTATTGCGAGCAAACGGTGCATCGTATCGCGGTACGGTTTGCGGCGTTAGGCGACCCTTTTAGTGGTCTACATTACTGTCTTTGGCGCTTTCTCCTACCCCGCATATTTATGCCATACAGGAGGTGAACGTTTCGATCCATGTCAAATTTCGCCCACTTTTCACAAATTGAAAAATAATTTTTCCAACTTGGCAGACAGCTACAGTCTTGAAACTTTGCAGGCACGTTGACGATGAAACGGCCTATAATTTCGGTTATTTGAGGTTTTACCGTATCTCAACGGGTTTCGCCATAAATTGCTTAAGAATCATCAATTAGGCCGAAATTTCAGTAGTGTTTCCACATGTACCCTCCGTTTTCCCATACTTGCAAGGCAGCTAGAATAACGAAAGTCGGTCTACATATGGCCAATGCCGTTGCCAAGGAGCGTGCTGAATTTCGTTCATCTATCTATCATATGAGTGTGTGAATCAGAAAATAATTTATGGAAATTTAACAAAATTTTGCGAAACCGGGAAAATGAAGCTCAATCTAAGGTAGAAGGGGTCGAGATACGACAAAAATTCACAAGACCAAAGTTGTAGATCGCTTAATTTTAGGAGCCAAAAGTGCAATCCGTTCATTGATAGCAATTACCGTTCGGCCACAAGAGAGCTCGAAACGAAAGCCTGCACCGTCCTATATATTGATTCGGTGGGAGGGGGTTAATTGTTAAAAATTTTAGCTTTTCGGATTTTTTCCAGGGGTTACAGCCTAATAACTATCAGATTGCTGAATTTCAAGTTCCTAGCTCATCTGGAAGGATATACCCCGAAATTTTAGTCCGATACTTTGATTGGGTGGAGTTGGGCTAAATAGGAAAAGATTCAGCTTTTTGCATTTTTTCCTGGTGTTACAGCCGAATAGCTATCAGATTACCGAATTTCAAGTTCCTAGCTCGTCTGGAACTGAAGGGTCTGACCCGAAATTTGAGTCCGATATTTTGATTCCGTGGGGGGGCTAAATACAAAAAATTTAACTGTTTGGAAATTTTCCTTGGTTTACAGCCTCATATACATCAGGTTGCCGAATTTCAAGTTCCTAGCTCATCTGGAAGGGTCTAACACGAAATTTCTTTGATTGGGCGGAAGGGGGGCTAAATATTAAAAAATTCAACTTTTTGGAATTTTTCCTTTGGTTGCAGCCTAATAGCTATCAGACTGCCGAATTTCAAGTTCCTACCTCACTTGGAAGTGGGCAAACATTAATGTCAGTCAGTGAGTGAGTGAGTGAGTCAGTTAGCCTTGTGGCTTTATATATATAGGATAAGATAGTCAAGCAATGTGCACGCTGAATAGTGCAGGCTTTCGTTTGGAAATTTATTGCGAGCAAACGGTGCATCGTATCGCGGTACGGTTTGCGGCGTTAGGCGACCCTTTTAGTGGTCTACATTACTGTCTTTGGCGCTTTCTCCTACCCCGCATATTTATGCCATACAGGAGGTGAACGTTTCGATCCATGTCAAATTTCGCCCACTTTTCACAAATTGAAAAATAATTTTTCCAACTTGGCAGACAGCTACAGTCTTGAAACTTTGCAGGCACGTTGACGATGAAACGGCCTATAATTTCGGTTATTTGAGGTTTTACCGTATCTCAACGGGTTTCGCCATAAATTGCTTAAGAATCATCAATTAGGCCGAAATTTCAGTAGTGTTTCCACATGTACCCTCCGTTTTCCCATACTTGCAAGGCAGCTAGAATAACGAAAGTCGGTCTACATATGGCCAATGCCGTTGCCAAGGAGCGTGCTGAATTTCGTTCATCTATCTATCATATGAGTGTGTGAATCAGAAAATAATTTATGGAAATTTAACAAAATTTTGCGAAACCGGGAAAATGAAGCTCAATCTAAGGTAGAAGGGGTCGAGATACGACAAAAAGTCATAAGACCAAAGTTGTAGATCGCTTAATTTTAGGAGCCGAAAGTGCAATCCGTTCATTGATAGCAATTACCGTTCGGCCACAAGAGAGCTCGAAACGAAAGCCTGCACCGTCCTATATATTGATTCGGTGGGAGGGGGTTAATTGTTAAAAATTTTAGCTTTTCGGATTTTTTCCAGGGGTTACAGCCTAATAACTATCAGATTGCTGAATTTCAAGTTCCTAGCTCATCTGGAAGGATATACCCCGAAATTTTAGTCCGATACTTTGATTGGGTGGAGTTGGGCTAAATAGGAAAAGATTCAGCTTTTTGCATTTTTTCCTGGTGTTACAGCCGAATAGCTATCAGATTACCGAATTTCAAGTTCCTAGCTCGTCTGGAACTGAAGGGTCTGACCCGAAATTTGAGTCCGATATTTTGATTCCGTGGGGGGGCTAAATACAAAAAAATTTAACTGTTTGGAATTTTTCCTTGGTTTACAGCCTCATATACATCAGGTTGCCGAATTTCAAGTTCCTAGCTCATCTGGAAGGGTCTAACACGAAATTTCTTTGATTGGGCGGAAGGGGGGCTAAATATTAAAAAATTCAACTTTTTGGAATTTTTCCTTTGGTTGCAGCCTAATAGCTATCAGACTGCCGAATTTCAAGTTCCTACCTCACTTGGAAGTGGGCAAACATTAATGTCAGTCAGTGAGTGAGTGAGTGAGTCAGTTAGCCTTGTGGCTTTATATATATAGGATAAGATAGAGCCGGGCAATGTGCACGCTAAATAGTGCAGACTTCCATTTGGAAATTCATTGCGTCCAAACGGTAAGCCGTATCGAGGTAAGGTTTTCACCATCGGACGTCCCATTTAGTCGCCGACAGTACTGTGTGGGGCATTCTCTCGTATCTCGCCAATTTATACCATATAAAGGGGTGAACGTTTCGATCCATATCAAATTTCGTCCGCTTAGCAACAGTTGAAAAATAATTTTGCCAACTTGGCAGACAGCTACAGTCTTGAACCTTTGCAGGCAGGTTGACGATGAAACGACCTATAATTTTGCTTATTTGAGGTTTTGCCGTATCTCAACGGGTTTCGCCATAAATTGCTTAAGAATCATAAATTAGGCCGAAATATCAGTAGTGTTTCCACATGTACCCTCCGTTTTCCAATACTTGCAAGGCAGCTAGAATGACGAAAGTCTGTCTACATATGGCCAATGACGTTGCCAAGGAGCGTCCTGAATTTCGTTCATCTATCCATGTTATGAGTGTGTGAATCAGTAACATCATTTATGGAAATTTAACAAAAGTTTGCGAAACCGGGAAAATGAAGCTCAATCTAAGGTAGAAGGGGTCGAGATACGACAAAAAGTCATAGGACCAAAGTTGTAGATCTCTTAATTTTAGGGAACGAAAGTGCAATCCGTTCATTGATAGCAATTACCGTTCGGCCACAAAATAGCTCGAAACGAAAGTCTGCACCGTCCTATATATTGAATCGGTGGGAGGGGGTTAATTATTAAAAATTTTAGCTTTTCGGATTTTTTCCTGGGGTTACAGCCTAATAACTATCAGATTGCTGAATTTCAAGTTCCTGGCTCATCTGGAAGGATATACCCCGAAATTTTAGTCCGATACTTTGATTGGGTGGAGTTGGGCTAAATAGGAAAAGATTCAGCTTTTTGCATTTTTTCCTGGTGTTACAGCCGAATAGCTATCAGATTACCGAATTTCAGGTTCCTAGCTCGTCTGGAACTGAAGGGTCTGACCCGAATTTTGAGTCCGATATTTTGATTCCGTGGGGGGCTAAATACAAAAAAATTTAACTGTTTGGAATTTTTCCTTGGTTTACAGCCTCATATACATCAGGTTGCCGAATTTCAAGTTCCTAGCTCATCTGGAAGGGTCTAACACGAAATTTCTTTGATTGGGCGGAAGGGGGGCTAAATATTAAAAAATTCAACTTTTTGGAATTTTTCCTTTGGTTGCAGCCTAATAGCTATCAGACTGCCGAATTTCAAGTTCCTACCTCACTTGGAAGTGGGCAAACATTAATGTCAGTCAGTGAGTGAGTGAGTGAGTCAGTCAGTTAGCCTTGTGGCTTTATATATATAGGATAAGATAGAGCCAGGCAATGTGCACGCTAAATAGTGCAGGCTTTCGTTTGGAAATTTATTGCGAGCAAACGGTGCGTCGTATCGAGGTACGGATTGCGGCGTTAGGCGACCCTTTTAGTGGTCTACATTACTGTCTTTGGCGCTTTCTCCTACCCCGCATATTTATGCCATACAGGAGGTGAACGTTTCGATCCATGTCAAATTTCGCCCACTTTTCACAAATTGAAAAATAATTTTTCCAACTTGGCAGACAGCTACAGTCTTGAAACTTTGCAGGCACGTTGACGATGAAACGGCCTATAATTTCGGTTATTTGAGGTTTTACCGTATCTCAACGGGTTTCGCCATAAATTGCTTAAGAATCATCAATTAGGCCGAAATTTCAGTAGTGTTTCCACATGTACCCTCCGTTTTCCCATACTTGCAAGGCAGCTAGAATAACGAAAGTCGGTCTACATATGGCCAATGCCGTTGCCAAGGAGCGTGCTGAATTTCGTTCATCTATCTATCATATGAGTGTGTGAATCAGAAAATAATTTATGGAAATTTAACAAAATTTTGCGAAACCGGGAAAATGAAGCTCAATCTAAGGTAGAAGGGGTCGAGATACGACAAAAAGTCATAAGACCAAAGTTGTAGATCGCATAATTTTAGGAGTCGAAAGTGCAATCCGTTCATTGATAGCAATTACCGTTCGGCCACAAGAGAGCTCGAAACGAAAGCCTGCACCGTCCTATATATTGATTCGGTGGGAGGGGGTTAATTATTAAAAATTTTAGCTTTTCGGATTTTTTCCAGGGGTTACAGCCTAATAACTATCAGAATGCTGAATTTCAAGTTCCTAGCTCATCTGGAAGGATCTACCCCGAAATTTTAGTCCGAAACTTTGATTGGGTGGAGGGGGGCTAAATAGGAAATGATTCAGCTATTTGCATTTTTTCCTGGTGTTACAGCCGAATAGCTATCAGATTACCGAATTTCAAGTTCCTAGCTCGTCTGGAACTCAAGGGTCTGACCCGAAATCTGAGTCCGATATTTTGATTCCGTGGGGGGGCTAAATACAAAAAAAATTTAACTGTTTGGAATTTTTCCTTGGTTTACAGCCTCATATACATCAGGTTGCCGAATTTCAAGTTCCTAGCTCATCTGGAAGGGTCTAACACGAAATTTCTTTGATTGGGCGGAAGGGGGGCTAAATATTAAAAAATTCAACTTTTTGGAATTTTTCCTTTGGTTGCAGCCTAATAGCTATCAGACTGCCGAATTTCAAGTTCCTACCTCACTTGGAAGTGGGCAAACATTAATGTCAGTCAGTGAGTCAGTTAGCCTTGTGGCTTTATATATATAGGATAAGATATTCAAGCAATGTGCACGCTGAATAGTGCAGGCTTTCGTTTGGAAATTTATTGCGAGCAAACGGTGCATCGTATCGCGGTACGGTTTGCGGCGTTAGGCGACCCTTTTAGTGGTCTACATTACTGTCTTTGGCGCTTTCTCCTACCCCGCATATTTATGCCATACAGGAGGTGAACGTTTCGATCCATGTCAAATTTCGCCCACTTTTCACAAATTGAAAAATAATTTTTCCAACTTGGCAGACAGCTACAGTCTTGAAACTTTGCAGGCACGTTGACGATGAAACGGCCTATAATTTCGGTTATTTGAGGTTTTACCGTATCTCAACGGGTTTCGCCATAAATTGCTTAAGAATCATCAATTAGGCCGAAATTTCAGTAGTGTTTCCACATGTACCCTCCGTTTTCCCATACTTGCAAGGCAGCTAGAATAACGAAAGTCGGTCTACATATGGCCAATGCCGTTGCCAAGGAGCGTGCTGAATTTCGTTCATCTATCTATCATATGAGTGTGTGAATCAGAAAATAATTTATGGAAATTTAACAAAATTTTGCGAAACCGGGAAAATGAAGCTCAATCTAAGGTAGAAGGGGTCGAGATACGACAAAAAGTCATAAGACCAAAGTTGTAGATCGCATAATTTTAGGAGTCGAAAGTGCAATCCGTTCATTGATAGCAATTACCGTTCGGCCACAAGAGAGCTCGAAACGAAAGCCTGCACCGTCCTATATATTGATTCGGTGGGAGGGGGTTAATTGTTAAAAATTTTAGCTTTTCGGATTTTTTCCAGGGGTTACAGCCTAATAACTATCAGATTGCTGAATTTCAAGTTCCTAGCTCATCTGGAAGGATATACCCCGAAATTTTAGTCCGATACTTTGATTGGGTGGATCCTGGTGTTACAGCCGAATAGCTATCAGATTACCGAATTTCAAGTTCCTAGCTCGTCTGGAACTGAAGGGTCTGACCCGAAATTTGAGTCCGATATTTTGATTCCGTGGGGGGGCTAAATACAAAAAATTTAACTGTTTGGAAATTTTCCTTGGTTTACAGCCTCATATACATCAGGTTGCCGAATTTCAAGTTCCTAGCTCATCTGGAAGGGTCTAACACGAAATTTCTTTGATTGGGCGGAAGGGGGGCTAAATATTAAAAAATTCAACTTTTTGGAATTTTTCCTTTGGTTGCAGCCTAATAGCTATCAGACTGCCGAATTTCAAGTTCCTACCTCACTTGGAAGTGGGCAAACATTAATGTCAGTCAGTGAGTGAGTGAGTGAGTCAGTTAGCCTTGTGGCTTTATATATATAGGATAAGATAGTCAAGCAATGTGCACGCTGAATAGTGCAGGCTTTCGTTTGGAAATTTATTGCGAGCAAACGGTGCATCGTATCGCGGTACGGTTTGCGGCGTTAGGCGACCCTTTTAGTGGTCTACATTACTGTCTTTGGCGCTTTCTCCTACCCCGCATATTTATGCCATACAGGAGGTGAACGTTTCGATCCATGTCAAATTTCGCCCACTTTTCACAAATTGAAAAATAATTTTTCCAACTTGGCAGACAGCTACAGTCTTGAAACTTTGCAGGCACGTTGACGATGAAACGGCCTATAATTTCGGTTATTTGAGGTTTTACCGTATCTCAACGGGTTTCGCCATAAATTGCTTAAGAATCATCAATTAGGCCGAAATTTCAGTAGTGTTTCCACATGTACCCTCCGTTTTCCCATACTTGCAAGGCAGCTAGAATAACGAAAGTCGGTCTACATATGGCCAATGCCGTTGCCAAGGAGCGTGCTGAATTTCGTTCATCTATCTATCATATGAGTGTGTGAATCAGAAAATAATTTATGGAAATTTAACAAAATTTTGCGAAACCGGGAAAATGAAGCTCAATCTAAGGTAGAAGGGGTCGAGATACGACAAAAAGTCATAAGACCAAAGTTGTAGATCGCTTAATTTTAGGAGCCGAAAGTGCAATCCGTTCATTGATAGCAATTACCGTTCGGCCACAAGAGAGCTCGAAACGAAAGCCTGCACCGTCCTATATATTGATTCGGTGGGAGGGGGTTAATTGTTAAAAATTTTAGCTTTTCGGATTTTTTCCAGGGGTTACAGCCTAATAACTATCAGATTGCTGAATTTCAAGTTCCTAGCTCATCTGGAAGGATATACCCCGAAATTTTAGTCCGATACTTTGATTGGGTGGAGTTGGGCTAAATAGGAAAAGATTCAGCTTTTTGCATTTTTTCCTGGTGTTACAGCCGAATAGCTATCAGATTACCGAATTTCAAGTTCCTAGCTCGTCTGGAACTGAAGGGTCTGACCCGAAATTTGAGTCCGATATTTTGATTCCGTGGGGGGGCTAAATACAAAAAAATTTAACTGTTTGGAATTTTTCCTTGGTTTACAGCCTCATATACATCAGGTTGCCGAATTTCAAGTTCCTAGCTCATCTGGAAGGGTCTAACACGAAATTTCTTTGATTGGGCGGAAGGGGGGCTAAATATTAAAAAATTCAACTTTTTGGAATTTTTCCTTTGGTTGCAGCCTAATAGCTATCAGACTGCCGAATTTCAAGTTCCTACCTCACTTGGAAGTGGGCAAACATTAATGTCAGTCAGTGAGTGAGTGAGTGAGTCAGTTAGCCTTGTGGCTTTATATATATAGGATAAGATAGAGCCGGGCAATGTGCACGCTAAATAGTGCAGACTTCCATTTGGAAATTCATTGCGTCCAAACGGTAAGCCGTATCGAGGTAAGGTTTTCACCATCGGACGTCCCATTTAGTCGCCGACAGTACTGTGTGGGGCATTCTCTCGTATCTCGCCAATTTATACCATATAAAGGGGTGAACGTTTCGATCCATATCAAATTTCGTCCGCTTAGCAACAGTTGAAAAATAATTTTGCCAACTTGGCAGACAGCTACAGTCTTGAACCTTTGCAGGCAGGTTGACGATGAAACGACCTATAATTTTGCTTATTTGAGGTTTTGCCGTATCTCAACGGGTTTCGCCATAAATTGCTTAAGAATCATAAATTAGGCCGAAATATCAGTAGTGTTTCCACATGTACCCTCCGTTTTCCAATACTTGCAAGGCAGCTAGAATGACGAACGTCTGTCTACATATGGCCAATGACGTTGCCAAGGAGCGTCCTGAATTTCGTTCATCTATCCATCTTATGAGTGTGTGAATCAGTAACATCATTTATGGAAATTTAACAAAAATTACCAAAACCGGGAAAATGAAGCTCAATCTAAGGTAGAAGGGGTCGAGATACGACAAAAAGTCATAGGACCAAAGTTGTAGATCTCTTAATTTTAGGGAACGAAAGTGCAATCCGTTCATTGATAGCAATTACCGTTCGGCCACAAAATAGCTCGAAACGAAAGTCTGCACCGTCCTATATATTGAATCGGTGGGAGGGGGTTAATTATTAAAAATTTTAGCTTTTCGGATTTTTTCCTGGGGTTACAGCCTAATAACTATCAGATTGCTGAATTTCAAGTTCCTGGCTCATCTGGAAGGATATACCCCGAAATTTTAGTCCGATACTTTGATTGGGTGGAGTTGGGCTAAATAGGAAAAGATTCAGCTTTTTGCATTTTTTCCTGGTGTTACAGCCGAATAGCTATCAGATTACCGAATTTCAGGTTCCTAGCTCGTCTGGAACTGAAGGGTCTGACCCGAATTTTGAGTCCGATATTTTGATTCCGTGGGGGGCTAAATACAAAAAAATTTAACTGTTTGGAATTTTTCCTTGGTTTACAGCCTCATATACATCAGGTTGCCGAATTTCAAGTTCCTAGCTCATCTGGAAGGGTCTAACACGAAATTTCTTTGATTGGGCGGAAGGGGGGCTAAATATTAAAAAATTCAACTTTTTGGAATTTTTCCTTTGGTTGCAGCCTAATAGCTATCAGACTGCCGAATTTCAAGTTCCTACCTCACTTGGAAGTGGGCAAACATTAATGTCAGTCAGTGAGTGAGTGAGTGAGTCAGTCAGTTAGCCTTGTGGCTTTATATATATAGGATAAGATAGAGCCAGGCAATGTGCACGCTAAATAGTGCAGGCTTTCGTTTGGAAATTTATTGCGAGCAAACGGTGCGTCGTATCGAGGTACGGATTGCGGCGTTAGGCGACCCTTTTAGTGGTCTACATTACTGTCTTTGGCGCTTTCTCCTACCCCGCATATTTATGCCATACAGGAGGTGAACGTTTCGATCCATGTCAAATTTCGCCCACTTTTCACAAATTGAAAAATAATTTTTCCAACTTGGCAGACAGTTACAGTCTTGAAACTTTGCAGGCACGTTGACGATGAAACGGCCTATAATTTCGGTTGTTTGAGGTTTTACCGTATCTCAACGGGTTTCGCCATAAATTGCTTAAGAATCATCAATTAGGCCGAAATTTCAGTAGTGTTTCCACATGTACCCTCCGTTTTCCCATACTTGCAAGGCAGCTAGAATAACGAAAGTCGGTCTACATATGGCCAATGCCGTTGCCAAGGAGCGTGCTGAATTTCGTTCATCTATCTATCATATGAGTGTGTGAATCAGAAAATAATTTATGGAAATTTAACAAAAGTTTGCGAAACCGGGAAAATGAAGCTCAATCTAAGGTAGAAGGGGTCGAGATACGACAAAAATTCATAAGACCAAAGTTGTAGATCGCTTAATTTTAGGAGCCAAAAGTGCAATCCGTTCATTGATAGCAATTACCGTTCGGCCACAAGAGAGCTCGAAACGAAAGCCTGCACCGTCCTATATATTGATTCGGTGGGAGGGGGTTAATTGTTAAAAATTTTAGCTTTTCGGATTTTTTCCAGGGGTTACAGCCTAATAACTATCAGATTGCTGAATTTCAAGTTCCTAGCTCATCTGGAAGGATATACCCCGAAATTTTAGTCCGATACTTTGATTGGGTGGATCCTGGTGTTACAGCCGAATAGCTATCAGATTACCGAATTTCAAGTTCCTAGCTCGTCTGGAACTGAAGGGTCTGACCCGAAATTTGAGTCCGATATTTTGATTCCGTGGGGGGGCTAAATACAAAAAATTTAACTGTTTGGAAATTTTCCTTGGTTTACAGCCTCATATACATCAGGTTGCCGAATTTCAAGTTCCTAGCTCATCTGGAAGGGTCTAACACGAAATTTCTTTGATTGGGCGGAAGGGGGGCTAAATATTAAAAAATTCAACTTTTTGGAATTTTTCCTTTGGTTGCAGCCTAATAGCTATCAGACTGCCGAATTTCAAGTTCCTACCTCACTTGGAAGTGGGCAAACATTAATGTCAGTCAGTGAGTGAGTGAGTGAGTCAGTTAGCCTTGTGGCTTTATATATATAGGACTCGCTTTCGCTCGTTGGGGGCTGCGCCCCCAAACCCCCCATTCCTCTACATTACAATTGGTCACATGGAAAATTACTGTGACGAACCGGTACTTCGTGGATTGCGCCACCGGACTGCCCATATATTCGTGTACATATTTGGTCCTCTAATATTTTCTCGGACCGTACATTCACGTTTTATATAAAAGATAGCGTTAAACTTTTCGACGTGGTGAAAATTACGTACGATTCTCAAAAGATAAGAATTTTTTTTCCTAATGTAACGGGGAGATGTAGTCTTGAAACTTGGTAGGTTTATCGTGGTTGAAACGCTCTATATTTCCGTTATTTGATGTTTTGTCGTATCTGCAATGTTTTCACCGTAGATTGGTTTAGAACCTTGGATTAGGAGTACAGTGTTTCCGTTTTACTTTCGTTTTTCCATTTTTACAGGGTGCTTTGATAATGTATTTTGCTCACGTGTGACCCACGAACGTTCCAGTGAGACTGCTAAATTTCGTGAATCTATCGGTCTTATAAGTGTGTAACACAGTAAAATTAATTGCGCAAAATGTAAAAATTTGACGTTAAATCTGAAAAATGCAACTCTATCCAAGGCATAAGGAAGCAAGATACGACTAAAATTCCCGGGTCAGAAGATGTAGATCTCTTCATGATCGGATCCGAAAGTCTTGTCCATTTGGTGGTAGGAGCGTGCGGAATTTCGTTCATCTACCCATCATATGAGTGTGTAAATCAGTAAAATCATTTATTGAAATTTAACAAAAATGACCAAAACCGGGAAAATGAAGCTCAATCTAAGGTAGAAGGAGTCGACATACGACAAAACGTCATAGGACCAAAGTTGTAGATCTCTTTACTTTAGGTTACGAAAGTGCAGTCCGTTTATTGATAACAAGTACCGTTTACCCACAAGAGAGCTCGAAACGAAAGCCTGCACCACGATTTAATATATATAAGATAAGATAGAGCCAGGCAATGTGCACGCTAAATAGTGCAGGCTTTCGTTTGGAAATTTATTGCGAGCAAACGGTGCGTCGTATCGAGGTAAGGATTGCGGCGTTAGGCGACCCTTTTAGTGGTCTACATTACTGTCTTAGGCGTTTTCTCCTATCCCGCATATTTATGCCATAGAAAGAGGTGAACGTTTCGATCCATGTCAAATTTCGCCCACTTGTCACAAATTGAAAAATAAATTTGCCAACTTGGCAGACAGCTACAGTCTTGAAACTTTGCAGGCAGATTGACGATGAAACGACCTATAATTTTGCTTATTTGAGGTTTTGCCGTATCTCAACGGGTTTCGCCATAAATTGCTTAAGAATCATAAATTAGGCCGAAATATCAGTAGTGTTTCCACATGTACCCTCCGTTTTCCCATACTTGCAAGGCAGCTAGAATGACGAAAGTCTGTCTACATATGGCCAATGACGTTGCCAAGGAGCGTCCTGAATTTCGTTCATCTATCCATCTTATGAGTGTGTGAATCAGTAACATCATTTATGGAAATTTAACAAAAATTACCAAAACCGGGAAAATGAAGCTCAATCTAAGGTAGAAGGGGTCGAGATACGACAAAAAGTCATAGGACCAAAGTTGTAGATCTCTTAATTTTAGGGAACGAAAGTGCAATCCGTTCATTGATAGCAATTACCGTTCGGCCACAAAATAGCTCGAAACGAAAGTCTGCACCGTCCTATATATTGAATCGGTGGGAGGGGGTTAATTATTAAAAATTTTAGCTTTTCGGATTTTTTCCTGGGGTTACAGCCTAATAACTATCAGATTGCTGAATTTCAAGTTCCTGGCTCATCTGGAAGGATATACCCCGAAATTTTAGTCCGATACTTTGATTGGGTGGAGGGGGGCTAAATAGGAAATGATTCAGCTATTTGCATTTTTTCCTGGTGTTACAGCCGAATAGCTATCAGATTACCGAATTTCAAGTTCCTAGCTCGTCTGGAACTGAAGGGTCTGACCCGAAATCTGAGTCCGATATTTTGATTCCGTGGGGGGGCTAAATACAAAAAAAATTTAACTGTTTGGAATTTTTCCTTGGTTTACAGCCTCATATACATCAGGTTGCCGAATTTCAAGTTCCTAGCTCATCTGGAAGGGTCTAACACGAAATTTCTTTGATTGGGCGGAAGGGGGGCTAAATATTAAAAAATTCAACTTTTTGGAATTTTTCCTTTGGTTGCAGCCTAATAGCTATCAGACTGCCGAATTTCAAGTTCCTACCTCACTTGGAAGTGGGCAAACATTAATGTCAGTCAGTGAGTCAGTTAGCCTTGTGGCTTTATATATATAGGATAAGATATTCAAGCAATGTGCACGCTGAATAGTGCAGGCTTTCGTTTGGAAATTTATTGCGAGCAAACGGTGCATCGTATCGCGGTACGGTTTGCGGCGTTAGGCGACCCTTTTAGTGGTCTACATTACTGTCTTTGGCGCTTTCTCCTACCCCGCATATTTATGCCATACAGGAGGTGAACGTTTCGATCCATGTCAAATTTCGCCCACTTTTCACAAATTGAAAAATAATTTTTCCAACTTGGCAGACAGCTACAGTCTTGAAACTTTGCAGGCACGTTGACGATGAAACGGCCTATAATTTCGGTTATTTGAGGTTTTACCGTATCTCAACGGGTTTCGCCATAAATTGCTTAAGAATCATCAATTAGGCCGAAATTTCAGTAGTGTTTCCACATGTACCCTCCGTTTTCCCATACTTGCAAGGCAGCTAGAATAACGAAAGTCGGTCTACATATGGCCAATGCCGTTGCCAAGGAGCGTGCTGAATTTCGTTCATCTATCTATCATATGAGTGTGTGAATCAGAAAATAATTTATGGAAATTTAACAAAATTTTGCGAAACCGGGAAAATGAAGCTCAATCTAAGGTAGAAGGGGTCGAGATACGACAAAAAGTCATAAGACCAAAGTTGTAGATCGCATAATTTTAGGAGTCGAAAGTGCAATCCGTTCATTGATAGCAATTACCGTTCGGCCACAAGAGAGCTCGAAACGAAAGCCTGCACCGTCCTATATATTGATTCGGTGGGAGGGGGTTAATTATTAAAAATTTTAGCTTTTCGGATTTTTTCCAGGGGTTACAGCCTAATAACTATCAGAATGCTGAATTTCAAGTTCCTAGCTCATCTGGAAGGATCTACCCCGAAATTTTAGTCCGAAACTTTGATTGGGTGGAGGGGGGCTAAATAGGAAATGATTCAGCTATTTGCATTTTTTCCTGGTGTTACAGCCGAATAGCTATCAGATTACCGAATTTCAAGTTCCTAGCTCGTCTGGAACTCAAGGGTCTGACCCGAAATCTGAGTCCGATATTTTGATTCCGTGGGGGGGCTAAATACAAAAAAAATTTAACTGTTTGGAATTTTTCCTTGGTTTACAGCCTCATATACATCAGGTTGCCGAATTTCAAGTTCCTAGCTCATCTGGAAGGGTCTAACACGAAATTTCTTTGATTGGGCGGAAGGGGGGCTAAATATTAAAAAATTCAACTTTTTGGAATTTTTCCTTTGGTTGCAGCCTAATAGCTATCAGACTGCCGAATTTCAAGTTCCTACCTCACTTGGAAGTGGGCAAACATTAATGTCAGTCAGTGAGTCAGTTAGCCTTGTGGCTTTATATATATAGGATAAGATATTCAAGCAATGTGCACGCTGAATAGTGCAGGCTTTCGTTTGGAAATTTATTGCGAGCAAACGGTGCATCGTATCGCGGTACGGTTTGCGGCGTTAGGCGACCCTTTTAGTGGTCTACATTACTGTCTTTGGCGCTTTCTCCTACCCCGCATATTTATGCCATACAGGAGGTGAACGTTTCGATCCATGTCAAATTTCGCCCACTTTTCACAAATTGAAAAATAATTTTTCCAACTTGGCAGACAGCTACAGTCTTGAAACTTTGCAGGCACGTTGACGATGAAACGGCCTATAATTTCGGTTATTTGAGGTTTTACCGTATCTCAACGGGTTTCGCCATAAATTGCTTAAGAATCATCAATTAGGCCGAAATTTCAGTAGTGTTTCCACATGTACCCTCCGTTTTCCCATACTTGCAAGGCAGCTAGAATAACGAAAGTCGGTCTACATATGGCCAATGCCGTTGCCAAGGAGCGTGCTGAATTTCGTTCATCTATCTATCATATGAGTGTGTGAATCAGAAAATAATTTATGGAAATTTAACAAAATTTTGCGAAACCGGGAAAATGAAGCTCAATCTAAGGTAGAAGGGGTCGAGATACGACAAAAATTCACAAGACCAAAGTTGTAGATCGCTTAATTTTAGGAGCCAAAAGTGCAATCCGTTCATTGATAGCAATTACCGTTCGGCCACAAGAGAGCTCGAAACGAAAGCCTGCACCGTCCTATATATTGATTCGGTGGGAGGGGGTTAATTGTTAAAAATTTTAGCTTTTCGGATTTTTTCCAGGGGTTACAGCCTAATAACTATCAGATTGCTGAATTTCAAGTTCCTAGCTCATCTGGAAGGATATACCCCGAAATTTTAGTCCGATACTTTGATTGGGTGGAGTTGGGCTAAATAGGAAAAGATTCAGCTTTTTGCATTTTTTCCTGGTGTTACAGCCGAATAGCTATCAGATTACCGAATTTCAAGTTCCTAGCTCGTCTGGAACTGAAGGGTCTGACCCGAAATTTGAGTCCGATATTTTGATTCCGTGGGGGGGCTAAATACAAAAAATTTAACTGTTTGGAAATTTTCCTTGGTTTACAGCCTCATATACATCAGGTTGCCGAATTTCAAGTTCCTAGCTCATCTGGAAGGGTCTAACACGAAATTTCTTTGATTGGGCGGAAGGGGGGCTAAATATTAAAAAATTCAACTTTTTGGAATTTTTCCTTTGGTTGCAGCCTAATAGCTATCAGACTGCCGAATTTCAAGTTCCTACCTCACTTGGAAGTGGGCAAACATTAATGTCAGTCAGTGAGTGAGTGAGTGAGTCAGTTAGCCTTGTGGCTTTATATATATAGGATAAGATAGTCAAGCAATGTGCACGCTGAATAGTGCAGGCTTTCGTTTGGAAATTTATTGCGAGCAAACGGTGCATCGTATCGCGGTACGGTTTGCGGCGTTAGGCGACCCTTTTAGTGGTCTACATTACTGTCTTTGGCGCTTTCTCCTACCCCGCATATTTATGCCATACAGGAGGTGAACGTTTCGATCCATGTCAAATTTCGCCCACTTTTCACAAATTGAAAAATAATTTTTCCAACTTGGCAGACAGCTACAGTCTTGAAACTTTGCAGGCACGTTGACGATGAAACGGCCTATAATTTCGGTTATTTGAGGTTTTACCGTATCTCAACGGGTTTCGCCATAAATTGCTTAAGAATCATCAATTAGGCCGAAATTTCAGTAGTGTTTCCACATGTACCCTCCGTTTTCCCATACTTGCAAGGCAGCTAGAATAACGAAAGTCGGTCTACATATGGCCAATGCCGTTGCCAAGGAGCGTGCTGAATTTCGTTCATCTATCTATCATATGAGTGTGTGAATCAGAAAATAATTTATGGAAATTTAACAAAATTTTGCGAAACCGGGAAAATGAAGCTCAATCTAAGGTAGAAGGGGTCGAGATACGACAAAAAGTCATAAGACCAAAGTTGTAGATCGCTTAATTTTAGGAGCCGAAAGTGCAATCCGTTCATTGATAGCAATTACCGTTCGGCCACAAGAGAGCTCGAAACGAAAGCCTGCACCGTCCTATATATTGATTCGGTGGGAGGGGGTTAATTGTTAAAAATTTTAGCTTTTCGGATTTTTTCCAGGGGTTACAGCCTAATAACTATCAGATTGCTGAATTTCAAGTTCCTAGCTCATCTGGAAGGATATACCCCGAAATTTTAGTCCGATACTTTGATTGGGTGGAGTTGGGCTAAATAGGAAAAGATTCAGCTTTTTGCATTTTTTCCTGGTGTTACAGCCGAATAGCTATCAGATTACCGAATTTCAAGTTCCTAGCTCGTCTGGAACTGAAGGGTCTGACCCGAAATTTGAGTCCGATATTTTGATTCCGTGGGGGGGCTAAATACAAAAAAATTTAACTGTTTGGAATTTTTCCTTGGTTTACAGCCTCATATACATCAGGTTGCCGAATTTCAAGTTCCTAGCTCATCTGGAAGGGTCTAACACGAAATTTCTTTGATTGGGCGGAAGGGGGGCTAAATATTAAAAAATTCAACTTTTTGGAATTTTTCCTTTGGTTGCAGCCTAATAGCTATCAGACTGCCGAATTTCAAGTTCCTACCTCACTTGGAAGTGGGCAAACATTAATGTCAGTCAGTGAGTGAGTGAGTGAGTCAGTTAGCCTTGTGGCTTTATATATATAGGATAAGATAGAGCCGGGCAATGTGCACGCTAAATAGTGCAGACTTCCATTTGGAAATTCATTGCGTCCAAACGGTAAGCCGTATCGTGGTAAGGTTTTCACCATCGGACGTCCCATTTAGTCGCCGACAGTACTGTGTGGGGCATTCTCTCGTATCTCGCCAATTTATACCATATAAAGGGGTGAACGTTTCGATCCATATCAAATTTCGTCCGCTTAGCAACAGTTGAAAAATAATTTTGCCAACTTGGCAGACAGCTACAGTCTTGAACCTTTGCAGGCAGGTTGACGATGAAACGACCTATAATTTTGCTTATTTGAGGTTTTGCCGTATCTCAACGGGTTTCGCCATAAATTGCTTAAGAATCATAAATTAGGCCGAAATATCAGTAGTGTTTCCACATGTACCCTCCGTTTTCCAATACTTGCAAGGCAGCTAGAATGACGAACGTCTGTCTACATATGGCCAATGACGTTGCCAAGGAGCGTCCTGAATTTCGTTCATCTATCCATCTTATGAGTGTGTGAATCAGTAACATCATTTATGGAAATTTAACAAAAATTACCAAAACCGGGAAAATGAAGCTCAATCTAAGGTAGAAGGGGTCGAGATACGACAAAAAGTCATAGGACCAAAGTTGTAGATCTCTTAATTTTAGGGAACGAAAGTGCAATCCGTTCATTGATAGCAATTACCGTTCGGCCACAAAATAGCTCGAAACGAAAGTCTGCACCGTCCTATATATTGAATCGGTGGGAGGGGGTTAATTATTAAAAATTTTAGCTTTTCGGATTTTTTCCTGGGGTTACAGCCTAATAACTATCAGATTGCTGAATTTCAAGTTCCTGGCTCATCTGGAAGGATATACCCCGAAATTTTAGTCCGATACTTTGATTGGGTGGAGTTGGGCTAAATAGGAAAAGATTCAGCTTTTTGCATTTTTTCCTGGTGTTACAGCCGAATAGCTATCAGATTACCGAATTTCAGGTTCCTAGCTCGTCTGGAACTGAAGGGTCTGACCCGAATTTTGAGTCCGATATTTTGATTCCGTGGGGGGCTAAATACAAAAAAATTTAACTGTTTGGAATTTTTCCTTGGTTTACAGCCTCATATACATCAGGTTGCCGAATTTCAAGTTCCTAGCTCATCTGGAAGGGTCTAACACGAAATTTCTTTGATTGGGCGGAAGGGGGGCTAAATATTAAAAAATTCAACTTTTTGGAATTTTTCCTTTGGTTGCAGCCTAATAGCTATCAGACTGCCGAATTTCAAGTTCCTACCTCACTTGGAAGTGGGCAAACATTAATGTCAGTCAGTGAGTGAGTGAGTGAGTCAGTCAGTTAGCCTTGTGGCTTTATATATATAGGATAAGATAGAGCCAGGCAATGTGCACGCTAAATAGTGCAGGCTTTCGTTTGGAAATTTATTGCGAGCAAACGGTGCGTCGTATCGAGGTACGGATTGCGGCGTTAGGCGACCCTTTTAGTGGTCTACATTACTGTCTTTGGCGCTTTCTCCTACCCCGCATATTTATGCCATACAGGAGGTGAACGTTTCGATCCATGTCAAATTTCGCCCACTTTTCACAAATTGAAAAATAATTTTTCCAACTTGGCAGACAGCTACAGTCTTGAAACTTTGCAGGCACGTTGACGATGAAACGGCCTATAATTTCGGTTATTTGAGGTTTTACCGTATCTCAACGGGTTTCGCCATAAATTGCTTAAGAATCATCAATTAGGCCGAAATTTCAGTAGTGTTTCCACATGTACCCTCCGTTTTCCCATACTTGCAAGGCAGCTAGAATAACGAAAGTCGGTCTACATATGGCCAATGCCGTTGCCAAGGAGCGTGCTGAATTTCGTTCATCTATCTATCATATGAGTGTGTGAATCAGAAAATAATTTATGGAAATTTAACAAAAGTTTGCGAAACCGGGAAAATGAAGCTCAATCTAAGGTAGAAGGGGTCGAGATACGACAAAAATTCATAAGACCAAAGTTGTAGATCGCTTAATTTTAGGAGCCAAAAGTGCAATCCGTTCATTGATAGCAATTACCGTTCGGCCACAAGAGAGCTCGAAACGAAAGCCTGCACCGTCCTATATATTGATTCGGTGGGAGGGGGTTAATTGTTAAAAATTTTAGCTTTTCGGATTTTTTCCAGGGGTTACAGCCTAATAACTATCAGATTGCTGAATTTCAAGTTCCTAGCTCATCTGGAAGGATATACCCCGAAATTTTAGTCCGATACTTTGATTGGGTGGATCCTGGTGTTACAGCCGAATAGCTATCAGATTACCGAATTTCAAGTTCCTAGCTCGTCTGGAACTGAAGGGTCTGACCCGAAATTTGAGTCCGATATTTTGATTCCGTGGGGGGGCTAAATACAAAAAATTTAACTGTTTGGAAATTTTCCTTGGTTTACAGCCTCATATACATCAGGTTGCCGAATTTCAAGTTCCTAGCTCATCTGGAAGGGTCTAACACGAAATTTCTTTGATTGGGCGGAAGGGGGGCTAAATATTAAAAAATTCAACTTTTTGGAATTTTTCCTTTGGTTGCAGCCTAATAGCTATCAGACTGCCGAATTTCAAGTTCCTACCTCACTTGGAAGTGGGCAAACATTAATGTCAGTCAGTGAGTGAGTGAGTGAGTCAGTTAGCCTTGTGGCTTTATATATATAGGATAAGATAGTCAAGCAATGTGCACGCTGAATAGTGCAGGCTTTCGTTTGGAAATTTATTGCGAGCAAACGGTGCATCGTATCGCGGTACGGTTTGCGGCGTTAGGCGACCCTTTTAGTGGTCTACATTACTGTCTTTGGCGCTTTCTCCTACCCCGCATATTTATGCCATACAGGAGGTGAACGTTTCGATCCATGTCAAATTGCGCCCACTTTTCACAAATTGAAAAATAATTTTTCCAACTTGGCAGACAGCTACAGTCTTGAAACTTTGCAGGCACGTTGACGATGAAACGGCCTATAATTTCGGTTATTTGAGGTTTTACCGTATCTCAACGGGTTTCGCCATAAATTGCTTAAGAATCATCAATTAGGCCGAAATTTCAGTAGTGTTTCCACATGTACCCTCCGTTTTCCCATACTTGCAAGGCAGCTAGAATAACGAAAGTCGGTCTACATATGGCCAATGCCGTTGCCAAGGAGCGTGCTGAATTTCGTTCATCTATCTATCATATGAGTGTGTGAATCAGAAAATAATTTATGGAAATTTAACAAAATTTTGCGAAACCGGGAAAATGAAGCTCAATCTAAGGTAGAAGGGGTCGAGATACGACAAAAATTCACAAGACCAAAGTTGTAGATCGCTTAATTTTAGGAGCCAAAAGTGCAATCCGTTCATTGATAGCAATTACCGTTCGGCCACAAGAGAGCTCGAAACGAAAGCCTGCACCGTCCTATATATTGATTCGGTGGGAGGGGGTTAATTGTTAAAAATTTTAGCTTTTCGGATTTTTTCCAGGGGTTACAGCCTAATAACTATCAGATTGCTGAATTTCAAGTTCCTAGCTCATCTGGAAGGATATACCCCGAAATTTTAGTCCGATACTTTGATTGGGTGGAGTTGGGCTAAATAGGAAAAGATTCAGCTTTTTGCATTTTTTCCTGGTGTTACAGCCGAATAGCTATCAGATTACCGAATTTCAAGTTCCTAGCTCGTCTGGAACTGAAGGGTCTGACCCGAAATTTGAGTCCGATATTTTGATTCCGTGGGGGGGCTAAATACAAAAAATTTAACTGTTTGGAAATTTTCCTTGGTTTACAGCCTCATATACATCAGGTTGCCGAATTTCAAGTTCCTAGCTCATCTGGAAGGGTCTAACACGAAATTTCTTTGATTGGGCGGAAGGGGGGCTAAATATTAAAAAATTCAACTTTTTGGAATTTTTCCTTTGGTTGCAGCCTAATAGCTATCAGACTGCCGAATTTCAAGTTCCTACCTCACTTGGAAGTGGGCAAACATTAATGTCAGTCAGTGAGTGAGTGAGTGAGTCAGTTAGCCTTGTGGCTTTATATATATAGGATAAGATAGTCAAGCAATGTGCACGCTGAATAGTGCAGGCTTTCGTTTGGAAATTTATTGCGAGCAAACGGTGCATCGTATCGCGGTACGGTTTGCGGCGTTAGGCGACCCTTTTAGTGGTCTACATTACTGTCTTTGGCGCTTTCTCCTACCCCGCATATTTATGCCATACAGGAGGTGAACGTTTCGATCCATGTCAAATTTCGCCCACTTTTCACAAATTGAAAAATAATTTTTCCAACTTGGCAGACAGCTACAGTCTTGAAACTTTGCAGGCACGTTGACGATGAAACGGCCTATAATTTCGGTTATTTGAGGTTTTACCGTATCTCAACGGGTTTCGCCATAAATTGCTTAAGAATCATCAATTAGGCCGAAATTTCAGTAGTGTTTCCACATGTACCCTCCGTTTTCCCATACTTGCAAGGCAGCTAGAATAACGAAAGTCGGTCTACATATGGCCAATGCCGTTGCCAAGGAGCGTGCTGAATTTCGTTCATCTATCTATCATATGAGTGTGTGAATCAGAAAATAATTTATGGAAATTTAACAAAATTTTGCGAAACCGGGAAAATGAAGCTCAATCTAAGGTAGAAGGGGTCGAGATACGACAAAAAGTCACAAGACCAAAGTTGTAGATCGCTTAATTTTAGGAGCCGAAAGTGCAATCCGTTCATTGATAGCAATTACCGTTCGGCCACAAGAGAGCTCGAAACGAAAGCCTGCACCGTCCTATATATTGATTCGGTGGGAGGGGGTTAATTGTTAAAAATTTTAGCTTTTCGGATTTTTTCCAGGGGTTACAGCCTAATAACTATCAGATTGCTGAATTTCAAGTTCCTAGCTCATCTGGAAGGATATACCCCGAAATTTTAGTCCGATACTTTGATTGGGTGGAGTTGGGCTAAATAGGAAAAGATTCAGCTTTTTGCATTTTTTCCTGGTGTTACAGCCGAATAGCTATCAGATTACCGAATTTCAAGTTCCTAGCTCGTCTGGAACTGAAGGGTCTGACCCGAAATTTGAGTCCGATATTTTGATTCCGTGGGGGGGCTAAATACAAAAAAATTTAACTGTTTGGAATTTTTCCTTGGTTTACAGCCTCATATACATCAGGTTGCCGAATTTCAAGTTCCTAGCTCATCTGGAAGGGTCTAACACGAAATTTCTTTGATTGGGCGGAAGGGGGGCTAAATATTAAAAAATTCAACTTTTTGGAATTTTTCCTTTGGTTGCAGCCTAATAGCTATCAGACTGCCGAATTTCAAGTTCCTACCTCACTTGGAAGTGGGCAAACATTAATGTCAGTCAGTGAGTGAGTGAGTGAGTCAGTTAGCCTTGTGGCTTTATATATATAGGATAGAGCCAGGCAATGTGCACGCTAAATAGTGCAGGCTTTCGTTTGGAAATTTATTGTGAGCAAACGGTGCGTCGTATCGAGGTACGGATTGCGGCGTTAGACGACCCGTTTAGTGGTCTACGTTACTGCTTTAGGCGCTTTCTCCTATCCCGCATATTTATGCCATAGAAAGAGGTGAACGTTTCGATCCACGTCAAATTTCGCCCACTTTTCACAAATTGAAAAATAATTTTGCCAACTTGGCAGACAGCTACAGTCTTGAAACTTTGCAGGCAGGTTGACGATGAAACGACCTATAATTTTGCTTATTTGAGGTTTTGCCGTATCTCAACGGGTTTCGCCATAAATTGCTTAAGAATCATAAGTTAGGCCGAAATTTCAATAGTGTTTCCACATGTACCCTCCGTTTTCCCATACTTGCAAGGCAGCTAGAACAACGAAAGTCGGTCTACATATGGCCAATGACGTTGCCAAGGAGCGTCCTGAATTTCGTTCATCTATCCATCTTATGAGTGTGTGAATCAGTAAAATCATTTATGGAAATTTAACAAAAATGACCGATACCGGGAAAATGAAGCTCAATCTAAGGTAGAAGGAGTCGAGATGCGACAAAAAGTCATAGGACCAATGTTGTAGATCTCTTCATTTTAGCGCACGAAAGTGCAGTCCGTTTATTGATAACAATTACCGTTTAGCCACAAGAGAGCTCGAAACGAAAGCCTGCACCGTCATTTAATTTGGCTTAAAATTTCGAATTTTTTAGTGGATGAAATATTAAATATTTTAACTTTTTGCAATTTCTACGTCGGTTACAGGCTAGGAGCTAGAACTTTGCCAAATATTAATTTTGTAGGGCACTGCATCACGGTATCCGCCATTTTGTTTGGGGGGAGGGGGGCCGAAATTTAAAACTTAAAATTTTTGGAATTTTTCCGTAGGTTACACGCTAATAGCTATCACCTTGCCAAATTTCAAGTTTCTAGCTCATGTCAGAGTGGGTAAACATTTATGTCAGTCAGTGAGCCTTGCGGCTTTATATATATAAGATAGAGCCAGGCAATGTGCACGCTAAATAGTGCAGGCTTTCGTTTGGAAATTTATTGTGAGCAAACGGTGCGTCGTATCGAGGTACGGATTGCGGCGTTAGACGACCCGTTTAGTGGTCTACGTTACTGCTTTAGGCGCTTTCTCCTATCCCGCATATTTATGCCATAGAAAGAGGTGAACGTTTCGATCCACGTCAAATTTCGCCCACTTTTCACAAATTGAAAAATAATTTTGCCAACTTGGCAGACAGCTACAGTCTTGAAACTTTGCAGGCAGGTTGACGATGAAACGACCTATAATTTTGCTTATTTGAGGTTTTGCCGTATCTCAACGGGTTTCGCCATAAATTGCTTAAGAATCATAAGTTAGGCCGAAATTTCAATAGTGTTTCCACATGTACCCTCCGTTTTCCCATACTTGCAAGGCAGCTAGAACAACGAAAGTCGGTCTACATATGGCCAATGACGTTGCCAAGGAGCGTCCTGAATTTCGTTCATCTATCCATCTTATGAGTGTGTGAATCAGTAAAATCATTTATGGAAATTTAACCAAAATGACCAAAACTGGGAAAATGAACCTCAATCTGAGGTGGAAGGAGTCGAGATACGACAAAAAGTCATAGGACCAAAGTTGTAGATCTCTTCATTTTAGCGCACGAAAGTGCAGTCCGTTTAATGATAACAATTACCGTTTAGCGACAAGAGAGCTCGAAACGAAAGCCTGCACCGTCATTTAATTTGGCTTAATATTTCGAATTTTTTAGTGGATGAAATATTAAATATTTTAACTTTTTGCAATTTCTACGTCGGTTACAGGCTAGGAGCTACAACTTTGCCAAATATTAATTTTGTAGGGCACTGCGTCACGGTATCCGCCATTTTGTTTGGGGGGGGGGCAAAAATTTAAAATTTAAAATTTTTGGAATTTTTCCGTAGGTTACACGCTAATAGCTATCACCTTGCCAAGTTTCAAGTTTCTGGCTCATGTCGAAGTTGGTAAACATTTATGTCAGTGAGTGAGCCTTGCGGCTTTATATATATATATAACTCGCTTTCGCTCGTTGGGGGCTGCGCCCCCAAACCCCCCATTCCTCTACATTACAAGTGGTTACATGGAAAATTACTGTGACGAACCGGAACTTCGTGGATTGCGCCACCAGGCTGCCCATATATTCGCGTACATGTTTGGTCCTCTAATATTTTTACGTACCGTACATTCACGTTTTATAGAAAAGATAGCGTTTAACGTTTCGACGTGGTGAAAATTACGTACGATTCTCACAAGATAAGAAATTATTTTCCTAATGTAACGGGGAGGTGTAGTCTTGAAACTTGATAGGTTTATCGTGGTTGAAACGCTCTATATTTCCGTTATTTGATGTTTTGTCGTATCTGCAAGGTTTTCACCGTAGATTGGTTTAGAACCTTGGATTAGGAGTACAGTGTTTCCGTTTTACTTTCGTTTTTCCATTTTTACAGGTTGCTAGAATAATATATTTTGCTCACGTGTGACCCACGAGCTTTCCAGTGAGCCTGCTAAATTTCATGAATCTATCGGTCTTATAAGTGTGCAACACAGTAAAATTAATTGCGCAAAATGTAAAAATTTCACGTTAAATCTGAAAAATGCAGCTCTATCTAAGGCATAAGGGAGCAAGATACGACTAAAATTCCCGGGTCAGAAGTTGTAGATCTCTTCATGATCGGATCCGAACGTCTTGTCCGTTTGGTGGTAGGAGCGTGCGGAATTTCGTTCCTCTACCCATCATATGAGTGTGTGAATCAGTAAAATCATTTATGGTAATTTAACAAAAATGACCAAAACCGGGAAAATGAAGCTCAATCTAAGGTAGAAGGAGTCGAGATACGACAAAAAGTCATAGGTCCAAAGTTGTAGATCTCTTCACTTTAGGGTACGAAAGTGCAGTCCTTTTATTGATAACAATTACCGTTTAGCCACAAGAGAGCTCGAAACGAAAGCCTGCACCGTCATTTAATTTGGCTTAATATTTGGAACTTTTTAGTGGATAAAATATTAAATATTTCAACTTTTTGCAATTTCTACGTCGGTTACAGGCTAGGAGCTAGAACTTTGTCAAATATCAATTTTGTACGGCACTGCATCACGGTGTCTGCAATCGTGTTTGGGGGAGAGGGCAAAAATGAAAAATTTTAACTTTTTGGAGTTTTGCCGTAGGTTACACGCTAATAGCTATAACATTGCGAAATTGTAAGTTGCTAGCTTACCTGAAACGAAAGGGTCTAACACGAAATTTGAGTACGATATTTTGATTCGATTGAGGGGGCTAAATATAAAATTTTGAACATTTTGGAATTTTGCCTTGGGTTACAGTCTAACAGCTATAAGATTGCCGAATTTCATGTTCCTAGCTCACTTCGAAGTGGGCAAACATTAATGTAAGTCAGTGAGACAGTGAGTCAGTTAGCCTTGTGGCTTTATATATATGTAAGATAGAGCCAGGCAATGTGCATATTAAATAGTGCAGGCTTTCATTTGAAAATTGATTGCGGACAAACGGCAAGTCGTATCGCCAAATTTTAATTTTGTAAGGCGCTGCATCACGGTGTCCGCCATTTTGTTTGGGGAGGGGTGAAAAATAAAAAAAATATACTTTTATTAATTTTTCCGCACGTTACACGCTAATAGCTATCACATTGCCAAATTTAAAGTTCCTAGCTCATCTGGAAGGGTCTAATCCGAAATTTGAGTCCGATAAAATTATTGTGCGTGGAGAGGGGACTAAATATGAAACATTTGAACTTTTTTAAATTTTTCGTTCGGTTGCAGCTTAACAGCTATTAGACTGCCGAATTTCAAGTTCCTAGCTCATCTGGAAGGGTGCAAGCCGAAATGTGAGACCGACATTCTGATTCGTAGGGGTGGAGGCTAAATATGGAAATTGGACCATATTGGAATTTTTCCTTGGTTTACAGCCTAATAGGTATCAGATTGCCGGCTGGAAGGGTCTAACACGAAATTTGAGTCCGGTAATTTAATTGAGCCTTGGGGGGGTACATATGAAAAACTTGAACTTTCCAGAATTTTTTCTTCGGTTACAGCCTAATAGGTATCAGAAAGGGTCTACGAAATTTGTGTCCGCTAATTTGATTGGGCGGAAGGGTGTAGCACGAAATTTGAGTCCGAGATTTTAATCCAGTGTGGGGTGCTAAATATGAATAATTGGAAGTTTTTGAAATATTTCCTTGGGTTATGGAATATCAGCTATCAGATTGCCGAATTCAAAGTATCTAGCTCATCCGGAATGGAAGGGTCTAACCCGAAATTTGAGTCCGATATTTTGAATCGATGGGGGCTAAATACGAAAAATTTGAACATTTTGGAATTTTTCCTTGGGTTACGGCCTAATAACTATGAGATTTCCGAATTTCAAGTTCCTAGCTCATCTGGAAGGATCTAACACGAAATTTTACTACGATAATTTGATGGGGAGGAAGGGGAGCTAAATATGAAAAATGTCAACGTTTTTGAATTTTTCCTTGGGTTGCAGCATAATAGCTATCAGACTGCCGAATTCCAAGTTTCCAGCTCATCTGGAACGGAAGGGTCTAAACCGAAATTTGAGTCCGATATTTTGATTCGATGGGGGGCTAAATACGAAAAATTTGAACTTTTTGGAATTTTGCCTTGGGTTACAGCCTAATAGCTATCAGATTGCTGAATTTCAAGTTCCTAGCTCATCTGGAAGGGTCTAACCTGAAATTTGAGTGATTCGTTTGGGGGGGGGGGGGGTAAATATGAAAAATTTGAACTTTTTGGAATTTTTCCTTGGGTTGCAGCCTAATAGCTATCACATTGCCAAATCTCAAGTTCCTAGATCATCTGGAAGGGTCTAAAAGGAAATTTAAGTGTTTCGTGGGGGGGGGGGGGGGAAATGTGAAAAATTTGAACTTTTTGGAATTTCTCCTTGGGTTGCAGCCTTATAGCCATCCGATCGCCGAATTTCAAGTTCCTAGCTCATCTGGAAGGGTCTAACACGAAATTTTAGTCCGATACTTTTATTGGGTGGAGGGGGGACTAAATATGAAAAGTTTCAGCTTTCTGGATTTTTTTCCGAAAATTGCAGCCTAATACCTATCAGATTACCGAATTTCAAGTTCCTAGCTCATCTGGAAGCTTCTAACACGAAATTTCAGTGCGCCATTGTGAATGGGGGGCTAAATAAGAAAAATTTGAGCGCTTTGGAATTTGTCCTGGGGGTACAGCCTAATAGCTATAATATTGCCAAATTTTAACTTCGTGGCTCATCTGGAATGTTCTAACCCGAAATTAAAGTCCGATATTTTGATTGGATGGTGGGGGGCAAATATGAAAAATTGGAAGGTTTTGGAATATCTCCATGGCTTACACCCCAATATCTATCAGACTGCCGAATTTCAACTTTCTAATTCATATGGAAAGGTGTAACACGAAATTTGTGGCCGATATTTTGATTGGGAGTTTGGGGGGGCTAAATATGAAAAATTTGAACATTTGGATTTTTTCCTTCAGTTGTAGCTCCATAGCTATCAGATTACTGAACTTCATGTTCCCAGTTCATCTGGAGGGGTCTAACACGAAATTTGAGTCCGATAACTTGATTGGGCAGAAGGGGGGGCAAAAAATTAAAAAATCAACTTTTTGGAATTTTTCCGTGGGTTGCAGCGTAATATCCATCAGATTGCCGAATTTCAAGTTCCTAGCTCGTCTGGAAGTGTGTAACACGAAATTTAATCCCTATATTTTAATTGGCCGGAAGGTGGGCTAAATATGAAAAATTTCAACTTTTTTGAATTTTTCCTCGGGTTGCAGACCAATATCCATCAGATTGCCGAATTTCAAGTTCCTAGCTGACTTGGAAGTGGGCAAACATTAATGTCAGTGAGTCAGTCAGTTAGCCTTGCGGCTCTATGGCACTAGTTAAAGACAGGAAGTCGCGAATACCAATATTTCTTCAATTCGCAGTAAGAGTGCAGTCATAGACGCACAATCTTCGCGATCATTGTTATTGATGCATGCATTTGTGTGAAGAGCTGTGTTATTTCGTACAATGAGTAAACTTGCCTGCTCACTTCTTTTTGTACAAGTGATATTTTGTACAGAACTGTGAAATCAACTAATCATGTTATTTTAAAGTGTACTTGTTTACTTTCGTTTGTGTAAGTTATATTTTTTTGTAGAACTGGAACTTCATATCTCCCACCCGAAATATTCAACTGTTGTGTACCATTTTGCAAATTTCGGCACGATGGTTCGCAACCAGAAGAGATACGATTCAATGAAATACCGTCTGGAAGGTAATTAAGAGAAAAGTGACTGTCTGATATATCTAGGCAAATCCTAATGAATAAAGCAGCTAGATGTACTCAGATTACCCTCGCATCTGTAGCCTTTACACCTTAACACCCTATTTTAGAAGGTGATTAAAGCCGTGTAGGATAGTGGATCACAAAACAAATATCTTCATATTTGGACATTCTGGACAACCTCAAATATCGAAATGAGAATGCCCCGATCGTTCTAGAAACAGAAACATCAAATCTTACTTTGCGGGTACGTGCTTCGTGTTGTTGAAGGGATGATGGAGTGTGACTCTTGCGTCAGCAACATCTCACTGCCTAGAGCTGAATACGTGTCCGGACAGATTTAGTATTTATTTATCGTATGGTATATACATGAACAGTACTTTAAATTACAGATTTATATCTACATTATTTACATAGGCGTCGCCAGGAAAAATTAACTTGATTCTCCATTGAAATGTCTCAGTGGGCGTGCTTGTGTGATGTGCTTCACACTTTGCCTCTCAGCACCACAGTCGCAGCAGGCTGATGACCTTCTCCTCCAATTTATACAGCAGATCTGCACACACACACACACACACCATGGTTAGTCCGGATCCGGTTTCAATTGGAACATAATTTCCGAGGTTGTTCAAAGCCAGGTACCGTCTGTGTAATGCATGACATATCTAAGGATTCTGCTGAAGCAAATTTTCTCCATTCATTAGACCATCTCTCAATCAGATTGAAATGACTGGCTATAAGGTTCTTCGCCGTACAGATGGGTGGACGTCTTGACTTAAGTCTGTCAATATGTAGGTGGGGGATATCCTCATGAATGGGCAATCTTTGATTATTCTGGATCTTATTGTATTCATTAATCAGAGCAATGCATCTGCGGAGGTGGGGTGGTGGAATATGGTTTAGTACGGGAAACCATTGAATTAGAGTTGATCTGATTGGGCCCGTGATCAGGACAGAGGAGGAGTTCGATACCCAAAACCTTATTTTGTTGCTCTGATGAAGCATCTGCAGGAGTTTGTTGAAGCTGCTGTGCCCTACTATAGGAAGTCCTTCAAACTTACGAGCGTAATACGACGAGTTACTACTTCTTCCCTTTTAGTACGTGTTCTGTTACAGTGTGAAGTCAAAGAATATCAGCAAACCGTTGGTGATATTATACTAAGCATGTTCGTAAGACCTCTATTCACTGATATTGCGTTGGCAAGAACACAAAATGTTAGCCGCCCGGTGTATCATTCCAAGCTTCCTTCCAGGAAAACCTTTAAATTGTGGCGGGAAGAGGACGGAAAAGACTTCATACAGTTAATATTACCGAGATTTAATATTACTGATGTAATTTACGAGCTTCGGTGAACAAATGACTACACTGCATGGTGTTTTGTAGGCTGTCGTCATAATAATGCTTTAAGAACTTTGTGCGTCTATACCTGTCATCTAGTGGGGAATTTTTGTCGCAGCCTGTTCGCAAAAAGCCTCACACAGAGCAAGCAGTATAGGAGGATCGAAACGGTGGTGGTTTTAGGACTCATGACTTTGCAGCACTAGACTATTTAGACTTAAGGGAAGGCTACCGGACTTAATCTTGCCATGATAAATAGATCAGTAATCAATCACTCAATCTATCAGTGAGTGAGTGTGTGAGTGAGTGACTGAGTCAGTCGGTCGGTCGGTTATTCAATATTCTCCGCGATTTTAACCACAGATAACTAGGTAATTAGAATGAAATCCTCGTGGTGCCGTTTTTTCAGACATACATTCAATGGAGGTGACCTACCCATTCAACCACATATCAACACCCTTTCGAGTCTTAAATGTCTGTAAGCATCGGGAATCGAACGAAAGCCTCCGTGGATGGCTACGGAGATGGGCTGCAGACTAGGTGAATAACAAGCGACAATGTAACTGAGTTGTCGAACTTTCTACAAGAAGCTGAGTTCACCAAATATCTCAATATTTTCCATTCCTCCTGAATCGGGTCTTCGGGCGTGCATAAAGATTTAAGCTCCGAACGTTTAAGATGGAAGAAGAATAAGAAGACTGAAGGACACAGGGAATATAAACAGGAGGCAATCCATCTCAGAGTGTTGTGGTCCTTTAAAAATCTAATCGTGAAGACGTATTGAAAACGGGGCGGGGAAACGAGTTGCGTGAGACAGAACGGCGATAGCGGAATACTGACTGCTTCGATCGTAAAGGAGATAAATGTTGCAATAAAAGTAAAAATGTTCAAAACAAGATTTACTGCTCTAAGAGATGAAGGAGAATTGGTTGGCTCATACAATTTCTTCCTTTCACGGTATGGAAACTGCTAAATCACACTGTCTGACACCAACTGAACATTTATCTTCTTCACGATCTCACTATATTTCTAATTGACCTCTCTCCCTCTATTAGGTCGAATTGAGAACCGGTAGTACATGGCGATTATGTATAAAGTGCAGATAGAAATGGTGGAATGGGCAACTTTGCATTATATTAAGGAATTCAGTAGCTACGATTGGGAACTAGAAGTAGGGGAAGGGGACAAAAAGTTTACAGACAACAAAAAGTGCCACGGTTTACAGGGAGGGACGGGGTATATGCATCAAAACTCTGGCTATGCGATTTTCGACAGAGGAGTCAAGGTTGACAGTTTACGAGCTTACGTGCGGTAATCATAGTTTCTTGACATTTTGTTTCAATGCCATACAATGGAACTTTCACCAAAGGAACAATATTACACATGTAAAAGAAGCAAAGTCATCACCGTACAGGCCATGGAGGCCCTTGGAGGGGTGGAAGGTAAAGGCTTCCACTATCCGTGCAGTGGTTAGCTCTACGCCCGGCCGCCTTTGCCCCCAGGAATTAACCTGGTACTCATTTTTGTGTAGGCTAAGTTAACCTCAGAGGCATGTGCATCTCCGGAAGTTGAAATCTCGTTTCTTAAATTTTAAACCTTCCTGAAGGGGATTCGAACCCACGTCCTTCCGGGCGAACCGAGCACGCCTTTTCGCCTCGGCAAGTCAGCTCCTCTGTAGTGTAGTGTTTAGTGTGATTAACTGCCACCCCCGGAGGCCCGGGTTCGATTCGAAAAGTGGTACGAGGACTGAAACGGCGTCCATTCAGTCTCGGGAAGTCACCTGAGTAGAGGGGGGCTCGATTCGATTCTCTCCTCAGCCATCCTAAAAGTGGTTTTCCGTGGTTTTCCACTTCTCCTCCAGGCAAATGCCTGGATGGTACCTAACTTAAAGACACTGCCACTTCTCTCCCGCTTCCTTGTCTATCCTTCCAATTTTCCCATCCGCCCACATGGCTCCTGTTCAGCCTAGCAGGCGAAGCCACGTGGGCGAGGTACTGGTCCTCCTCCTCACTTTAACCCGCCGATCGAAAGTCTCGCGTTCTAGGACACTGCTCTTGAGGCAGTAGAGGTGGGATCCCTAGCTGAGTCCGAGGAAAAAACCAACCCGTTAAGGATTCAAGTCTATGTAGTTAGGCACCGTGGTTAGCCGGTTCGAGTCCCGTTCTTTGGAAATATTTTCACCATCAGAGTGTTGGCCGGCAAGGTAGGAGAGGTGGTGGGATACAACTTCTAATCACTAGAGCAGGGCCTCTCAAACGCCCAACATCTCACGCGTGCAGAGCGAGGCGCAAGAGCTCCGTGCACTCTGCATCGGTGCCGCTCGGCATGACTCGGATCAACGCTTCGTCTCTGGGCTACTCGGCTATGCTCGGCTCAACTCAGCCCGGATTTGGAGCGCTACGGCGCAAGTGGGGGAGAGGGAGACAGGCGGAGCGAGCGAGACAGGCGTGAGGAAAGAGAGAGACAGCGCTATTGCTCCAAATCGAGGAGTGGGGGTTCTGCACTCTGGTCAACCAAGCCAAGTCGTCTTTTGCACCGTGCGCAGTGCATGCACCACGCGCATGCACCCTGAGAGGCCCTGCACTAGAGTGTGTGACAAGAGCCGGAATTGAATTCCAAAGCTCTGCACAGTGTTCATTTGAAGTGAAGGCATAGGACGCTGTTGTTGGTGATTCGTCCGTCGGATGAGGACGTTAAGCCTTGGTGCTATTCGACGTGATTAGGCTATGAGTCGTCAACGAATTTCACCCTGTCCATTCCTACTATCATATATCATGTCATTCATTTCGTGTCAATAACTCATTAATGTCAGGAAGGGAATTCGGTCGTAAGACCCCGCTACTAAGATTGGTTTCATTTATACCCGATTCCGTAGAGAAACGGGAAAAGAATTGGACACCCAACTACTATACGAATAATAGTAACTAGAGTAACGTATTCAGCATATTTTACAAACATTGAACACAATAATTGCAACACACAATATTTCCAGAGACACGTGTCATAATAATAATAATAATAATAATAATAATAATAATAATAATAATAATAATAATAATAATAATAATAATATACGGTAATCCATTTTTTAAAACATATATACGTGTTTGAACGAAAAGGAAAATTCTCCGATGCAAGGGGAAGGTGATAGTCATGGATATATTTTTCTGCTTAGAAGATGAGAGAGTTCATATCGACAATGCTTTTGCGTGTAGTGCGAAAGTATGTAGTAGATTACGAGAGAATAGAGCTTTAATTAATCATTTTTCGCAAAGAAGTGATCTTGCGTTCTTATAGCAAAATATAGAATATTATGCTACTAACCTAATATATATATAGATCGCTAAGAACGATTGCCTTGGGTGACCTTACCCTGTGTAAGGGGCTTTGCTGTGACGTAAATGAAACGCCAATCAAAGGCAGTGTTAACTCGTTTAACACACGGCGCTGTTTGTACCTAATGCATATAGGAGGCAGTGTTCTGACACACATTAATAACGTGAGGAAGATGACCAAGACTTAGTATAGATGGATGACGAGCAAATTGTTGCCATGGTTACCACGGTGTCTCTTTTCTGTCCACGCTAATTCCAGATCCCAGTCCTAAAACATATACGCACACGTAACAATGACACTCGTTGCAAGGTGTTTCTAGGCCAATAACTCAATATGTGCCAATGAACGTATAGTTCCAATGTATACTGACTGTAAACAGTGTGGTAATGAGCTGATATCTGGCAGCGAATTTGTAACTACGACTGTAGTGCGCAGGATACGACGATGCACATGCCTTGTAGTATCTCGCGGGCAACGTTCGGGAGATAGCCGTAAGTTTTGTGCGTGATTACGCCTCTGGGGATGGGATGTTAACGGATTCACCTACAGCATCCCCGGAAATGTTCATTGGCCAACTCCCAAATCTGATGATCTCTGGAACTGTTCTTCAGAGTTTATCGTATCGTGTTCACTCGCTTGGAATACATCCATATACTCGTCTACATTCATTGATTCAACTGATTACGCCACCTCCAGTTCCACTCGCTTGCTTCCACACCTCTCAGCATTGGTAAATTTGAGCTTGTTCTCTTCATATCGATGCACACTATCCCATTTGCGTTGTGTATAGGCCTACCATTCTCCCTCGACGACTCAGAGTGTTGTTCAGCAGCAAAGAGCGATGATGTCCGACGACGAATGGAAATCATGACAATTGTAGAAAAACTTCGGGAAAGTGGACTTCGATGATATGGACACATCATTCAAAACAAAGAGAGCATAGTAGTGACGACATCCGTATATCTGAGCCTGAAGTCCAGGGATCAAAAAGAAATAAACGGTGGATGGATCACATCAAATAGTACAAGTACAGTACATATCAACGCCACTCCAGAAGATGCCTTGAATCGGTAAAAATGGAGACAGGTGTGTTGACAAGCGGACCGTCCACTCTGCGGAAATAACGCTTGAAAGATGTCGATAATACGCCGACATTGTGCATGTATTTTCCTCACTGAAATTCACTCGCGACTTTTGTTTACAATTGAACTTGTAGACTGCTCATTATAGCTCAATTGATATTGTATCGTGCTTTGTTACAAGTCGTTTGATACGACTGCGAAGTTCGATCGCCCAGCCTCAGCTACTGCACAACAGGCCAAATTGGGCCTCAAATTCTCCTAGCCCGTGTGTCACTGGGTGACGTCATGCCCTCAAAATCAAGGTAACATTGGATGCACTGAACTTTCATCCGTTGACTATTATTTATTTCAGTGACATATGTCGTACACGGTAGAAATTATAGTCGTTATAAAAAATTTCGAGAAATACAACTAGTTTAACATTCTAAAGCCAGCATCATTGTATGCAAATTCATTTACAACTTAAATATTTCCAGTGTAACACTGCAAACTTATTAGTAATGCTGTATCAAGGATCAAGGACATTTCCTTGTCTTCTTTGTAAAGAATTTGAAATATGTATCAGCAGTTCTACTATTACAAATAGAATTAGCTCCTTCCTTTACATTCCATTCCATTCCCTGACAGCGTTGTGTGCACTTTGTGGCCTGTTTTCTATACATGACTATTTATTGCCAGACACGTCCGGTCGTAATGAATTTTGCTCGCAGCAAACCTTTGATCTCTCTCCAATTTATCGTTTTTGGGTGACACAAATACGGTTGATTTCAATTGTTCTCTTTCGTGTCCAGCAAGGGAAGCAAATCCCAGGCCCACGTCTGTCTGTCAGCCAGCTCTAGGCTGGTCTGTCAGAAACAGGATGTCGCCCACAGTGAGGTCGGTGCGTGCGAGAAGGGCAGGGTGGAATGTTGGGTACTCTTCATTCTAACTAACAAGGCAGATTTAACATACAAATAATTATGAGGACATTGTTAAATATATAAGACAATGTTACAAATTACGAATCTCATTATAAAACCGTATTGGATTTCAGAATAAGAAGTTATTATTTTAACCCTTTCAGACCGAGTACGCACAATTGTGCGGGTTCGTATTTTAGTTATCCCTGACCGTATTTGATGTTTTTTCGGCGCTACACCGGTCTCCAGTGATTGTGCAGGACACGTGGCGTGTATTTCAATTGATTTTAGTATGCGCTTGACCGCCAGGGCGAAGGAAGGAGAGTTTAAAAAGCACAGTTGATCGGCGAGATGGCAGGAAGCAGTAGTGCCGAAAGTAAGTATTTATTTACTGCGTTTATATTAATCTAGAAGCTTTACTGAACACCGGAATATATTCAATGAAGTGTGTACTTTGGTTAGTGAACGTAAATTTTGAAGCTACACCATCGTACGTGATACAACGAGGATTTGAATTTTGATACGCACAATTGTGTGGGTCCTGTTTTTCGGATGTTAGTTTTTATTTTGTAAAATAAACTATTAATATGTGTATTGAGGAGCATTTTAGTCAGTTCTTGACGTACAAACAAAAATTCACTCCTCCAGTTTTCTTTCAGGTCTGAAAGGGTTAATAAAAACCACCTTTCCAATACACAATAGTCCTTTATATTTAGGATAAAACCATTAATAGATATTAAAAGTAGGACATGTTTCGCTCATTCTTATTGAGCATCATCAGCTAGAGATAACTTATCAGGGCCCTTACCCACCATGGATTAAGTTATGATGGAGAAGTTATCGATGCAGCACGACGTTGGCTCCGACTCGACCAGTCGAGTGGTAACATGCAGGCATACATTCCCTCACATTACGATAGCGTAAGGCCATGGCATTGAACGGAGTTTATGTTTAAAGAAGGGTATTTTAGCAAAAGGTTTGGGGAATAAAATGGTGTATTTGAATCATCAATAATACCAATCTTCTTTAAGAAAAAAATATGTTGCATTATATATTGAATCCCTTCGTACAACCATGAAGCTGGCAGATGTGAGAATGGAAATAAATATTACGATAACTCATAAGGGTCAAATTCCTGTTAAATACGAATTTATCATACGGTATCTCGTGTTCTGTCCGTTATCTTGAGAATAGTGAATCTATATCTCCTTCCAGCACTGTATCATGCTCGTATTTGCTGCAATATTTTGTAGATTAATAAACAAAGCGCCTCACAAGTGTGTGCCTATACTCACAGTTAACATAATACGGGAAGACTTTGAATAAGGAAATTTTCATAATCGTACATTTTCTCTTCTTCACGGAAAGCGTAGGATCGTGTATATATTTTTGGGCTTAGGAGACGAGAGACAGAGTACAGATTATTTGCCTGCTCCCCTCTTAGTAGCCTCTTACGACATGCAGGGGTACAGATAATGCATCCTTTGACTCCACCCGCAGGAGAGATAAAAAGGTCCACTAAATCGAAAGAAAAACTGGTGTATTCACAAAAGGATGGTGAGGCTCATGAACTGTAAGAAAATGAAATATTCTAGACCCGTAAATATTATTTTCATTATTATTTTCTTCTTCTTTTGTTACGGCCTCTGTACGACCACGGGAAGCTTTGCCATGGTTTGGATTTTCTTCCTCCTCTCCCAGAACCTCTTCATCCCCTCTCATCTCTCCCACTGGTGCTTCTCTATCCTATTCCTGTACCTTCCCTGGCATTGAGCTCTGTCATGTTGGTTGGTGTGTATTTATTGTTGTGTTTTAAGAGACGTATTTCACACACACGAAACAAAATTTTATTCAAGGAAAATTGCAGTGATGGAGTATTGCGAAATATGTGCCACTTGCACATTAACTCAAAGTCTTTTTTTTTTTTTGCTAGGGGCTTTTACGTCGCACCGACACAGATAGGTCTTATGGCGACGATGGGATAGGAAAGGCCTAGGAGTTGGAAGGAAGCGGCCGTGGCCTTAATTAAGGTACAGCCCCAGCATTTGCCTGGTGTGTAAATGGGAAACCACGGAAAACCATCTTCAGGGCTGCCGATAGTGGGATTCGAACCTACTATCTCCCGGATGCAAGCTCACAGCCGCGCGCCTCTACGCGCACGGCCAACTCGCCCGGTAACTCAAAGTCTAGCTTCTGATGAAGAAAAAGTCTTTTCATAGAAACGACGGTTTTTTCGCAGATTACTACAACACTTGATACGTATTCAATATTTACACGTTGCTAGTACACAAACTAAATGAAGACTCACAACTGACTTGCAAAATTGAAGTGCTCATTCAAGAGCTGAAGAGTTGAGAATGTAAATTTTGGAGAGATGTCAGCGAGTCTAGTGGAGGAAACCTCACGAGCTAGCTTCAGTCCACCTGTTCAGTAACCAGCTTATACCGAACATCCTCTGCGCTTCTGAAGTAAGGTGTAGCTAGCCGTTGGATGAATGACTGTTTTTTCCCGGCCCACTCGCTTATATAGGGTCTCGAGCGGTGATGTGGAGTGTCAGCTGGTCGCCTGGCCAGCTCTATCAGTGAGAACTGGATACAAGCCGCGCTGCGCGCAGGATTCGAATACTGGCACTGCAACATTTATATCTCCAGTTCTCTGTCCCTTCCACCTTGATCCTCATCTCAGTCCAGAAAACTCACTTTGTTCCCGTATTTCCTCTCATGCTACCCGTTGTATCCCATACTCCTCATGTCCATCCTTATCACATGCCCAGCAAATCTTGCTTTTTTGAGTCTTATTTCTTCTGAGATAATCATCATTACAGCCCGGATTTTTATGCATTAATAGGTTAAAATGCAAACTTCCTGAAGCGATTAACAAATATAGACTACATTCATAATGACTATGCTACGGGGTTTGCATAAACATTGGGGTAGGCCCATCAGAACCCCTATAATTTATGTTACTCTTGCTACACTATGGAAGAACGGGTGGCCGACACTTCCTAATAACCAAATTAGTTTGCAATCTAATCTGTTGCTGCATAAAAATCCGGGCCTTAGTCATCATATTTCAGTGCAGTTAGTTCCTAGACCTTTTTTTCCATCTTTCGCCTCTATTTGGTCCCAGTATCTTTCTCAGGATTTTTCTGTATTCTTTCTCCAGTTGCTCTGACCCGTACCTTACTACTGTCATCGCTCGACCGCCTACAGTACAGCGTTCATACCCGTTGCCTTGTAGCGCCTGTGCTTTGTATCTTCTTCTAGCCCATCTGGTGCTAGTGATCGTTAAGACGTCTATATGGTCTGACACCACATTTCGAGACCCTTTGGTAGAAATACAGTGGAACTTCGATATCTCGAATCACCTCGGGAATTGAACTTTATTTCGCGTTATCGAAATTTCTAGATATAGAGAATGCCGTTTCATAGGCATGTGTGTTTACGGACTTATACTGAATACATTATTTTTAACAGTATTTAAAAATATACAAACTAACTCTATTTTACGCCATCACTTTAATTTTGACACTTATTGTAGTAACTTGTAGAAGGCAGGTTACAATACATACATTAGTGAAACAAGAAAAATACCTCCGTTAACACCTGTAGAAAACATCGGTTAGTCTCTTTTGTTTGTTACTATTAACCTTTCCTCCTTTCGCGTTGAAACTTCTCATCAATGCCACGCAGCCGAGATTTATAAATGGAGCTTGTCATCCGCGACTTCGGTGGTTGCTTTCGTACGTGACCAGTAATTAATTCACACCCAAGAAACAGCGACGATTCACCAATTTTCCGATCACTACAAGTTTTAGTTTTTCGGTTCCCGTCATAATTTTAAACCTTTCTTTACTTGTTAACTCTTCCTCACAAACCACAAATGCCGTATTGCACAGTCACAAAATTCTAATTACAGAGTGTTTTCTGCTTCAAGGGAGAAAATGTTTGCTTCGAGAAATAAAGAAATTCGTGTAACCGAATTTCGAGTAACAGAGGTTCGGCTGTAATTGCATTCTTCAATTAGCCTGTTGTGGAAATCAAACATCCCGGACGGTAAACTGGAACCTATCACTTGCCGGATAAAAGTATAGCCGATTAAACATCTCTAACTAGCGCGATGCTTCGATTTACTGCAATTTTATTTTATTTTATTTTATGGCCCTGTGACTTTTTCCTGATAATTCTACCTACTTTTAGTCTTCGCTTTTTGATCAATACATTAAATTGGCTTTCCTTTCCCGAAGGAGGAGTGATCGGTTGACATGAAAAACTGAATGAAAGTAATTTGACGTAATCATATCACAAGAACAGTATCAAAAGGATTGCAATTTGAAAGAGTATAAGTCTGATGAGCTGGCTCGTGGACGAGTGAACACATAGTGGAAGAGTGAGTTTTCTTCATAATGCGCCTCGTCTAGCCAATCTGTGCTTTAATCTATCTGAAGGTGTTCTGTATCTTGAGGTTTAATGAATAAGATTTCAATTTTCTGTAAAGTACCAAAATCCAGTAAGATTAGTAGAGTGAGTCATTTAAGATTTAGCGAAAATCTGCTTTCACTTTCAGTTAGTTGTCGAGGGTGTAATAATCCAACTCACTGTAATTTTCCGCTGAGATAACTGCGTTAACTTCGTTTTTTAAGTGGAAGTACACATTTCTCAACATCTATCCTTAAAGTTACAGATATTGAAAATGCAGTGTTGTAATTATTTTGAAATGCGAACAAGTAGTTCTTAGGAAAATAAAATGTATTGACACAACCTTCTTTTTCCAGTCGTGGGTAACTCTGTTCGATTGAGTTAAAAAGCAAGTGTCCGGCACCTCGGCGTCTCTGGAAAAGGTAAAAGTAGTTAGCAGGACGAAAAACAATAACAGTAACAAACCAGATGGTCAAATGTCGGGCGACATATTAAACATGAGCAACTGAAGTAGAGGATACAGATTTCCTTCCCCTTAACAGCTACGTGTTCATTCAACTGTGCCCGTAAATACACCATGCATTAATATGGTCTTATTTAACAGGTTAAGGAAAACTTTTCCAGAACTCTATTTTGTGTTATTTGTGCGCCCATCTCTTTCTAGTATTTTATTTGATCCCATTTGATGACTTCTCCTTTTTGTAAACTCTTTCATAACTCATGCAGTGTGTTCTGAAACACTTGAACCGAGTATATGAGTATTTGAGGGTTGGTAATACTGATGATTAGATACCCGGATTTTTATGCATTGATAAGTTAGAACACAAACTTACTGAAGCCAGTAGCAAATATAGTCTACCTTCACAACGACTATGTTACGGTGTTTGCATAAACATTAGGGGTACGGCCCATCAGAACCCCTATAACTTATCTTACCCTTGCTACATTATGGAAGAGCGGGCAGCCGACATTTCCTACTAACCAAATTAGTTTGCATTCTAACCTGTTACTGCACAAAAGTCCGGGCTTTACTGATGATTAATCTGAAAAAAGAAGAACGTCGAAATCTCACGCCGTTGCCATTTTATGTGCTGAAATTAGCCAATCACATCGCTTCGCGGGCGAATTCAAATGGGCTGTACGAGGCTGTGTTGCTATCTGTACACGGGGCTTGGTCAAGTTTGAGAGCCATGCCGAGAAATGAGCATCAAACACTAACAGACCTTGAGTTCCAGCCAATGCCAATGTAGCGTGATTGCTATGGGCCCAACCCATCAGCAGAGAGGTCATTGTTCATGTCCCTCCACTGAATAATTTTATTTTTCTATTGGTGCTCTTAAGCCTTGAATTAAGCCGTAAAGCTGCACAGTCTTCAAATTTGACATTTATTTTAAGATATGCACAACAAAAAATAAAGATTTAACAAAACCCATCTCTTGCTAGACGTTGCCTGAACGACCCACAAATATACAAGTTAAAAAAATATCAAATCACTTTTCTGGATTTATGATGATGGTACATCTGGAATATTCTGCAAGACAAAGTAAATTTAAAAATTAGCCATATATTGTGGCTGCGCAAAATGAAATAAATGGAAAAACCTCCTTCTTATCCTTAGATAGTTTATCTATCTGATATTATCCCATAAATAGTTATTTCAATGTATTTAAACATAACGCCAGCTGCATTACTTCGCAAGAGATTTACGTGTCCAGCTATCTACACGTGGTCGATGACCATGCTATCCACAAACCCAATTCGTACACGATATTACAGAGAAAAACATGTCTACGTTTGTCGACGATTTTCTAGGCAAATTTGAAATCATCTAAGCATCATAATGAATGTTCCTTAAAGTAATATAATCTCTTAACTGACTGAAGATTTTAGTTAACAAATTCAAATTAATATTTGAGTCATAAACATCCTTAAAAATAATATATGCATATTTGACTTGACTATGACTTTAATAAGCCTTACAAGACGTTTATAAAAATTTGCATTATTACCTGCTGGTACTTGCTCGTTTTCAGAAAATAGATCCATCTTGTTCAGTTCAAATAATTCACTTAATAAATGGATGAATCCTGTCACTAATCTTCGCCTTAAGAAATAAACAAACAATCCTCAGTAAAAGAACAAAAAGAACAAAAGCACTGACAACGTCGGACTAATCTGGCACACCGTGGTGAATAAGAGGTCAGATTAGGAACCACATTTCAAATAAATGACACTGAAAAATATTGCTAACTACAACCATATTCATTTCATGCACGAAAGGACACTCGAAGTTTAATTAAAAGCTTATATTCAAATCCTAGGCTTTATTTTCAGTCATGAATTTTATGGGGAACGGAAGGTTGGATATCATCGACCTTCTATAAAATTCTATACATTGAAAAACTGACATATGACTCGTGATTGAATTGTCACTTAATTGAATCCTCTCTGACAATGCAACGACGATATATTCCAAAATAATTTATATCTAGAGCCAGGATTTTTATGCATTGACAGGTTAGAATGAAAACTTTCTGAAGCCAGTAGCAAATATATTTTTCTACCTTTACAACGACTATGTTACGGTGTTTGCATAAACATTAGGGGCACGGCCCATCAGAACCCCTATGATTTATGTTACTCGTGCTAGATAATGGAAGAGCGGGTGGCCGACACTTCCTACTGACCAAATTAGTTTGCATTCTAACCTATTACTGCATAAAAACCCGGGATTTATTTATATCATTCAGAAGACTGGGTAGAAAGAGTAAATATGCACAATACTTGGGTTAAAATTGACCCTATTCTACCACGTGGTCACTGAGTGTCTAGAAAATTTTATTATAATTATTCACTTTCATAGGAACGCATTGTATCACATTACTGATGTTTCCAAAAATTATACATATGCCCGCGGGCATACCATTTTCCATGCAAATATTTCTACAGCTGAGCACAACTTCATTCTTATTCCACAAGAGCAAGTCTACGTTCATTTATCACTCACGACCTTCATGCCACCCTTTAACCCGATCTTAAATAACATTATTATTATATTCATTATTATTATTATTATTATTATTATTATTATTATTATTATTGATTTTTTAATCTACCATAGACGTCTGAAATATAAATTTATAGAATATGGCACAATTTGCATTATCGTGTGGCAATGCAGTGAAGGAAGCACAACCTACAATTTCGCCCACAATGTTTCATGAAATTCATAAATGATCCTTTAAAGTCTCATTTATCCGGGGGGGGGGGCAATAAATTTTTAAATTGCTACTTTTAAAGACTACACTGGGGTAGTAACATTTCAGAAGACAAAACACTGTACTTCTAGTCTAATAGAACCCAATACACACACGTTCACTTTCAAATCTACCTGTACCTGGGTAAGATTGAAGTAAGAAAGTATTTCAAAACTACTTTCACTAATAGAACTACAATTCTACTGAAGAAAATAATTAAATTTTCTTAATAGGAAAGATAATATTCATAAAAGTGTACTCATTTTTAACATTGTAACTCGATTTCCGTCTGTGGGCTGCTAAATTCTTTGACTTGCACGTCCTTCCTTCGATGCTGGCGTTGTTTATATGTTTAGTGTAACATGTTTGCAGTTGACGATGAATTCCACGCTGATTGAAGTGGTTCTCTTGGAGTTAAAGATGACATTATTGAGGCTGGTACAGTCGTTCGATCCTTGATCTGTTTTCCTCTTCCATATAATTTTAGTGTAAACTGAAACTGACAAATGAGGATTGCGGCAAGTTCGTGCCAGATCAGAATACATATTTCACGCCCCAAGCGAAATTTAACTTGGCTCTCTGCACGATGAAGAGTTCAAGAATTTCTTGAAGAAATGGGAAGGTTTGGACGGTTTCACTAGAGTTAAATATCATTGAAGTTTGGAGGCGTGGCTCTTAGAAACATTACAATTGGCGTTTTTACTACACATTTGCTTCAAATTATTGGTTCACTTTGCTTCAGAGAATGTTCCAAAATTGCGCACACTCGGTAGACACAGCTTTAGGCTTGAGTGGTGGCGCATTTCACGTGATCTCACATACGCTCTACTGAAGGGCTGGAAGGAAAATAAAACATGATGACGACTCGTCGAGCTCGCCACAACACCTGGCTGAATAAAATTCAGAATCTGTCCCAACTAATATATAGAAAATCACTTATAACGTAGGAATAACAGTGGCTATTAGACAACACATAATCATATACAAGGTGAGCACAATTTTGACGGGGATATCTCTCCCTTGATTGATGAATGATGTACTTGGCAAATTAAACTGTTATCTTGATATATTTTATGACAATGTTCCCGGGTATTTCAGTTCACTGCTGTCAGTTCTGTTTCACTCTGTTTCTTTCATCTACGTACAATTCTCCGTCTGCATCAGCCCTTGTTTGATGCCATTTCTGATACGCCTTCCTTTTACTTTTACAAGCTGCTCACACTACATCATTTAACCATGATGTTAGTTTTTTGGCATTCCCTTGCTGTTCAAAACTACTATAACTAATATAATTACAATTTAACTGAAGAAGATCGTTAAATTTTCTAAATAGATGGACAGGCAATATTAATAAATGTGTACTCATTTTTAATGATGTAACTCGATTTCCGTCTCTGGTCTGTAAAGCATTCAATTCTGTAATAATTTTGAAAATATTTACAAATTAGTTAGTAACTGAATGTCTTAAAGGTAGGAATTAAGCCACGAATAACTCACTGGACATGACTTTATATGAGTATAAAATTCAAACTCCTGATGACTTGATTACTCTACGTCCTGCATACTAATAATCTTATAAGGAGAGGAAACCAACACCATGATAATTATTGTTGAGATTAGAGAGGTGTAGAGGGTGTAAAATTTTATAATACGTCCTATACATCTCACATCTAGTAGCTGCATTCTTGTAACTTCACCCACAGTATAGCGTTCCACTTCGTTAGAAGTCGCCTCTCTAAGCGGATGATGTCTTCCGCTCCATTTCTCTCCGTTTTCATCTATTTCTTTGGACTCGCCTCAGAGTAAATTTCAAGCCACCTCCAGGGAAACGTAAGGAGAAACATGGAGTGGATATATTATACACTTCATGGCACAACAAGTGATGTTTTGAAACCAATAACTCCCAGAGCAGGAGCAAGATATGGAAGAAATATATTGGCGGGTTAAAAACGGAGGTTTATCTCCATTTAACCAGTAAAATACTGCACTTCTATGCCCTGGGAATACGTTTGAATGACAACATCCACGAAATATTGCCCTAAAATTCTAGCGTGTCAACATCGGTCATGTATGTCGAATTTCATAACTCGAATTCACACAGTCATCCCATTGATGAACTAAAGGTTAAAGATATAAAAAAATTAGTGAAAGATGTTCCAGTTTTGTATCACCCATTGTATTACTCTATGATCAGCAAGACTGCTACGCAGAAGAAGTCTACAAGAGGTACAGAAACAGGGATAAACCCATTAATGACACCATACAACGAATTCTTTCAAAATTTCAAATTTTACAGCCTGGAATTCCAAAGGAAGAATAATGTCATTATAATTCTCCACACATTTTCAAAGACTGGAATAGATAACACTGAATCCCTGACGCTTTTAAAATGTCTTGTTCCTAGGGTCAACAGTGGGAGAAACTTAACGTTTGTAAACAAGCAAGTTAAAAAATGTACTCACGCAATTTTCTTCTTCACTATCTACAACAGCGCAGTTCGTAGAAACAACACAATTGATTTCAGTTCACCGTCCTTATTGATACTACACAACTAATATTAGTTTTGTTATATTTGTGAGATGTACCTTCTATAGTTTTAAGCACCACATTAAACATATCCTTTTAAATAGCATCGGATTGCGCCCGTTTGTAATTAATTCACTACCGAGCTCGATATCTGCAGTCGCTTAAGTGCGGCCAGTATCCAGTAATCGGGAGATAGTAGGTTCGAGCCCCACTGTCGGCAGCCTTGAAGATGGTTTTCCGTGGTTTCCAATTTTCACAACAGGCAAATGCCGGGGTTGTACCATAATTAAGGCCACGGCCGCTTCCTTCCAACTCCTAGGCCTTTCCTATCCCATCATCGCCATAAAACCTATCTGTGTCAGTGCGACATAAAGCAAATAGCAAAAAAATTAATTCACTTCGGATTGAGCTCCATGAATGTACGGTAGCAGGAATAAATGAGTTGTTATATGGGATAATGTGATAATGGAAATGGACAAGAGGCTTCAGATCTCCTTTAGATTATAAAAATATTTCATCCACTAAAAGAATTGTGAATGACTGTACATTTCTCCAAATTTCTCCATTAATGTGTTCGATAGAGATGGTAATTTATTATTCTAAATTTGTTGTTATTTAATTCATGCTATAATTTATATATATATTCAAATACAGTATTCTGTAAGAAGGAAGTCAGCTCCCAGACGAAAATATCTTTACATCGGTCTGTTTTCAGACCAAGTTTGCTTTACGGGAGCGAAAGCTGGGTGGACTCAGGATACGAGTTTAGTATATTATTAGTTTTACTAAATTATATAATTTAGTATTAGTTTAGTATAGAATATTACTGGTATTTATATAATGTGCCGGCCCCGTGGTGTAGGGGTAGCGTACATGCCTCTTACCCGGAGGTCCCGGGTTCGATTTCCGGCCAGGTCAGGGATTTTTACCTGGACCTGAGGGCTGGTTCGAGGTCCACTCAGCCTACGTGATTAGAACTGAGGAGCTATCTGATGGTGAGATGGCGGCCTCACTCTAGAAAGCCAAGAAAAATGGCCGAGAGGATTCGTCGTGTTGACCACACGACACCTCGTAATCTGCAGGATTTCTGGCTGAGCAGCGGTCGTTTGGTAGACCAAGGCCCTTCCGGGACAATAGTGCTATGGGGTTTGTTTGTTTTGTTATTTATATAATGTAATTATTTAAACCAAGAGAACACACTGTAGTTGAATACAGTTTGCATCGGAAGAATCATGTTAAATTAAGTATAAGGAGGAAAGTGATTGTTCTAAAAATATGTTAACATCATAGATTTAGAGAAAATAGTTTGTTCGGGCTGAGTGGTTCAGATGGTTAGGGCACTGGCCTTCTGATTCTAACTTGGCAGGTTCGATCCTGGCTCAGTCCGGTGGTATTTGAAGCTTCCCAAATACATCAAACTTGTGTAAGTAGATTTAGTCGTACGTAAAAGAACTCCTGCGAGGCAAACTTCTGGCATCCCGGTGTCTCCGAAAACCGTAAAAGTTGTTAGTGCGACGTAAAGCAAATGACGTTAATAACATTATTGTTTGTCTTCTTCTGACAGTTCTCCCACGCCCTGGCGGATGTGAAATATTTTGCACATGTGAATTTGTTCTCTTATACGCCCTTCCTTATGTTGAAAGGTATGTTCACAACCACGTGTTTCTGTGATGGTTGGTAATGTGCACCTTGTGTTGTATGTATGTTAAGAGTTATGTACAAATAGCAGAATAATGAGATTTATGAAAAAAAATTAACACCCAGTCAATCTGAAGTTGATGAGAAATGCGTTATTGGGAAATCCACCTATGAATTTTTAACCATACATTCCTCTTACAGTCGATAAAAGTAGTTCAAGGACTTATTAGATATATAGCTTCCTGTCGTAGATACGAAAACTTGGTCGACCTCTGCAGAATTTTTCCTTGTGACATTTCTTGCTTTGCAGGCAACACTGCTCAGCTGAAACTGAAAATAGAAATATCCTACAATTTCGTGGTTTGTATATTTAAGCGATTTACCTGAAAAAAGTGCATGGTGATCAATAGAATTCTCTTCAATAAGCGAGGAGATACCTAATTTTGTTTACTCACGAACTTCTGTTATTATAGATGAAGCTATTCCCATCACGAATCTCTATTGAACACTGGTCTGGCCTACATTCTTTCTGCACCTCGCGTCAAGTCTTATCCTTAATACATAGCCCGATGTTTAAGGAATCCAGGTCTCCTTCAGTAAAGTTGCTGGATAGATTCACATGTTATACTCTAGGGAGCCGGAATGAATTTTAGATTATTGACTGCATTTACGGGGAGTTAGAGCCCTAACAACTGAACATCGGGCATAATATTTTCATCGCCCAAATATATTTCCAGTTTCCTGATGAAGTTGGTACAGTATTTACCGGAAACAAGTTTGTTTTTAGTAATTAATGATTAGTCTATTTCACATTTCACATGTTTGGAAAAGGTGTGCGTGTGTAAAAATGTATATTCTAGAATTGTCTTGAAACAAGGTTGTCACTATGACACACTGTCTGTTAGGTCATCAGCCCAGAGGCTGGTTTGATCCTCAAATAGCACCACCAAAGGCTATGCAGTTATAGGGAAACTGCAAAAACCAATGGCAGAGCCCAAATGAGGCGTACTAGGCAAGATGAGGAGTGAGGTAGTTTGCCCTTGCTTTCCTCACTGGACCAGAAGGTGCCACTGCAGAACGACTGATCCTATGAGCAACACCTTTCATGACACTCAGACACTAGTTGTGCCCCAAATGTCATTACTCAGCACCACCCATATCCCAGCAGCTTCGATATTGTCACAGCCATGGATGAGACTGGGACTTCGGTGGAAGCCACACTTTGCTCTGGCCTGTGCCATGAGACGGATACAAAAATACTGCATCCATCAGGAAATGGCAACAGGCAGAAAACCTACAGATATTTACAAAGATCTAAAAGATTCTGAAGTTCAATTACATTAACACACGTACAACTGGGATTTGGGGGTTTCTTGAGCAACTTGTGAAACACGGAGGGTTATTGACAGTGATAAACATGATAAACCTTACCCTAACTTCCCTGAATGACTGTAAGTGTGAACAGAAACCTTAATTTTATCTCTTCACTAATTATCTCCACACTTGCCTGCTTCCGACGTGCAGTACTTAATTTTAAATTTATAACTAACTTACTTTTACTTCCTTTTCATTCTATATCTTCTTAGAACGACCGACATCTCTTCTTCCCGTAGGATGGTATTCCAGGACAAGTTTTGAGATTCTTTTATTGTCAATCCTGAAGACGTGTTTTTTTCAATTTATCCTGTTTTGGAATATTATTTCATTCTTTTTGTCTTATATCTCCATTTCGCATTTTATCTTTTAGGGAGTATCCTTTCACTGATCTTAGGAATCTCATTTCAGATGACTGTCTTTTCTTCCTATAGCTTGTTTTATCCACCCATGTCTCACTTCCTTATAACAAAGCTGGTACAGCCATACTCTTATAGAATTTAAGTTGAGTATCTTCTCTTACTTTACCTTTCGGTGTTCGGCGAATTGTCCCACACATACATTGAAATCGATGAAGCTTCTTCTTCACCTCGTCATCATCGTTGAAGGATATTTCACAACCAAAATTTGAGACTTGTTCTACTGGTTGAATGTCAATTATTGTGAGGTTATTCGGATTGTCGAAACTTATTCACGATTAAATACATTATCAAATACTTGAACAAGTAATAATTGAATTAATGATATCTTTTTAAGGCATAATTGTTTATTAAATATTTTCTTCTTCATGTGTTTCCTAAATTACCTTCGGCAGACTAAAGAATCTCCCAGTTATAGATTACATAAGTCGAAAGTGAAAATAAATGGTTTCCACTAAACAAATGATTTTAAATTGACACATATTGACATGTTGGTATTAACTAGCAATTTATATTACTTCTGACTTCAAAAACACTGGGGGCTATGGCAGGAACATCAGCCCATTCTTACATTCGCACTGGGCTGACATTAAAAACAATCTTAAACTGCGATCCATATTCGATTTGAGTTTCTAGTGGTGGGTTTTTGTGTTCTGACGTGACAACGTGCATAAAATCAGGTTACATACTTCGGAATTTCAGAATAACAAAATCATGCGTTCACGTTTAGACTCATAACTCCGGCATTAATTATTCGATCCCAATGGTTGTGTTATAGCTTGATTGGAAATGTGAGTCACGGGAGAAAATATGACAGTTAAAAATTCGAGGGTTGAGGTGGCTTTAAAGCAAGTGGGGATTTTCTTCAGGTAATTCGACTGCATTGCTTTTGATAACTTCGTAAGAAGAAGACATAAGGAGGTGATTGAGATATCCAAAGATGGAGTATTTGATTCCTTAAAATTACGTGAAAAAATAGTCGTGATCCCAAAGAAAAACACGGCAAAAACACGGTAGCCACTTTAATTTGAATTCCGGATATTTTCTTAAAATGTCGTGATTGGACAGACTAAGTATCAATTCCAACACCTCTTGTGGGCTACTGTTAGAAAGTTCTCTCTTAACTCAATGTGACTTTTAACCAGAGCTGCCCTACGACCTAAAGGGAAACGTTATTCAGGGCTAGAGAATGTAGGCCTATTCATTTGATTCAGATTGACTTATAAATATAAATTCAGATCAAAATAGAGAGACTTACGCCCTATAAACGGCATTATTGCGGTAGGCATAAGAAAATTAGGAAATTGGAGGAAATTATTTTTGAATGTTTGGATGGTAAAAGAGCTGTTAACATTGGAGGTAGGAGAATTGAATGCATAAGATCAACGATATGTCAGTAATAGCTTAAAATGTGAAGGAACTCTGTTAAATTCTGAGAGAATTAAACAAAAAGTGTGAAGAGTATGGAATGAGCGTAAAGAAAAAGAAAATTTGCAGGTAAAAGTGGAAAAGCGACAATCAAGGTAGAGGGAGAAATTATTGAACAGGTGAATAAGTTTAAGTGTCTCGGAAGTATTGTGACTGAAGACATTCACTCTATAACAGACATAAAAGCTCGGATTGCTTTAGCCAAGGAAAGCTTCAACAAAAAGAAAAAAGAACTGTTTTGTGGCCCGCTAGAGAAAGATCTGTGGAAGAGACTTGCAAGACGGCGCTGACATGGACATTAAGGAAGGAAGAACAGAGAAGAATAGAGACATTTGAGATGTGGATATGTACAAGAATTGAAGGAGTAAGCTGGGAAGATAGAATATCAAATGAGGACGTTCTGAAAGGAGTGGGAGAAATGAGAAGCGGCTGTGAGCTTGCATCCGGGAGATAGTAGGTTCGAATCCCACTATCGGCAGCCCTGAAGATGGTTTTCCATGGTTTCCCATTTTCACACCAGGCAAATGCTGGGGCTGTACCTTAATTAAGGCCACGGCCGCTTCCTTCCAACTCCTAGGCCTTTCCTATCCCATCGTCGCCATAAGACCTATCTGTGTCGGTGCGACGTAAAGCCCTACCAAAAAAAAAGAAATGAGAAGCATGCTTACAGTAATCACCGGGCGAGTTGGCCGTGCGCGTAGAGGCGCGCGGCTGTGAGCTTGCATCCGGGAGATAGTAGGTTCGAATCCCACTATCGGCAGCCCTGAAGATGGTTTTCCATGGTTTCCCATTTTCACACCAGGCAAATGCTGGGGCTGTACCTTAATTAAGGCCACGGCCGCTTCCTTCCAACTCCTAGGCCTTTCCTATCCCATCGTCGCCATAAGACCTATCTGTGTCGGTGCGACGTAAAGACCTAGCAAAAAAATAGCTTACAGTAATCCAAAAAAGGGAAAAAATGGATTGGGCATAATCTAAGACAGGGCCTCTCAGGGTGCATGCGCGTGGTGCATGCACTGTGCACGGTGCAAAAGACGACTTGGCTTGGTTGACCAGAGTGCAGACCCCCCACTCCTCGATTTGGAGCAATAGCGCTTACTCTCTCTTTCCTCACGCCTGTCTCGCTCGCTCCGCCTGTCTCCCTCTGCCCCACTTGCGCCGTAGCGCTCCAAATCCGGGCTGAGTTGAGCCGAGTATAGCCGAGCTTAGCCGAGTAGCCCAGAGACGAAGCGTTGATCCGAGTCATGCCGGGCGGCACCGATGCACAGTGCACAAAGCTCTTGCGCCTCGCTCGCACGCGTGAGATTTTGGGCGTTTGAGAGGCCCTGATCTAAGACATAATACTTTACTACAAGTAGCAATGAAAGGGATGATAAAAGGAAAACGAGGAAGGGGAAGGAGACGATATCAGCTATTAGACAGTATTAGAAAAAGAAAGAAAGATTATGCAGAAATGAAGATAAGGGCACAAGATCGAGAGATATGGAGTTCACATCAATAATTGTACATACCGGATGGCAGAACAACCTAAGATGGTAATGCATTACTTTTACGGGTTTCGGTGACACTGAGGTGCCAGAATTTTGTTCCGCTGGATTTCGTTTACGTGCCTGTAAGTCTACCAATAAGATATATAAGGGTGGCGTAATTGAGTACCTCCAAATACCACGGGTGTGAGTCTCCATCGAACCCGCCAACTTGAGCTCAGAACAAACCTGCGCTCTACCACCTGAGATGTTCAGTCAAATCACGTATTTGTAAGGGAAAGTAAAAAGAGATAACAAATTCCTCTTAACTCTTCGTAATAAAAATGAAAAGATAAAACGTTTTTAATAAAGAAGGGAGAGGAGTGCTAGGCAGGGAGTGAATAATGAATAATAGTTCATCAGTTTCACCTACATAATGATTTCAAATTAATGTATCGAATTTCTCGTCCTATAAACGAATATCCTCTTCAATGCCAGCTTTTAATGTACCTGAAGAAGTCCATGGTACCGGACGGGAAAAATAATATTGGCCCGGAAAATATTTACAATATGATTGTCGCGGGATTGGTTCATGTTAATGAACGTCACAGAAGACCTGAAGAAAGGAAAAACTAAAAATCAAAAATTCCTGACTCCACTTGTAACGGAGTCTTCACTTCACTGGCAACTACTGTTATGAACCTCGCCACGCACATAACTTTTTTTTCTACTATTAATATGGAATCACCTTCATCATGATACACACTGGAACTTACATACTTATGTGAATTTGCACACATCATACCTTGCACGAACTCTGCTCTATCCACCTTTACGATCTACGATAAACTAACTTCCTTTTCGCCGCCTGACGTCATGTGACATCGCCTGCTTTGTCACGCATGCTCCATTAACCTCTGGAATCTTCCAGATATATTTCTCATTATTCCACACTATAAATACCCGGCCTTCCTCTGAATGTGTTGAGATGGACTTTGGCCTGTGTGGAGGGAGGAACCTTTAACGTCATCTCCGTCCTTAGTGACATGTGCCCTGGACTCTCCATCTTCGGGCAGAACTACTTGGTTCAAGATGAGGTATGACAAACTGATAATGTCCTTATTGTAAATACTTCTATGTTGCATTTGGAGCTATTTTCTTTACATATTCTAACTGGGAGCAGTGCATTTCCAGGCCGAGATTTCACTTGTATTTTCAATATCTAAGCCTCTATTGACTAACTAGTGAGAATTTTCTTTCCAAGTGTGCGTGTGCTATATAGGCAACTCTGCGAATCCTATACACACTTGTGCTTAATCAGTGCTTCGCCATTTATGTTTTTGCATACTTTGAGACTGTTTCATTATAGTGTACAGTGACTTACGCCGGTATGACAACGTTCATTTGTGCCTATTCGGGTGATAATTGTAGAGGTGGCAACTTTCATATTACATTTAGACTTTTGCTTAGAAGACTTCATGCTGGTATACTCCAATTTTGTAACTGTGTACATCCTTTTCTTATTCTCGTTGTTCAACATTTCTCTTTGTACCGTATTCATCCTTTTCTTGTCTATCCCTTTCCTCTCCTGGCCTATTTTCTTCTTTGCTTTCATTCTCTTGGATATTTTATTCTTGGTGTAACAAATTTGTATTACATGTGGTTGGGAAAATTCCGTATTTGTACAGACTTCTATTCATCTAATATTGTAAGAGCTTGATTTAATTCTTCTAATATATCTATTTGCAAATTTTATCTTGGTTTCTCATCTATTTGCACCCGTCATGTCCCTTATTTCTCCTCCCATTCTCTTTTAAGTTTTTAATATTGTCTAGCTTGCTTTCCACTGCGCTATCTGTGGTTATTCTGGAATGCTTATTGGAGATCTTTTTTTTTTACCACGGCCTCCAATCTCAATTTGGCGTTTTACTCGCTGCATAATATTACTACCTACCGTTTGAAAGTACTCGGTATCACCGATACTTTGGATTTCCTTCGGCAGGATTGATAAATAAATATATATATATATATGCATATACCCCCATAAAGGGGTTACACACTTCACCCCGGCAGAACTCAACATATGCTCAAGAGTAAATTTGTAAGGAGACAGATGCAGGTCATTCCTGGTTATGTTTCGACACCACAATCTCTTAATTCCCACGTGAACAGATCAACGGCGTTGAGATTTCAACGTACTTCATCCCAGACTTTCCTTCACTCAAGCAATGTTTATAGGGTTCGAACTATTTTCGGGTAGTTACGGTTTTTATTTGCTACAGAGCTTATTTCACGCCATTTTGCCACGAAGTTTTGCATTGCAGACTTTGCTGGCCAAAACACTTGCCCAAACAGTTCCGCACGACTTTACCACGAATTGTACTTTGCGTAACACTCGACAATGAACACGCGCTATTTCACTGTGAGCACCATTTTGTGTTGCATTCAACTGGTCACTAAACACGTCCGTTCCTCCTACTCACACACACGTAATGACACACTGACGTACTCACGAGATACGTACGCGCAGACATGTGATAGCAACCGATTGATGCATCAAAAGCACGGTGTCCAGAATCTCCTGTGATTCCTTTTATTGCTGCATCATTCACTTTTCTCGTTTAAACTCTTCCTTTTGCACGTTTTTTTCCGAATCCAAATAAAATCTTTCTTTTTCATTGTGAAATTTGTTATTCTATACAACTGACCACGATGTATTCACAATGACAGCTAAGCGTCTGAGTCAACACAGCACCATCTTATAACAGAGTACGCGTGTTACGTCACATATTTAGCACAAATTTAGCCTTCCTTTGAAGCTATATTGCATGAAAACTACATTTCAGGTATATTTTTGTTTTACAAAAGGTATCCTGCTCTTTTATCTATCGATTGAAGTATTAATCGTAAGTTAAAAACTCTCGGCGATATACGCTTGCCACCCAAAGAAGTAAAAACCTCTTAAGATTATTATTTCAATGTAATCATTATCGAGGAATGTACTTCGACGTTAATTATTAATTCAATCTTATTCTTCTACTAGTGCCATTCCATGCCATCTCTTCATTGGCAGTATACCGCTTGGAGTCTGCATCAATATATCAGGAACAAATATTCATTAGTAGAGCCCGGACTTTTATGCATTAATAGGTTAGAATGCAAAATTACTAAAGCGAGTAACAAATATAGTCTACCTTCACAACGATTATGCTGTGGGGTTTGCATAAACATTAGGGGTACTGCCCATCAGAACACCTATAATTTATGTTACTCTTGCTACATTATGGAAGAGCGTATAGCCGGCAGTTTCTACCAACCAAATTAGTTTGCAGTCTAATTTGTTACTGCATAACATTCCAGGCTTTAGTCATTACACTTTATCATTCACAATATCTCCTTGCAATGTTGCACTCGACAGAATAAACTAATGTAAAGTGAACTGAGTTTTTATGAATATTTATGAAGTCTTTCTTCCTCTCTGGAACGAGGAAACCGTCTAAGGTGAGGGTTGAGATAAAAACACTTTGCCCCTTTGAAATATTACACCCGTATTACAGTGCGTGGAAGAACTAATGGTAAACAGCTTTGTGGTGAGCACAAGTGTTTCTGCTTAGAAAATAAAGGAGATGTTTGTTCCATAACAAAAGAGGAAACTTTTCTAAAGAATCCTTGCAAGTTAAAGGATTCGTCTGCACGTACAAAAGAATGTGAGAGTGGGAGAGAGCGACTGGAGTTATTATGACCTGAAAATTACAGAGGGGAAAATTTAAGTGGAAAATATTAATCATAATGTAATTTTCTTAACAATGTGTTTTGATAATTACAAATGCTCTGTGATATTTCCTGGAATCTGAAAACACAACACGAAATAATTTTAAAATTACATAGTTGATAAAAAACCCACAGGCAAACAACTCTATGTTGAAAACATCCTAGGGATGTGAGCTACAAATTTTAGTAAATAAAATATATTAAGTACGAGAGTATATCTTCTATTTATTCCTATAAATTGCAATATTTTACTAATCATCGTTATCCGATCGATTAGATTAGCAGTTTGCCTTTTTTTACCACTACGAGCACTAATGTGAGTCAATGCAGAGTTTCACTGAAGCCCTTATAAGTTCATTCGGCGTGGACATTTTTCAAAAATTAAAAATCCCCTGAGGGCATTCAACATTGTTCGTTGTATGGGGACTCCTACCTTTTATGCTAGGGAATGTCTTCATCATTAAAAAGTGAGCAATCTGCACTGTTTATACTCGGATTTAATGTTGTCTCAGGCTTTATATTAATGAATACAAAACTATAAATCATCTTCTACATAAATACAAACCCAAATGGATATCCAGAAGGAACATTACTCTATATTAAAACCTTATTTCTTGATGTTGACCAAAGGCTGGCATTCATACAAGTGGAGGCAGCTGCTTCCCGTAGTGTCCTACATAGGAGGCTTGCGGCGGTGAATAGCGCCAGAGTCTTCGAAAGGTGTAGCATTCCAACTGATGAGCCCATTGCTACCCTGGGGCGAAACGCTGGGAATTTCACGACTGAAAAATCCTACAGACTTATGGAGCTTCAATGTTATTATTGTACATTTATTCGTTAAATTGTTTCTAAAATGTACACCTGCGAGGAACTTATATAATACTACGGGCCCAGTATCCCTTTTAGAAACTGTACCTAGTTCATGGTGTCATGTGAATTCGTTAATCACTGTAATGTGCAGCAGCTCATCAGATCATCTCCAGTATAGTGATGAATCATGACGTCTAGATGAACGTCCACAGCAATTTAACCTCCTCACTCCGTATGTAGCATATACTTTACATGCCATTTTTTTACTTGCAATAATACAAAACAATATAAGGAATAGATAAATAATGGTAGAAAATGTGAGAATATGAGAAATGCATTGAGAGAGTTCGATATCCAAGAACATGCAATCAGTGACAGAGATGAATTTAGACCGGCAATCAAAAGTTGTTAGGGGTTTAATGTGGAGCCGGAACCCAAAAGAAAGATGGCGACTCCCATAGATAAGGAAAGGATTTTCGCTTACCAGAAGCTATTTCGATAACACTCACCGTAACAACAGTACAATCAAAGCTACACTGCCTCATACGGTGGCGTGCCGCTTTACTGTCGATAATGTTATGAGATTTTATTTCCATCGAAAGTGATATTATTATGTATGGGCAAGTCATGCTCATGCACAGCCATCTTTGAGCAATGTGCAAGAAGACGACAGCTGACTAACTCTTGGCGCACGCACCGACGAATTTCTTTGGTTGCGACAAGCAAGGTTTTTCATGGAAGATACTTCTATTTCCATTTTTGAATCAATATTGAAACTTTAAACGACGTCTAACTAAACACTGACTGAACATTGTTTATGAAATGGAAGATCGACTTAGACGATGTTTAGGTAGACGTTGTCTAAGTCTTAAAACCAGCCATCGTTTCTGCAGTCGGCAATAATAGGTTAGAATGCAAACGTAATTAACCAATGCGCAAGTGTCTGCAAGGCTCTCCCGTGTTACAGAAATAGCGATCTGAACTATTAGAACCCCTAAAATTTATGCAACTCAAGTACATATCTGTTGAGAGGCTAGAAATACTTGCTCCGGGAGATAGTAGGTTCGAATCCCACTATCGGCAGCCCTGAAAATGGTTTTCCGTGGTTTCCCATTTTCACACCAGACAAATGCTGGGGCTATACCTTAATTAAGGCCACGGCCGCTTCCTTCCAACTCCTAAGCCTTTCCTATCCCATCGTCGCCATAAGACCTATCTGTGTCGGTGCGACGTAAAGCCCCTAGCAAAAAAAAAAAAGAAAGAAAATTAGAAATACTTGCACCTTGTTCAACTACGTTTGCATTCTAACCTATTAGTCCCTAAAAAACCTTTCCCTACGATAGAAAAGGGAAAGAAACCACTGTCGTATGAAATTAAGAGATACGTGCAGGATATAAAAGTCGGCAGACGATCTTCTTTACACTGGACCCCCTGTATGTTGGGGGCGCAGATGAAGGATATATCCACGGTATCTTCTGTCGTAAGAGGTGACTAATAGGGGCCCGAGGGGCTCTCAGCTTGGGACCTAGGTTGACGATTACGGGGCCCTGGCATTGCTTCCACTTACGTGTGCCAGGCTCCTCACTTTCATCCATCCTGTAGGACCTCCCTTAGTCAGCTCTTTTTATTTTACGACCCCGATGGTATTAGAGCATTCGACGCTTAGGGAGTCTTGAATTTTTTCGTCCTTCTTGGCTCTGGCCTTTCTTCGTCCGTTACTTAATTTTTCGAAGTGACGGATCCCTTCTTGTTTCTTTTTTTCTATCTACCCTCTGTGGATGGGTGACGCAGACGAAGAATACACCTACGGTATCCCCTCCGTGTCGCAAGTGGCGACTAAAAGGGGTGACCAATGGATGATTGATTTAGAACCATGAAACTACTTGTGAGTAATACCATCACGCGTGGAACACCATGAGTCGCCTTTACTTGCGAGCTGTACCCCTATGTTAAGTACACTGTAGGTTTGTAATTAGTAGTAGCAGAGAGCGGTTCACTGTGGGTTTACAGTACCTGTGATTAGTACCACTATATACGGAACACCACGGGCTTACGTTACCTGTGATTAGCACCATTATGTGAGAATCACCACGAGTCTGGATGCTGCCTGTGATTAGTACTCACGATGTGAGGAACACTACGAGAATCCCAGCGGCTGTGATTAGGAACAGCATGCGTTTGCGTTGCCTATGAGTGGTGCTACTATGTAAGAAACACCAAAGGTCTGCGACATACAATACTTGTGAGTAGTACCATAATATGTGTAACACCATGAGTCAACGCCTCTTTTGATTAGAACCCCCAACATGAGAAATACCATGGTTCTATTTTATTAGCGATAAGTACCATTATGAGGGGCCGTTGACATGGATTTTGGACCCCTTTAGACTACAAGCATCATCGTGCTTTGGAAGCAGACCCTTGGTCTCTGATACCATTGTTTTATGATCCGCTGATTATTTTAAATTCATATTCATCAATTCATTCTTCATTATCACGTTTTTATTTCTGGTCAGTGGATGAATTTAGAATTTTAACTTTTCATTTACGTTTCGTCTCACATCGTACCATTAGCGGCTGATGGCCCAGATGTTAGGCCTCTTTAAACAGCAAACATCATCATCATCATCATCATCATCATCATCATCATCATCATCATCATCACCATCATTATCATCATCATCATCATCATCATCATCATCATCATCATCATCTCTACACTGAAAATAAGTCATACTCAGCTCGAATGTGAAACAATGATATTGTAAAACAGCATTTATTTATTTATTTTCATTTATTCATTTACTATTTATTTATTTATTTATTTATTTATTTATTTATTTATTTATTTATTTATTTATTTATTTATTTATTTATTTATTTATTTATTTATTTATTTATTTATTTATTTATTTATTTATTTATTTATTTATTTATTGCTAGTTGTTTCACGTCGCCCCGACACAGATAGGTCTTACGGCGACGATGGGACAAGAAAGGGCTAGGAGTAGGAAGGAAGCGGCTGTGGCCTTAATTAAGGTACAGCCCAAGCATTTGCCTGGTGTAAAAATGGGAAACCACGGAAAACCATTTTCAGGGCTGCCGACAGTGGGGTTCAAACCTACTATCTCCCGAATACTGGATAGTGGCCGTACTTAAGCGACTGCAGCTATCGAGCTCGGTGCATTTATTTTTCATTCACAACATCTTCCAGGAACGTCTAGCCTAATTTTTCGCCCGATAGAAGTAGGATTAGATCTTACACCATCATGAATTCAAAAATTAGAGTTTCCAATTTTTTTCGTTATGAAATGAAATTTTTCTTTAATCTTCGACGATTTAAAAAGAAATTACGGTACCTCAGAAGATATGTTAGGAAGAATCCAGTGAACAGTCTGAGGCGATTCTCTATGTGGGCGAGAGATGATGCAACAGTCGCCTGATCCATATAGCTCGTCCAATGATGTCATGATCTCTGCCAGTCTGCGATAAATTTCCGTACAGCGTACAACGTCATTACTTCTTACACAACAGTAATTGATCGATTTAGTCCATTTCATGATCTCTGAATTAACAGGGTATTTTCGTGTAATGAAGATTTTTAAAGCACGAATCCGCTGGAAGTTTGAGAGGAGAATGCCGTGGACAGTTTCTGGAAGCGCGAATGCCAACGCCTTATGGAATTAAGAAAATTATCTTAGTAATTGATTAAAATACTCTAGAAAATGTTTAAGGAAGCTAGTTATGAAAAGCGAGGTTTCTTGTTTTCCTGAATGGCAGGTGGCAAGAAAATTTTAATTTATGCCTTCAAAGACAAATAAGTATGAAAAGTTATTTATAAAATCATATGTTATGCATAACTGAACTTGGAAATGTAATAAACTGAACTGAGCTTGATCCCGTGCCCAGTATACCACCGCTAACTCGATTACGACAAAAAGTTTACTTACCTTTAGTTTTCCCCTGACCCTTAATTTAAGGTTTTCCTTTGAATAGCCCTAATAGTTGTTGAGCTATGAAAATTTGATTCTTTGTTCAGAATTACATGTAATTCTTCAAAAAATTGTCAAAAATGTATTTTTTGAAATTGATAGCTTATTAGGTTGGGAATTTTGTCCCAGAAGGATTTGCTTGAATTCAGTACAAAAGTGCACTTAGAAAAATCAAATTCGTAACTCGTGATCATCAATTGCCTGGCCAACTTTTTCATTCATTGCTATTTCTCATCTTCGCTGAATTCTTTACGTTTGTATTGTCATACAGTTGACGGTATCGCACTTAGGAGTATTGAAGAAGGCTGTGAGGCGTCATTTCCGGTTGGTTAAGCATGGTGCTTCCCGCGTAAAATTTGTTTTGGTTTGAGAGTTACAGTGCGTGGTTGTGTGTTATGAAATTCAATTGCCATTTCCTGGACTTTCCTTTTCCATGACCAAGGTATATTTTTCTCTTGAACTACTATAGAAAATAAATAAGGGGGATAAACACTGTCGCACATTTCGCTGCAAGGGAATTACAAAATATGTAACTTAAATGGACTTCAGAGATTCATTAATATTTAAAAATCGAAATACGCATGAAATATTAAAAGAACCGTCTACTGACTAATTCATAAATGTCTTTTAAATTATTTTAAAAGGTTCAAGGTCCAGGACCTAACCATTGCTGAAGAAAAGGTACATCAATATGACCAACATTGAAATTTGGGAAAACTATTTTTCCATTAATTTTTAACCAAATAAACTCATGAATATTTATAGCCAAGAATAATGTATTTTATATGTGTGCAAAGGTATGAATAATGACCGGAGATTTTAGGCCGTAATAGGTTAGAATGTAAACATACTGGAGTGACTATCAAGTATACTCTGTCCTGCACAACGGTCATACTATGAGTTTAACATAAGCATTAGGGGCTAGGCTCATCAGAGCCCCTACAATTTATGTTACTCTCGAAAACTTACGGAAGAGCGGCCTAGGCGACATTTCCTAATAACAAAATTAATTTTCATTCTAACCCATTACTGGTCCGGCCCCGCGATGTAGAGGGCAACGCGGTCACCTGTCACCCGGCGGTCCCGCGTTCGATGCCCGGCCGGGTCAGGGGTTTTTAATTGTAAATGATTAATATCCCTGACCTGGGGACTGGGTATTTGTGTCGTCCTTAACGTTCCATTCCTCACAATCAACACTACACTTCCTCCATTCCAATTACACGCAGGCTCATGTCATATGGTCCAAGTATGGGCAAAAGATCTCTACAGATCAACGCCCGGAACAAGTAGCATTAAAAAACAAAAAGCAACAACCCATTATTGCCTAAAATGAGAAGCCTATTCATCATTTTAACTCAAATAGTGTCCAAGTTACAGAGAATTTAGAAAATCTATTAATTTTCGAGCACATCTCCTTCGCTAAGTTTTCTTCTCCCCATTAATCGGCATCTAAGAACAACTTCAGTGTCAGAATACAGCTCTCTCTTCGTCACACACACTAAGTTATTAACAAGTGCTGTTAAACTATAACTACATTAGATACAAGTTAGAGCTGCTGGATGCTAATTTCCGGTCTACCTCAGTGTTAAGTCTCTTTGTACTAGAGTCAGCCCTTGCTAAACTTTTGCCATGTGAGATAAACCTCAATCCTTTTGTCTCCTTGTTTGTGTAACTTTGCTTCGTTTGATGCACAAGTACTTAGAATATTCGTCCGCGGATATATTAATACATGACGCATGTTTATACTGTGTTACGAGAATCATAACCGAGAAATAATACAGATCTGACTTCATAATATTTTGGAAATGAAAGCTAACAGCATCATTGTTTTTAAACCGAGTCATTTGGCTCATGGTACAGGTCACGTAGCTCAGGCGATGAGCGCTGACTTCCTGAGCCCAGCTTGACAGGTTAGATCCTGGCTAAGTGTGATGGTACAGTATAGTCCCGCTTAACTGATATTCGTGTATCCGACATTGACTCATGGATTCAGGAAAAGGTGGGTTTGAACCCATCGTCGGCAGGCCTGAATATGATTTTCTGCGATTAAGTGCCATATTTCAAGTTCCTAAGAATTTACACAGTAGTAAAACTAAAGGTATATACATTTTAAAATATTTGACCTGATGATGATCTGTCGAGAACGAAACATGTCATACAATTTTAATTAGGTTGTTTCTTTTTCATGTATAATACTACTAGCATACTTTTCGGTAGAGTAAAGAACCTAACAGTTACAAATTGAATGACTGAACTTCTCACTATGGAGGTCTCGTATACTCGAGTGCACGGAATACTGCCGATGTAGAAAGTGCCTTTCGTTGGAAATTGAATGTTACAATATATCTGTCCCACCCCTTATCTGGTTCTAGGAATTCCCTTGTGTTGATTGGCAGCCTACTCCTATCCTTGGCTCGCAGTGTCTAATGAGACCAAGATGGCTAAAGGGAAACGTGAGATAATCTCAATAAATAGGAGCGAACAAGTCAAATAATTCCTGACAATGCTGACCTGACTAGCTCAGACGATGAGCACTGACCTTCTGAGCCCAGCTTGACAGGTTCGATCCTGGATCAGGACGGTGATACAGCAATGTCCCTCTTAATCGATCTTCGTTCATCCGACGTGGATTCATGCAGTGACTTTTGTTTTCTTTTGGTGTGTGTAGAATCCGGGTGTTTGAGCTGTATTAGGTTAGAATGCAAACATACTAAAACAAATAACAAGTATACTCTACCCGTACAACAGTTCTGCTATGGGATTTGCATAAATAGCAGGGTCCAGGTCTATTAAACCCCTAACACTTATGTTACTCTCGCTACACTACGAAAGAGCGCGTAGACGACAGTTTCTATCAGGTAACTTGATTTGCATTCTTAGCTATTACTGCCCAAAGATGTGGACTATATATATATATAGCAACGAAATAAAACATGAAAATTAATGTTATTTGAAGCAGTGAAGCACTGAGGTGCCAAGAGTCGTAAAAATGCTCCTCCGATCCTTAATTAATGACGGTAATACGAACTTTATAATATACTGAAATATATGCGATATTTTTATATGTCTTAAATGGATTAACCTCTACATTAGTCAACACGGCGATAGTGGTAGACTACTGGAGCTGAAACTCCAGAGACTTTTTGATGAAATTGGGCGCGATGCTGCAATCAGGCGGAAAAAAGCAATTCAACAAAGTTAAGTTTGATGTTCGCTGATTCAAATTCCTAGACATTAAACTGTAGACATTCAGCACAGTCTGACTGTATATGAGGCGAAATATATCTATTGTGCGTGAGAAAGTGCCTAACGATAATGTTGCATTCTATAATTAATTAACCAACCAGGTGAGTTGGGTGCGCAGCTGTGAGTTTGCACCCGGGAGATAGTGGATTCGAACCCCACTGTCGGCAGCCCTGAAGATGGTTCTCCGTGGATACCCATTTTCACACCAGGCAAATGCCGAGGCTGTGTATTATTTAAGGCCACGTCCACTTCCTTCCAACTCCTAGGCCTTTCTTATACCATCGTCGCTATAAGACCTGTCTGTGTCTGTGCGATGTAAGACAATTTTTTTTAAAAAATATATAATTCATCAGCTCTTTGTTGTATTTTTACCGCTGTGAAAATAAGACTAAAGCAGCCAGGATTTGAAATTATATACGAATGAATATCCTTGTTCTTCTTCTTCTTCTTGTTTCGTATAGGCCGACAATAGACCACGATATTCAACTATTCCGTTTGGGGGTGTTTTGATGTTGGCCCGGTATTTGGGCATCCTCTGGTTGTGTTGTTCCTCCCTCTCCTTTGTACAGAGGGTACTTCTCTTCCTTCTTGGCGGTTTGTCCTGGAATCACATTTGTTTAAGCGTCCTCCTGAGAGAGGTTTGATCTTTTAAGGCGACAGTCCGGAGATAAAAACAAATTTTTACTGAATGCATGGTTTTCACGAAACTTTGTGGGAATGTCACCTACATAAAAGTAGAGATGTATGTATGTATGTATGTATGTTGGGTATTCAGCCCGAAGGCTGGTTTGATCCTCTGCATCTTCGCCAACAGCTATCAGAAATAGCCTAGGCGTCACTGAAGAGGCGTACTAGGGAAACGAGGAGTGAGGTAGTTTCCCGTTGCTTTCCTCACCGAGCCAGCCGTTGCTATTACATATCAGTCAGCCAAGCCCACTGAAATGCATGCACCAACCAACCCTATGAGCGATATTTTCACACCATTCATAACAGGGACTGGCTGCATTAGGAATAGTATTACTTCCATCACTCATACCTCAGTCACTTTCATATTGTCAAAGCCAAGGATGAGACTGAGACAGGTCAATGAAAGTAACAAATTTGATATAGCCCATACCAGGAGACATAGTGCACTGTAAACACTACAACTCGCCAGCAAGGGCGGAAAGTAGAGATATCACGAACATTTCCTTCATACACAATTAATAGTTATCAAAAATAAATTTTTGTTTTTGAAATTTTCAATTCCAATATTTTCATGAAATTTAATTAAAATGTTAATGTAAATTCCTAATAAGGTAGATAATACTTCTTTTAAAAGCACTACGTATCGATTTTCCTATACATAATTTATATAAGGTGATATATCGTACTAAAGTTTGTGTAATTTTTACGTTCTAAAATTTTTGGACTTAAAAATCCCTACTACTTAAAAAAATCTTCAATCGAATTTTCCATATGCAAGTTTCTTAATATAGCTGTGATAATTATTCCATACAAATTTTGTTACATTTGGCATAATATTATGGGAGAAAATGGGATTTAAGTATAAAATTACAATTGGCAATCAAAAGCATTATTACAGTGATAAATTGTTTGAATTCAGCGGAATAACTTCGTAGTAAGAAACAAGAAACTGAATAATTTCAATTTTAGTCATTAAAAAATTTAACTAAAATGACTAAAATATAGATTTTTATATCCGGAGTGACGCCTTAAGTGCTCCCACTTCCTGCAGATCTTTGATTACTTCCATCAACCATGGGGAGTCGGTCTTCCTTTTTTGCCAATAAACGAGAAACTGGTTGTTCAACCTGACATGATAGCATCCTGCAGACATGTCTTTAGAATGTTAGGTCTCATTCCCTTCCATGACTGGACCTAATATCTTGCTAAATATTTTTCTGTCCTGGATTTCGTGCTTGTCCGCCAGACCCATTCTGTTAAATATTACATATTCTGAAACATATAAGTACAGCCCGGATATTTATGCACTAATAGGTTAGAATGCAAATTTCCTGAAGCGAGTAACAAGTATAGACTACCTTCACAAAGATTATGCTACAGGGCTTGCATAAACATTACGGGTACGGCCCATCAGAACCCCTGTAATGTATGTTACTCTTCCTACATTATGGAAGAGCGGGTAGCCGACACTTCCTCCTAACCAAATTAGTTTGCAATCTAACCTGTTACTGCATTAAAATCCGGCCCTTACATATAAGGCTTCAGGGCGTATTGTTGTTTGTTAGAGCTTCATTTTTATTTTACGGGGGAGACACGTTTTTTTTGTAGGTGTTCTTGGTCGTTTGGTATGCCAGTTCTAGCTTATCAACTCCAGCTGATAATCCCACACCTTCGGAGGGATTGGGTTCCATTTATTCTCCTGTTGGTTTTCACGATCACTTCTTGCTCCAGACGCAGTGTACAAAGGGAATTCACTGATCTTCGTGATGTATTTTGTTTTCTCAAGTGAAATGTGTAGCCCTAGCTTTGCTGCTTGTTGTCTGAGAACATTGATTTGTTTCGCTGAAGTTTTTATTGAATTAGGTAGAATTGCCAGGTAGTTGGCAAATGCCAGGCAATCAACATTCAGTCCATCATGCTTGTGTCCTCAAGAGATACTCTATATTTTAATAAATCATTGAACTCATTACATTGATACGCAAACTTCACATAGGAAATATAATTTTTGTGGTACGCGCTCTTTGTCCACCGACAATCCCAGTTACTCTAAAGTTAAAACCTATCTTCTAAGATTAGGGAAGAAAATATGTGATGCAAACCTTTTAATACCACCAAAGGTTATTTATAAACTTTCTTGTTGGGTGTCGTGTTAGGTAAAATACTGTGCTTTGTGTAACATGGCCTTTCATTGGAGTATCCTTTGAAATATGTTAATTGAAAAATTATTGGTAACGGACAGTTAATTAAACTGACATAAAAATAACCAGAATTAATTTTGTGCAATTTCACATTTCAGTGTTCCATTTTGCTATAATATTGACTGCTAACAAAGTAATGCTATCAAACATTTTATAATTTATATTTCGTTACAATGTATTTCAATTAGGTTGGCTAATGCATTTTAACGAAGAGATGAACTTTTAATCAAAGTGTATGATATTTATTCACTACCTTTGTTTTCGTGGTTCAAACATCGGAACCTCTAGAATGTAGAGATCATTCAGAGGATTAGAAATGCATCCAAACTATACTGCAGCTTGAAGCAGGTCTGACATTATCTACCAAGACCAAACTCAAAATTTGCAATGCCCTAATGATTCTGTAATCCAGGAAGATGGAATACAATGCGTTCTATAGAGAGTTTTATAACAGAGAATCTTGCAGTTCTTTGGTCACATTATGAGGAGAAAAGATGGGTGTCTATGGTTGAGTTTGATTCAATTTTGTTTGGTAAACCCGAAATAAACTCACCGGACAAAAATTAGTCTCCTTAGTGCGGAGGCACAGAGGGATCGTTAAGCCGTACATATGGCGCAGTGAACGAATCCCGTGCTCAACCACACAGGCACTGCCCGTACGTGTGATCAGTGAGACACTGATTGGTATGTTAAAATGAGTAGATGTAAGGATGTGATAAAGTGCATAAAAGGGGAAATCGTGTTCGTTTGTGGCCATACCCATGACCATGCGGTGTGTGAAGTTGCACGATTCGTTACTGTTGCGCAGCGGACTGTTCAAAGTGTCTACATGTCTACAAGCAGTGATGTATCGCACGTGGCCACGAAAAACGACGTCAGACTTGTGGTCGGAAAAAGATTCTGACTCAGAGGTAGCGGAGACGCGTTTCAGGACTTGTGAACCAAGATCGCTTCCAAACCCGACATCAATTGTTGCAGTCAGTGAATGACGGTAAATACCAACCTGTTAGCGAGAGAACATTGCGACGGAACTGCATGCAAAGAACATTTGGAGTCGATCACCTTGCAAGAACCCATTGCTCACAAAGGTGCATAAAGCTGCGCGTATTCAATTGTCTAGAAAACATCGAACGTGGACAATAGCTGACTGGTGGAACGCAATATAGTCTGACGAATCACGTTCTTGCCTCCATTCCAATGATGAGCATCGTCGAGTGCACCAAAGGCAAATTGAAGCATTTCGTCCTGGATATGTGCAAGATCAGGTTCAAGCCGGAGGTGGGTCTGTGACGTTTTGGAGGTGTTTTTCCCATCATGGGTTGGACTCCTCACTGAGGTGACCACTAACTGAAACCAGCAACGTTTATTTAAACATTATGGAAGATCAGCTGTCGCGTTTCTTTCAACATCTGCATCATGAGTTTGCTATTGGTAGACCAATTTTCTAAGATGATACCTGCAAAGTTCAATCGACTGGATGCATATGTAAGTGGTTTCCTGAACACTGCCCCACCCTATTAAATCTCAATTGGCCTGAAAAATCAGCTGACTTGAATCCCTTTGAAAACCTTTTGGACATGTTAGAATAAGCGTAAAATGCCAACATCACCATCCCAGGAATTTCGTGGAATTTATTGCGCGATGAAGTCCTCAGCGAGTGGTTTAACCTGGATACGTTTTAGTTGCACAACCTTGTGGTCTCACTTCCTGGCCGAATCCAGATGGTCATCAAGTCCGGAGACGGAGTTACACGGTATTAAACGATTCTTGTAATGATTTATCCAGAGGTGACTAGTGTTTTTGTCCGGTGAGCTTATGTCACCAGAGATGCCGTACGGTAGGGAGTGTTTCCCGCCCCGGGTACATAAACCGGTGTGAGATTGTTCGTTTATAAGTGTGTATCCGTGCTCCTAAATATATCAAGAACCACTGGACAGATTTTGATATCATTTTCACTGTTGCTTAGAAGATCATTTGCACTCAATATTGAACTGTGGAAAATCAAAGTGGAGCAGTAACAGTTTTTCCGAAATAAGTCGAAAGGAATATGGACCACGTGAATACTTTACCGTCTTACGCTGTTTAAACAGTTAATGATATTTGAAAACTATTTTGTATGTAGAGCCTGAAATGTTCTACAAGAGAGTCAGTGGGGTGACGTAGCTACCTTTGAAATGTCGTCTCCAAAAAAGCTTTCTTTATCTGTTAATATTAGGAACCATGGACTAGGTATAGGGAGAATACTCTTTTGGTTCGCCTTAAATCTGTGTAAACCGTGAAAAGATATTCTCAATCTATATGGTGAAAACTTATCAAGTCAGGTAGTCATCAGCCTTTATTGATTAGGGAGTTACTGAAGATAATCTTCGAATTAAGATGGTAGACGTGAAGGAAGAAAATACGTGGAAAACGGGGTGTCAAGAAAGGAAGTGAAAATGAAAGACTGCTATGATTTGGGACGGCCGAATATTTTGCCGAGGTGGAGGAAAATTAAACACGATGTTTCAAGGTAGTGCGAGATCATAAAACTAATCAACATGACACCACATTGAATGAATATTTCAGTTAAGAAGTGCTCTGTACCCTCTTCTCTCACATTTTAACAATGTAGGCGTATGCAGAATGGCTCTCGGCCGACAGGTAGCTACGTCTGGTCCGTGGTCCGACAACTCTGCACTCCGACTAACAGAACAGAGAAGAGGTGCCTATGACTCTACCGTGGATCCACGCCTCTGTATTTGGGACACGCAGGGGTTCTGAAATGTTTCATTCTCCTGCACTAAGGCTAATACCGGTATAGTTCCTAGTATAGGCCACGGCCACCAATCGCCTCACCTTCTCCGAGCATCTCCTTCAACGTAACAAATCTCCTGGCTTGAGAGGGGGCGTCACAGTCTAAGATGTCCTTCTCTCTCTCCTGAGGAGGAATGAAAACATTTGGTAGTAGTAGTAGGAGGAGCAGAAGAAGAAGTAGAAGTACATATCAACAATACAGTATTATTGAGCTCAGATGTCAATCTCAAATTACTCGTAAACCATTCAAGACATTGAAAATCTGTTTCCACATTCAATAATGTTACTAAGAGGCTCACAATAGTCCTTAATACTTAATACTTAATAGTCCTAGATACTTACCGAGATAACTTTACCTTGAATTTTAAAGAGAGCTACCGGTATGGTGTTTAGTACACCTAAATTTACGGAAATTTCATTTTCAGCGCTGTGATCATCTTAAAAATTGGACAATATTTTTCGGGAAGGGTATTTAGGAGCTGTAGTAAGGATGTAAAAGAGAAGGCGTATATGTCTTTTGTAAGACCCCAATTAGAGTTTGGCTCCAGTGTATAAGACCTCCACGAGGACTACTTTGATACGAGAACAGGAAAAGATCCAGAGGAAAGCAGCACAACAAAATATTGCAAACATTGGGCTGGGAAGACTTGGTAGTAAGGAGAGGAACTGCTCAACTAAGTGGTATGTTCTCATATGTCAGTAAAGAGATAGCTTGGAATTACTTAATAGACGAAGAAATTTGGGTGGAGTGTTTAAAAGTAGGAAAGATCGTAATATGGAAGATAAACTTGGAAATCAAGACGACAAAATTGGACAAATATTCATTTATAGGAAGAGGAATGAGGTACTGGGATCATTCATGAAGGGAAATGTTTGATACATTTTAAAGCTATTTGAAAACATTTAAGAGAAGGCTAGGTAAACAATTGATAGATAATTTCCCACCTGAGGGGCAACCCTAAATGCATTTCATTGATGACTGATTGAGAAAATCGAATATTTTCAAACGATCGTCAGACAAGTGCCTCCCCGTTCGATTGAAACACACAACTTGCCACCACAAGACGCGCTATGTGTTATATGACAAATAAACTGATGACATACTGAGTTCCTTAACCTTGTTCTAACAGAAATGTTATGCTAAGTACGAGTCGGAAATATAACACAAATTGCAAAGGAAAAAAGGGGAACAGGTTAGAGCTTCGACGAGTGAAAAAGTGAGAAAAGAGGCACGAAGGGCGTAAAAATTAAAGACTAGCCTATTATCGTCGGGTTTGGAAAACTACAAGACAAGTTCAGCTATCATGGTCTCCAGACTTTACACCATTTAATTTTCGTTTTGGGGACTGATCAAAAGCGAAGTCTGCATCGGAGAAGCAAATACAAGAGATGAATAGGTCGTTCAAATTAATTAAAATTCTGTCCTCGAAAAAGAACGCAGACGACCTCCAGGGAACTACACGTTCTATTGTCAAGAGGATTGAAATGTGCTTTGAAGTCGATGGTGAGATTTTTAACATGCCCCATTTACTGTTCCAAATGCTTTACGTTACTAAATCGGTAAATAAATAAATCATTCGTGTCTTTAATGATTTTCTTAAGGTTGTCTTTATGGAGACTTACACACAGCTTTAATTACACAATTGCACATTGGCATCACTGGTGTACAAGGGGGTACCCAAAAATAACCGGACGTAATTTGTTGCGCTCTTTGTATTTCGGGTTTCTCTCTCTAGGTGGGTGTTAAGTAACTCCTTCTGAATCAGTATGCCAACCGGTTTGGTTTGAAACGGTTGTAGAGGGCCACTGTGACAGTTTTTATGAAAATCGTTTATCGACCTATTCGATTTTTCGTTATTTATTGAACGGTGAACCAATTCTTCTACGCGAGCGATTTGAGCTGATAGCGTTGAAGCGACACGTCTTGTGACGGCGTAGGGACTAGTTCTACCACCATGACAATGCTCCAGCTCTCGCGTCCATTTCTGTGCGTGTTTATATGGCAGAAAATCGCATGATACTGCATCCTCACCCACCGTACTCACCAGATCTCGCACCTTGTGATTTCTTTTTGTTTTTGTTTCCCAGGATGAAAATTGCGCTGAAGGGTAAACGTTTTGCAGACGTTCCGGAGGTGAAAAGGCATCCGGAAGGACGAGTACGAAAAACGTTTGAAGAAAAAATTATAAGTGTTAATGGAGAGTAGTTCGAAGTGACTAACGTTTGTAACTTGAAAATATAAATTCTGTATTTTCTAAAGGTGTGTCCTGTTACTTTTTGGTCCCCCTTTTGTATGTGTTTGATTGGCTGTGTCCATCCCACAGAGGACATACTACGCCAGAAATCATAGATGTTTCTCAGGTAATGGCGGGGAGTGAACGTGTTAACACTATTCAGAAGGAGAGAAGGAAAAAGGTTCGGCCCTTCGAAGAATAAAAAAAAGAGAGAAGGTGCCACAAAGGGCATAGAACTGAAAGAATAACAAGGTGTCGGAAAAGCTCATAGATATTATACAATTATATTTTTGTATTTGGGGTGGATGAAAAGCGACGCCTGCACAGAAGATGTAAATACAAAAGGTGAATTGAACGCGTTATTTCTCGATAAATGAAAGCAGACAATCTCCGAGGAACTGGACGTTCTCTGTTTCCAAGAAAACTGAAAGTTGAAGTAAACCCGAAGGCGGGATTTTTGAAAATATCCCTTTAACTTTAAAACGGTATAAACAGCGTATATCAGAACTATACCCACAAAAATCACGCATGCACTTCGAGTTAAGAACGATTGTGTTATTGGATTGGCGGAGAAAATTTTTCTTCTCGAGAAAATGAGGTAATTTTGTTAATTCAGGGCGCGCGATTCAAATCTACGAACTCGCCGTATTTGCTATGCCAGAGAGGCAGCCACTGTCGTGCTTCAGGGGAGGGAGGGGAAGTGAGGTGTATACACAATTTTCCTTTTCGATTCGCACAGGGTTATTCTTGTCTCTTACAGGCAATATCCACAGTTCGTTTATTAAACAGCCGTAACTGTGCACACACAGTACAAGAACACACTGTGATTAATATACACTTGTGAGTCAAGGATTGCACCAGATCTTTTCACCTCTCGTCTGTTGGTAGAAATTATTATTTAACACGCTCAAAGATACAACTCTACCAACCCTTGATTATGTATTCATTCACTCACAACATTGTAAATGGTATGAAATACTGAACAATGGAACAATGGTTTGATTAGAGTAGATGTTCAATATGCCCCCTTCTAGTTCTATGCACAGTTCACAACGGTGTATTAATGACCTTCGAACTCTGTTCAAGGTGTGCACGGTATGTTGCGAACGTCCTCGAAAGCTGCCGGTATTCTTGGTACAAGTTAAACGTCTTTGTCTACGGGGTTCGCATAGTAGACTATTTGCGCAGTACAAACAGAACACTGTCTACTTGGGGTGGGAAGCGACTATGTGAAAAGAACAAGGAAGTTGTGCATTGGCATTATCTATATTTGCCCTTCCCTTCCCTTCCCTTCCCTTCCCTTCCCTTCCCTTCCCTTCCCTTCCCTTCCCTTCCCTTCCCTTCCCTTCCCTTCCCTTCCCTTCCCTTCCCTTCCCTTCCCTTCCCTTCCCGTCACTGAAATACTGAACAATGGAACAATGGTTTGATTAGAGTAGATGTTCCCTTCCCTTCCCTTCCCTTCCCTTCCCTTCCCTTCCCTTCCCTTCCCTTCCCTTCCCTTCCCTTCCCTTCCCTTCCCTTCCCTTCCCTTCCCTTCCCTTCCCTTCCCTTCCCGTCACTGAAATACTGAACAATGGAACAATGGTTTGATTAGAGTAGATGTTCCCTTCCCTTCCCTTCCCTTCCCTTCCCTTCCCTTCCCTTCCCTTCCCTTCCCTTCCCTTCCCTTCCCTTCCCTTCCCTTCCCTTCCCTTCCCTTCCCTTCCCTTCCCTTCCCTTCCCTTCCCGTCACTGAAATACTGAACAATGGAACAATGTTTTGATTAGAGTAGATGTTCCCTTCCCTTCCCTTTCCTTCTCTTCACACCCTTCCCTTCCCCTCCCTTCCCTTCCCTGCTCTGGCACACAACAACAGGAGGCGGCTGGCTCTTTCGCATAGTAAATATGGCGAGTTCGTCAATTTGATTTGCATGCCCGGAAGTAAAAAACTCATTTTCTCAAAAAGAAATCTTTTCTCGATCAATCCGATTGCACCATCGTTCTTAACATAACACGAAGCACATCCCTGGTTTTTTGTTGTCAGTATAATTCTGATAAACACTGCATAAATAATTAGTGTACCTTCACTAATATTCGTAGGGTTGCTTTCATGCAACCCTACAGACAACTGTAATTATTCAGTTTGCACATTGGACACATGTTTACATGGCATTTTGTACTGTAAAATATACTGCGCCCAGAAATATTTAAATTTCCTTCGGAGACACTGTGTATATTTTATGTCTCGTGTCGTTTTACGGCACGAGGAATAATAACAGCGATATTTGAAATAATTATATTAACATGGATACTTTTCTGGGCTGGTGTTCTGTCATCTGTTTCTCGACACCATTGTAACCATGGCAACCAGGTCAGTAGCGTCATCGATACGTTGCTATAAGAAATCACACTCTTTGTTGCGTATTGTTTATACGTTGATAACAGAACAAAAGCTCTTAGTTCGATCCCATATGATAACGAATTTCTACACAAGTTGCGTTTCGCTAAGCAACACATTGTTATGTGGACGCTGGAACAGTATTTATATCACACCGGGCATGGCACAGAAACCGAAACGACGAACATGAGGAAGAGCTTTCTTTCTCAAGTATCTACCTCGGTGAACCGCGAATATTCAACATAGCGCACGTTTATGATGGCTACGAGTGAAATTCTTAGAAGAGACAGGCGTGGAATGAATGTGATTTACATGGCGATGAACATTATGTGAATCCGTTCGATACAGTAAACTTTAGTCGCACAGACGTAGGTGACAAACAGTTCATGGAGAGCTGTATCGAGCGAACTCCTTAAATCGATGCACAACAAGGTGGACATATTTGTGACGACCCGTCAGTTCGGTGTACTCCACTGTGTTCTTTACCCATTGGCGCACATTAGCCTCTGTGCCAGCTCCCTCGACAACTACTAGTTATTCCCGTAAGACCAATGTATAGCGGCCATTTTTGCGTATTATCCCCTGTGCTAGCTGTCTCAACCCGTATCAGTTATTTCCATAAGACCAATGTATTGCGGCCATTTTTGCGTATTTTCCCCTGTGCCAGCTTTCTCAACCCGTATCAGTTATTTCCATAAGACCAATGTATAGCGGCAACCTTGCACATTAGCCCCTGTGCCAGCTCTTTCCTTTCATCACTAGTATAGGCGTGAGGCTAAATCATGGAACTGTTCCGTGTTCACGCATTACGATGCAATTTAACTGATTCCACAATAGATATAGTTGTGACTCCGTATACGTGTGAGTGACATCTCTTTTCATATTTTTTGGATACATATATCGATAGTTTGATGTCAATTGACTTCGACTTTGACACAAGTAAACGAACATGGCAGCTCGCCGGAGGCTGAAAGAAATCGAATCTTTGCTTGAAAGCGCTGATAATTATACTGTAATTCCTTGGATGAAAATAACAGTGAAGTGAGTAGTATCAGCTCTAGTTCTGATTTTGAAGAATTGAATAGTGCCGTAAATGAAGAGGAGGAGGAGAAAAGATAAGATAAATGTGACGTACATGTGCCAACGGACTGGATATGGGTACAGGACGGTCAAAAAATGAAACATGTTCCACGTTCTGTCATTCGTGGAGTGAATGATAGTGTATTACGGAGGCTATGAAATAATCCTACTTTTATTGACGTTGTTTACTACACTATACAATACACACAGTAGCATCATCCGCAAATAGCCTTATCCGTGATTCCAATTCTTCACTCATATAATTTATATATAAGAAAAACTAAAGGCCCAACAACACTTCCCTGAGGAACAGCCCCCTCCCCCTCATAATCATTACAGGATCAAATAACACTTCACCCACATACAATTGTGGATATGAACTCGTTCTCTGGCCTTCTAAGCATAAAAATATATCCACGTAGCGGAGAATATGTACGAATGTGACTTTTTATTTGGAAAATCTCATGCTTGTATGGAGGGAGCTTAAGGTATGTTCTTTTGCCTTGGCACCACCGAAAGGGCTGCAGAACACTGCAACACGGTGTCGGACTCATGGTGGAGGCAGTGCGAGACTCAGTGTGTTGGTGTTCGGTGGCTGGGCTGAGGACGGCAGAGGTGTTAGCTGTCGTTAGTGTCCCACCGAGGTCTGAACGAGGAGCTGCTGTTGGTGTGCTGGTGTATTTCTGTGGACTGAGGATCGCCGTGACTAGGGAGGGAAGCATTTATCGTGAGTGTGAGGGTAAATAGAACTGTGTTAATATTCACTGTTGTATCGTCCTGCTGTTGAATACTGTCGATCTGTTGCTGATTGGTTGCTCTTTGCATGCGACTGTGTGAATTACTGGATTGTCTCTGGAGTCGAACCAATGAACGGTCATCGTGTGTTAGGTGTGTTCAAATCCAGCTGTCTATACGCAAGCTGCTGTATTAGGTGCCTGGACTTCGGGAAGTTAAAGTAAGGGGTAATAGCCTTTCGCTCGTAATTCCAGCTGGCCAGGACTCCCTGCTGTGTTTACAGAAGAGAGACTTGTAAATAGACAGTAATTAGTAAATGTGGCTATTTATAGATGAATCGACATTTATTGGATCATCCTGAAATAAATTACGGTAGTAAAACAGACGCTGTTTTATTCGTAACAATATATATGGTTGTAGTACCGAATTTTTTATGTATTTGATGTTGTCTATTAATATCTACGATGTTACGTTATTTTTTGTCACGATTAAATAAATACCCCGACATCGTACAGCCTCTAAAATTCCTTTATAACTGAAGGTACATTAAACCAATTAACAATGTTGTTATTATCCTCCAGATATATTCATTTTAACTGCCGTCTTACTCAATTGACTTGACATCGTCGTAGTCGTAAACTAGCTTCCGCTCTTAATGTTATTACTTGTCATGTCTTACAACTCCAGACAGTGACATAAATCAGAGAATTTAATAGTGAACTTCTTCATTACAAAATGCGTTCTGTCTAACCTTCAATGGAGGCTTTGGAAACTGACGCCAGTAAATCTCTCTCTGTACTCTTTCTGTGAAGTGCTGAATCGTTGGCGGCAAATAAAAAGACAATTATCCATGGTCCAGCGAGCGTGCTGGAGCGGGATCAAGTAGGGAGCAAGGATGTGCTCCTGGCGCGCGTCTCTGGATAAGCGGACACAAGAGTTATCGACCAGGAGATTGAGCCGTGACCTTTGGAAGGCTGACGGACAGAAATATGAAAGCGGGAGAATGAAATACACAACCTAGCACCAGAGAAGAAATGAAAAGTTCTTTAAATACCAGCTGATGTGAATACCCCTATGCTTTCAAATGAGATTTGGACCTTTACTGTAATTTTTTTAAACTAAGCAATCAAAAATTGATTTTTATATTTACAACAAATAACGTGTGAAAAAATACAGAAAATATATTTAAAGACAGTATATTTGAAGTAAAATAATGGCAACTGACTGAGTTTATTCTCAGAAGTCCTAAAAAGTAATACTATAACGTAGTTAGGTGACACAATGGAAAACACGCTGTATATGTGGTAACTGATATTCCTGTTCACAGAAATGCTATACAGAACTAAGGATTAATATTGGAAGATATGTGACACTATGAAAAAAATACTGTATATACACGGCAAAAATAGCGTTACAAATTATGATAAAATTATACAATTTAGAAAGTGCTTTCGAAATATTTCACTTCTACTTCCTCCTATCTTCTGAATTAGACAGTCTGACCCCGAAATTGCTTTCTATTGACCGAGATAAATATTTACACACTACAAAAAATGTGTAAAAAGGTAATTTATTTTTTGTGATAAATCGATGGTTGTGATTTATTTCACTGAAAATTATTAATTTAGAGGCACATGTTCTTTACAATGTTTCACAGTGTGATATTTTTCAAAGCATGGCACAGTACACAAGGTAGGATTGTCTAGGCGATTTGAACCAAAATCAATCAATCAATCAATCAATCAATCAATCAATCAATCAATCAATCAATCAATCAATCAATCAATCAATCAATCAATCAATCAATCAATCAATCAATCAATCAATCAATCAATCAATCAATCAATCAATCAATCAATCAATCAATCAATCAATCAATCAATCAATCAATCAATCAATCAATCAATCAATCAATCAATCAATCAATCAATCAATCAATCAATCAGTAGTCCAGGTGAGAGATTCCCCATAAATTGTTTACCTAGTACTCTCTTAAAAGTTTTCAACGAACTTTGAAAATGTATCGAACATTTCCTTTGGTAATTAATACCAGTCGCTTATTCTTCGTGCTATAAATGAATATTTGCCCCAATTTCGTCCTCTTGAATTCCAGCTTTATCTTCATACTTACCTTCCTACTTTTAAAATCTCCGGTCTAACTTAGTCGTATATTAACGTCATTCCACACCATCTAATCAATGACAGCTCGAAGCATACCACAGCCTTTCCTCTCGTCTTTCAGCCCAAAGTTTCCAACATTTTGTCGTAAATCCCAGAGAAGAAATCGCGCTGCTTTAGATTGGACCTTTTTCAGATCTCGTATCAAGTAATCCAGGTGTGGATCCCATACAGTGGAACGATACTCTAACTGGGGTCTTTCTATACTCTTACTCGGTCTCTCCTTTATATCCTTACTACAACCCAAATCTCATAACCATGTGAAGAGGTCTGTAAACTTTCGTAAGAACCTTATTAATATTATTACCCCAATGATGATCATTCCTTATTTTAACACCTATTGTAAGTACTTACCAACACAACAATGAAATATGAGGGTACTCTTCCTCTTGGTGAAACTTGAACATAACTTTCCATCCCGTTTCCATCATACTATTATCCGCTGTGCATCTCAGAACATTGTACTGGTCCCCCTGCAGTCGCCCACAATCCTCCAACTCATTTATTACACTATAAAATACACACAGTAGCATCATCCACAAATAGCCTTACCTGTGATTCCAATTCTTCACTCATATCATTTATATATAAGAAACAATAAAGGCCCAACAACACTACCCTGAGGAACCCCCCCTCATAATCATTACATGATCAGATAACACTTCACAAACTCTAATTCTCTGAGTTCTATTTCTAATGTAGCAGTGGGAACGCTATTTTTTCCCCTTCAAGTCGAATGTAGCATCACTTGTTAATAGCATTCTGAAGTAAAATATATGGCAGTATGGGTGTTAAATTGAAAGGAAAATGATAGTAGTATAATAGGCGGGTTCTGCGGCCACCTCCACCTCAGGCTCCCAGAGGCCACCTCCACCTCCACCTCAGCCAGAGGCCTCCCAGAGGCCACCTCCACCTCCACCTCAGCCAGAGGCCTCCCAGATGCCTCCTCCACCTCCACCTCAGCCAGAGGCCTCCCAGAGGTCTCCTCCACCTCCCGCGGGAAATTTGAATTTGTAAACAAAGCCACGTGCTTTTTGACAGCTGTCATCGACAACAACGCATCGCTAACCTCAGTACTGCCATCTTGACGGGCCTAAACCTCAGTAGTGCCAACTTAACCTAACTAGCGCGAGGTAAACAAAGCCACGTGCTTTTTGACAGCCACGTGCTTTTTGACAGACAACAACGCATCGCTAACCTCAGTACTGCCATCTTGACGGGCCTAAACCTCAGTAGTGCCAACTTAACCTCACTAGCATGAGGTAAACAAAGCCACGTGTTTTTTGACAGCCACGTGCTTTTTGACAGATTTGTAAACAAAGCCACGTGCTTTTTGACAGACAACAACGCATCGCTAACCTCAGTACTGCCATCTTGACGGGCCTAAACCTTAGTGGTACCAACTTAACCTAACTAGCATGAGGTAAACAAAGCCACGTGCTTTTTTGACAGCTGTCATCCGCCATCTTTAAACCACAGAGCACTGTGCTGCCCTCTTGCGTCACCTGTCATCGGCAGTGCTGCCATCTTGACGGGCCTAAACCTTAGTGCTACCAACTTAACCTCACTAGCTCGAGATAAACAAATCCACGTGCTTTTTGACAGCCACGTGCTTTTTTGATAGCTGTCATCCGCCATCTTTATTCTATAGAGCACAGTGCTGCCCTCTTTAGCTACTTACCTTTGAAATGTGGTGGCGGATAATTTGAAAAATGCTTTTCGACAAGCAGCCATCTTTAATCCAGAGAGAACAGTGCTGCCCTCTATGTGGTGGCGGCAAATTGAAAAATTCCACGTGCTCTTGTTTGAAAACAAACTCACGTGCTTTTTTGACAGCTGTCATCTGCCATCTTTGAGCACAGTGCTGCCCTCTTTAGTTTGAAATGTGGTGGTGGTAAATTCCACGTGCTCTTGTTTGGAAACAAAGCCATGTGCTTTTTTGACAGCTGTCATCCGCCATCTTTAATCAACAGAGCACTGTGCTACTATCATGCGGGCAATTTCATCACCTGTTATCCGCCATCTTTAATCCACAGAACACCGTGCTGCCCTCTTTATGGCTACTACCTTAAGCACGTAGTAGCGGGCAATTTGAAAAGTTCTGTTAGCTATCATCCGCCATCTTTAATCAAGAGAGCACCGTGCTGCCATCTTTAGCTAGATACCTTTGAAATGTGGTGGCGGCAAATTGAAAAATTCCACGTGCTCTTGTTTGGAAACAAACTCACGTGCTTTTTCGACAGCTACCATCCGCCATCTTTAATCAACAGAGCATAGTGCTGCCCTCTTTAGTTTAAAATGTGGTGGCGGCAAATTCCACATGCTCTTGTTTGGTAAACATAGCCATGTGCTTTTTTGACAGCTGTCATCCGCCATCTTTAATCCAGAGAGCACCGTGCTGCCCTCTTTATCGTAGTAGATGTAAATTCGTCACCTGTCATCCGCAGTGCTGCCATCTTTAGCTAGATACCTTTGAAAAGTGGTGGCGGATAATTTAAAAAGAAAAATTCTACAGCAGCCCTCTCTCGACGCTAATTGCGTAAGATGGCGGCTATACATGACTCCTTAAGGGTGCTTACGCAAGATGGCTGCTATACACAGGTTCTTATGAGACGCCCTTGGGATGCTTGCGCAAGATGGCAGTTATACATGGCTCCTTATGAGATACCCTAGGGATGCTTGCGCAAGATAGCGGCTGCTCTTATGGGACGGCTTAAGGGTCCTTGGCTAGAGACTCCCTAAGGATGCTTGCGCAAGATGGCGGACACAAGATGGCGGCTATACATAACTCCTTATGAGACGCTTTAAGGGTGCTTGCGCAAGATGGTTGCTACTCTTATGAAGAATGCTAGCTTAGAGGCTAACGTGTCGTGATAGTTCGATTCATTAAATTTAGGGCTTAAATGCAAAATGTTAAATATATCGAAAACGGTGCACCGTAGAGCAAAACGGACAAAATTTTTCTGCCTAATACCTCGGTTTGCAGTATGAGGAACAAGAAAATCATAGTCTAATGATGGGATCAACGGTTCGGTTCCTACTTAGGCCCTTTGGCATTTGCTCTGTTTTAGCTTGTATTGAAGCGAGTCTTCGTAACATGATCAGGTCTAGCTATGGTAGAGAGTATAACGTACCGTGCAGGTTCGATTCATTAAATTTGGAGGCTTAAATGCAAAATGTTAAATATCTCAAAAACGATGCATCGTAGAGCAAAACGGACAAAATTTTTCCGCCTAATACGTAGGTTCGTAGTATCAGGAACAAGAAAAAACATAGTCTAATGATGAGATCAACGGTTCGATTCCTACTTAAGCCCTTTGGCATTCGCAGCTATCTATTTCTTCAAGATGGTGGCTGCTCTTATGAGAAACAAGATGCCTTGAGACGTCCTAGGGATGCTTACGCAAGATGGCAGACACAAAATGGTGACTATACATAGCTCCTTATGAGACGGCCTAGGGGTGCTCGCACAAGATGGCGGCTACTCTTATGAAGAAAGCTAGATTAGAGGCTACTGCGCAAGATAACAGCTGCTGTTATGCATGTGGTGGAGGGCAATTTGAAATTCTATGTGCTTAATCAACAGAGCACCCTTCCGCCCTCTTTAGCTGAAATGTGGTGGTGGATAATTTGAAAAATTCTTTTGACAGCTATCATCTTTAAAAACAATGGCGACTATACATAGGCTGTTAAGGCCTTATCATTCTCCTCCTCCTCCTCCTCCTCCTCCTCCTCCTCCCCCTCCTCCACCTCCTTCTCTACCTCCTCCTCCGCCTCTTATGTCAAGGCATAGCTTTATATCGAACAAGTTTAAACCTGCATCGCGAAGGCAAGCGCGTGCAGCGATAACATTATTGTGCATGTTTAGACTTTCGAAACATAAGAAGAGTAGAATCAAACGCTGTACTCGATACGACATGTGATCAGAACATTGATTGATGCGTTCAGAAAACAAAATAAGTGATCAAGACTAGAATCGAACAATGTACTCAATACATCATGTGTTGAGAATATGTCATGGGATACGCTTGTTCTAAGAAGATCAGATTGAAACATAACAAGACTAGAACAGAACACTGTAATCGATGTTGTTAACTTCAACATGTGATCAGAACATTGATTGATGTGTTCAGAACACAAAATAAGTGATCATGACTAGAATCGAACACTGTACTCGATACAACATGTGATCAGAACATTTATCGATGTGTTCAGAACACGAAATAAGTGATCAAGACTAGAATCGAACACTGTACTCAATACAACATGTATTTAGAACATGTTAGGGGGTACCCTTGTTCTAAGAAGATCAGAATGAAACATAACAAGACTAGAATCGAACACTGTAATCGATGTTGTTAACCTCAAGATATGATCAGAACATTGCTTGATGTGTTCAGAGCAAAAGTACAATTTTGATGATTTGCGCAGCTAACTCGCTCGGTAAACGATGTAGCCAAAGTATAACTTCAAATTATTTACCTTCCATCATTCGTCTTGTGTGTAAAAATCAGTCGAACAAGTTATCGCATAAACATAGCTAAAAAAATTCGTGATAGGGTATGGAACCCAGGGGTTACATCTTGTCAGAAGAGCAAAAAGGATGAAAGGACTCTTCCTCCTCCTTACCGCACATTCCTTGGCTAAAGGGCTAATGGGCTAAAGGGCTAATGGGCTAAAGGGCTAAAGGGCTAATGGGCTAAAGGGCTAAAGGGCTAAAGGTGCAACAACCTCGTCGATCGCTATCAGCAAGAACGCTTGTACTTTGTAGAAAATTAATCTTTATTTGTAAATGGTTTCATGTTCAGAACAAGGAATGGAACCTAGGGGTTACGTCTTACGTAATAAAATCCCCGAGGTGCGATGAGTTACGTTTTTCGAACTAGTGTTTGGAACACTGAACTTTTCAAGATGATAGCAGAGAGTTTAGCAATGTTCTGTTGTTGGATTTTAAATTCCGCGCTACAACATGCATAAGGTGGCAGCCTTGAGGTTTACCGCCGTAAAGATGGCAAGAGTGAGGTTAACAATGTTCTGTTGTTGGATTTTAAATTCCGCGCTATAACATGCATAAGGTGGCAGCCTTGAGGTTTACCGCCATAAAGATGGCAGCAGTGAGGTTAGCGACGCTCTATTGTCCTTCAAAGTGAGGTTAGGGTTCGTCAAGAAGACAGCTGTCAAAAAAGCACGTGGCTATGTTTACCAAACAAGAGCACGTGGCTGTGACGTCACGGTCACGTAGTATGCCGCCTCAGCATGCAAAGTTTAATGTCTACAACTACGTAGTAAACATTCTGCTATGTTCACAAGATTTTTTACACATAACTATTCTTTATGCTTTAAGTTCATTCACATAGGCTATGCTAAGATAGCAGCACAAACACATGCGAACTTTGTACATTCTAATGGAATAAGTTTAGTACTATGTGCATCATGGATACATGATGTGTGCATGCATTTAAACTTGACTATACGTAATGCTGCTGCTTTGTTTACAAGATTTTTATACATTGCTATTCTTTATGCTTTAAGTTCGTGCACACACAAGCGATAGTTGTACGCTCTGGCAGGAGAAGTTTAGTACGACAGTCGATGCATACATTATCGATAGGTGATGTGTACACGCTTTAGAACATAGCTCATCTTTATGCTTTAAGTTCGTGCACATGGGTTTGGGATACACAAAAGCGATTGCTACATGCTCTAGCGGAAGAGAAGATAGGAAAAACTAGAAAGGTTCCACCTTTTCAATACAAAAATGTTATAGGTTTATTTATAACATGTATTTGCACTTGGGACTAGTTTCCCAAGTGCAAATACATGTTATAAATAAACCTATAACATTTTTGTATTGAAAAGGTGGAACCTTTCTAGTTTTTCCTATCTTCCATTCTCAGTTCAATACGGACCAAAAATGAAACTCTTATGTTTAAATCTAGCGGAAGAAGTCTAGTACGATAGTCGATGCATGTAAAATCGATAGGTTATGCTAAGATAGCAGCACACTTACATGATTTTAGCACAATCTAGTGGAAAAAGTTTAGTATGATAGTCGTTTCGTGCAAAATCATTAGGTAATGTGTAAACGCTTTGAAACAAGGCTATTCTTTGTACTTTAAGTTCATGCGTACAGGTTATGCTAAGATAGCAGCACAATCTAGCGCAAGAAGTTTAGTACGAGACATGCAAAATCGATAGGTGACGTGTACACGCTTTGAAGCATGGCTATTCTTCGTACTTTAAGTTCATGGGTATAAGTTATGCTAAGATACCAGCACAATCTAGCGGAAGAAGTTTAGTACGAGATTCGATGCATGCAAAATCGATAGGTGATGTGTACACACTTTGAAACATAGCTATTCTTTGTACTTTAAGTTCATGTGTATGAGTTATGCTAAGATAGCAGCACAACCTAGCGGAAGAAGTTTTGTACGAGAGTCGATACATGTAAAGTCGATAGGTAATGTGTACACGCTTTGAAACATGGCTATTCTTTGTACCTTAAAGTCATGCGTATAGGTTATGCTAAGATAGCAGCACAATCTAGCGGAAGAAGTTTAGTATGATATTCGATACATACATTATCGATAGGTAATGTGTACACGCTTTGAAACAAGGCTATTCTTTGTACTTTAAGTTCATGCGTCTTAGTTATGCTCGCGATAGTCGATGCATGTAAAATCGATAGGTTATGCTAAGATAGCAGCACACTTACACGATTTTAGCACAATCTCGTGGAAGAAGTTTAGTACGAGAGTCGATGCTTGCAAAATCATTAGGTAATGTGTACACGGTTTGAAACAAGGCTATTCTTTGTACTTTAAGTTCATGCGTCTTAGTTATGCTAAGATAGCAGCACAATCTATCTGAAGAAGTTTTGCACGAGAGTCGATACATGCAAAATCGACAGTTGATGCGTACACGCTTTGAAACATGACTATTCATTGTACTTTAAGTTCATGGGTATAGGTTATGCTAAGATAGCAGCACAATCTAGCGGAAGAAATTTAGTACAAGATTCGATGAATGCAAAATCAATAAGTAATGTGTACACGCTTTGAAACATGGCTATTCTTTATACTTTAAGTTCATGTGTATAAGTTATGCTAAGATAGCAGCACAACCTAGCGGAAGAAGTTTAGTACGATATTTGTTGCATGCAAAGTCGATAGGTAATGTGTACACGCTTTGAAACATGGCTATTCTTTGTACCTTAAGGTCATGCGTATAGGTTACGCTAAGATAGCAGCACAATCTAGCGGAAGAAGTTTAGTACGAGAGTCGATGCTTGCAAAATCGATAGGTAATGTGTACACGTTTTGAGACATAGCTATTCTTTGTTCTTTAAGTTCATGCGTCTTAGTTATGCTGAGATAGCAGCACAATCTACCTGCAGAAGTTTAGTACGAGAGTCGATACATGCAAATTCGATAGTTGATGTGTACACGCTTTGAAACATGACTATTCATTGTACTTTAAGTTCATGGGTATAGGTTATGCTAAGATAGCAGCACAATCTAGCGGAAGAAATTTAGTACGATATTTGATGCATGCAAAATCAATAAGTAATGTGTACCCGCTTTGAAACATGGCTATTCTTTGTACTTTAAGTTCATGTGTATAAGTTACGCTAAGATAGCAGCACAACCTAGCGGAAGAAGTTTAGTACGATATTTGTTGCATGCAAAGTCGATAGGTAATGTGTACACGCTTTGAAACATGGCTATTCTTTGTACCTTAAGGTCACGCGTATAGGTTATGCAAAGATAGCAGCACAATCTAGCGGAAGAAGTTTAGTACAAGAGTCGATGTGTGCAAAATCGATAGGTGATGTGTACACGCTTTGAAACATGGCTACTCATTGTACTTTAATTTTATGGGTATAGGTTATGCTAAGATAGCAGCACGATCTAGCGGGTGAAGTTTAGTTCGATGGTCGATGCATGTAAAATCGATAGGTCATGTGTACACGCTTTGAAACATAGCAATTCATACTGCTGCTCTGTTCCCAAGACTTTTAAGCATAGCTAACCCTAATACTGCTCTTAACGACGTCGAGCTAAGGATTGATTACGTGACCGTGACGTCACGACCACGTGCTCTTGTTTGGTAAACATAGCCACGTGCTTTTTTGACAGCTGTCTTCTTGACGAACCCTAACCTCACTTTGAAGGACAATAGAGCGTCGCTAACCTCACTGCTGCCATCTTTACGGCGGTAAACCTCAAGGCTGCCACCTTATGCATGTTATAGCGCGGAATTTAAAATCCAACAACAGAACATTGTTAACCTCACTCTTGCCATCTTTACGGCGGTAAACCTCAAGGCTGCCACCTTATGCATGTTGTAGCGCGGAATTTAAAATCCAACAACAGAACATTGCTAAACTCTCTGCTATCATCTTGAAAAGTTCAGTGTTCCAAACACTAGTTCGAAAAACGTAACTCATCGCACCTCGGGGATTTTATTACGTAAGACGTAACCCCTAGGTTCCATTCCTTGTTCTGAACATGAAACCATTTACAAATAAAGATTAATTTTCTACAAAGTACAAGCGTTCTTGCTGATAGCGATCGACGAGGTTGTTGCACCTTTAGCCCTTTAGCCCTTTAGCCCATTAGCCCATTAGCCCATTAGCCCTTTAGCCAAGGAATGTGCGGTAAGGAGGAGGAAGAGTCCTTTCATCCTTTTTGCTCTTCTGACAAGATGTAACCCCTGGGTTCCATACCCTATCACGAATTTTTTTAGCTATGTTTATGCGATAACTTGTTCGACTGATTTTTACACACAAGACGAATGATGGAAGGTAAATAATTTGAAGTTATACTTTGGCTACATCGTTTACCGAGCGAGTTAGCTGCGCAAATCATCAAAATTGTACTTTTGCTCTGAACACATCAAGCAATGTTCTGATCATATCTTGAGGTTAACAACATCGATTACAGTGTTCGATTCTAGTCTTGTTATGTTTCATTCTGATCTTCTTAGAACAAGGGTACCCCCTAACATGTTCTAAATACATGTTGTATTGAGTACAGTGTTCGATTCTAGTCTTGATCACTTATTTCGTGTTCTGAACACATCGATAAATGTTCTGATCACATGTTGTATCGAGTACAGTGTTCGATTCTAGTCATGATCACTTATTTTGTGTTCTGAACACATCAATCAATGTTCTGATCACATGTTGAAGTTAACAACATCGATTACAGTGTTCTGTTCTAGTCTTGTTATGTTTCAATCTGATCTTCTTAGAACAAGCGTATCCCATGACATATTCTCAACACATGATGTATTGAGTACATTGTTCGATTCTAGTCTTGATCACTTATTTTGTTTTCTGAACGCATCAATCAATGTTCTGATCACATGTCGTATCGAGTACAGCGTTTGATTCTACTCTTCTTATGTTTCGAAAGTCTAAACATGCACAATAATGTTATCGCTGCACGCGCTTGCCTTCGCGATGCAGGTTTAAACTTGTTCGATATAAAGCTATGCCTTGACATAAGAGGCGGAGGAGGAGGTAGAGAAGGAGGTGGAGGAGGGGGAGGAGGAGGAGGAGGAGGAGGAGGAGGAGAATGATAAGGCCTTAACAGCCTATGTATAGTCGCCATTGTTTTTAAAGATGATAGCTGTCAAAAGAATTTTTCAAATTATCCACCACCACATTTCAGCTAAAGAGGGCGGAAGGGTGCTCTGTTGATTAAGCACATAGAATTTCAAATTGCCCTCCACCACATGCATAACAGCAGCTGTTATCTTGCGCAGTAGCCTCTAATCTAGCTTTCTTCATAAGAGTAGCCGCCATCTTGTGCGAGCACCCCTAGGCCGTCTCATAAGGAGCTATGTATAGTCACCATTTTGTGTCTGCCATCTTGCGTAAGCATCCCTAGGACGTCTCAAGGCATCTTGTTTCTCATAAGAGCAGCCACCATCTTGAAGAAATAGATAGCTGCGAATGCCAAAGGGCTTAAGTAGGAATCGAACCGTTGATCTCATCATTAGACTGTTTTTTCTTGTTCCTGATACTACGAACCTACGTATTAGGCGGAAAAATTTTGTCCGTTTTGCTCTACGATGCATCGTTTTTGAGATATTTAACATTTTGCATTTAAGCCTCCAAATTTAATGAATCGAACCTGCACGGTACGTTATACTCTCTACCATAGCTAGACCTGATCATGTTACGAAGACTCGCTTCAATACAAGCTAAAACAGAGCAAATGCCAAAGGGCCTAAGTAGGAACCGAACCGTTGATCCCATCATTAGACTATGATTTTCTTGTTCCTCATACTGCGAACCGAGGTATTAGGCAGAAAAATTTTGTCCGTTTTGCTCTACGGTGCACCGTTTTCGATATATTTAACATTTTGCATTTAAGCCCTAAATTTAATGAATCGAACTATCACGACACGTTAGCCTCTAAGCTAGCATTCTTCATAAGAGTAGCAACCATCTTGCGCAAGCACCCTTAAAGCGTCTCATAAGGAGTTATGTATAGCCGCCATCTTGTGTCCGCCATCTTGCGCAAGCATCCTTAGGGAGTCTCTAGCCAAGGACCCTTAAGCCGTCCCATAAGAGCAGCCGCTATCTTGCGCAAGCATCCCTAGGGTATCTCATAAGGAGCCATGTATAACTGCCATCTTGCGCAAGCATCCCAAGGGCGTCTCATAAGAACCTGTGTATAGCAGCCATCTTGCGTAAGCACCCTTAAGGAGTCATGTATAGCCGCCATCTTACGCAATTAGCGTCGAGAGAGGGCTGCTGTAGAATTTTTCTTTTTAAATTATCCGCCACCACTTTTCAAAGGTATCTAGCTAAAGATGGCAGCACTGCGGATGACAGGTGACGAATTTACATCTACTACGATAAAGAGGGCAGCACGGTGCTCTCTGGATTAAAGATGGCGGATGACAGCTGTCAAAAAAGCACATGGCTATGTTTACCAAACAAGAGCATGTGGAATTTGCCGCCACCACATTTTAAACTAAAGAGGGCAGCACTATGCTCTGTTGATTAAAGATGGCGGATGGTAGCTGTCGAAAAAGCACGTGAGTTTGTTTCCAAACAAGAGCACGTGGAATTTTTCAATTTGCCGCCACCACATTTCAAAGGTATCTAGCTAAAGATGGCAGCACGGTGCTCTCTTGATTAAAGATGGCGGATGATAGCTAACAGAACTTTTCAAATTGCCCGCTACTACGTGCTTAAGGTAGTAGCCATAAAGAGGGCAGCACGGTGTTCTGTGGATTAAAGATGGCGGATAACAGGTGATGAAATTGCCCGCATGATAGTAGCACAGTGCTCTGTTGATTAAAGATGGCGGATGACAGCTGTCAAAAAAGCACATGGCTTTGTTTCCAAACAAGAGCACGTGGAATTTACCACCACCACATTTCAAAATAAAGAGGGCAGCACTGTGCTCAAAGATGGCAGATGACAGCTGTCAAAAAAGCACGTGAGTTTGTTTTCAAACAAGAGCACGTGGAATTTTTCAATTTGCCGCCACCACATAGAGGGCAGCACTGTTCTCTCTGGATTAAAGATGGCTGCTTGTCGAAAAGCATTTTTCAAATTATCCGCCACCACATTTCAAAGGTAAGTAGCTAAAGAGGGCAGCACTGTGCTCTATAGAATAAAGATGGCGGATGACAGCTATCAAAAAAGCACGTGGCTGTCAAAAAGCACGTGGATTTGTTTATCTCGAGCTAGTGAGGTTAAGTTGGTAGCACTAAGGTTTAGGCCCGTCAAGATGGCAGCACTGCCGATGACAGGTGACGCAAGAGGGCAGCACAGTGCTCTGTGGTTTAAAGATGGCGGATGACAGCTGTCAAAAAAGCACGTGGCTTTGTTTACCTCATGCTAGTTAGGTTAAGTTGGTACCACTAAGGTTTAGGCCCGTCAAGATGGCAGTACTGAGGTTAGCGATGCGTTGTTGTCTGTCAAAAAGCACGTGGCTTTGTTTACAAATCTGTCAAAAAGCACGTGGCTGTCAAAAAACACGTGGCTTTGTTTACCTCATGCTAGTGAGGTTAAGTTGGCACTACTGAGGTTTAGGCCCGTCAAGATGGCAGTACTGAGGTTAGCGATGCGTTGTTGTCTGTCAAAAAGCACGTGGCTGTCAAAAAGCACGTGGCTTTTTTTACCTCGCGCTAGTTAGGTTAAGTTGGCACTACTGAGGTTTAGGCCCGTCAAGATGGCAGTACTGAGGTTAGCGATGCGTTGTTGTCGATGACAGCTGTCAAAAAGCACGTGGCTTTGTTTACAAATTCAAATTTCCCGCGGGAGGTGGAGGAGACCTCTGGGAGGCCTCTGGCTGAGGTGGAGGTGGAGGAGGCATCTGGGAGGCCTCTGGCTGAGGTGGAGGTGGAGGTGGCCTCTGGGAGCCTGAGGTGGAGGTGGCGGCCGAACCATCCAATTATACTACTAATGATTGCAGATATAATTGAAAATATAATACCGTTGAGAGTCCTGTATCTAGGGTATAGAAACACTCGTCTGTGACTGCAGTGTGACATTAAGTCAAAATCAGATGTTGAGGAAATTATCATCAGATATTTCCCAAATATAATAATTTCGGATAATGGCTTATTCGTAGATCACCAAGGTTGGTAGATCTAGTAACTCTTTTAGAAGTGGCATGTATTTCATGTGAGGGCTCCCTAAAGCGTGCTGACATTATAGCAATGGATAGAAAGAAGAAGATTGGCTTCGTTATCGATCCAACTGTGAGGTTTGAAGGAGGAAACACACAAGCTGAAGTGGTTGATATTGGAAAGAAGAGGTACTACGAACATCTAGAGGAGAGATAGGACATCCCGTTTCGAAAGTGGGAGTGAAGTGGTTTGGCTGCTGTTTGGTGCTCCGTGCGTAATAATACTGCGTTAAATTCTTTTGGAGTTTTGGAATTAATATGTTGGAACAAGAATAAATTGCCACTAACATTCTCAGGAACCCTCTCCAAATTGTAAATAACCATTTTTATAGTTCCGGGTGTCCAAAATTCAAAATGACGGTGTTCAGCGTGGCATAGCGCAGGCTGTAATGTTCGTAGAAATCTGAAATTTCGTAGGCATGATGACTAAGCATTGCCCTCGCGAATTGTGCCGCAAAAAAATTAGTTCCAAATCTTGCCAAGAGGTGAAAATTTCTAAGCAGTGGTAGGGACGCAGGAAAAAGCAAGAAAGATCAAACACACGATAACGATTTTTGGTTACAAACACTCTTCGATATGGTCTCTCAACTCAGGAAAATGCCACATTCGTAACACGGCATGGTCGACAACTGCCAGTGAAATGAGAGTGACATGTCGTTGTACCGGATGTGTTCCTAATAGACACGGTCCTTCAAATAACCACACAATCAGAAATCGCATGGAATTAGGTCGGGTGATATTGAAAGTCAGCCGGCCCCGTGGTGCAGGGGAAGCGTATCTGCCTCTTATCCGGAGACCCTGGGTTCGATTCCCGGCCAGGTCAGAGATTTTTACTTGGATCTGAAGCCGGGTTTTAGGTCCACTCAGCGTACGTGATTGGAATTGAGGAGGTATCTGACGGCGATATAGCGGCCCCGGTCTAGAAAGGCAAGAATAACAGCCGAGATAATTCGTCGTAATCTGCAGGCCTTCGGGCTGAGCAGCGGTCACTTGCTTGTCCAAGGCCCCTCAGGGCTGTAGTACCATGGGGTTTGTGGGGGATATTGAAGGTCACACATCTGGAAAATGCTCAGAGATTATGTTGTCGTTACTGAAGGTTTCTCGCAGCAAATCTTTTACGTGCCACCGAGCTCGATAGGTGCAGTCGCTTAAGTGCGGCCAGTATCCAGTAATCGGGAGATAGTGGGTTCGAGCCCCACTGTCGGCAGCCCTGAAGATGGTTTTCCGTGGTTTCCCATTTTCACACCAGGCAAAAAAAATCTTTTACGTGTCGAGTGACATCTTGTGTTTCCCCACCTTCCACGAAAATAACGGTGTGGTCACATTTGCGTTCTTGCAAAACTATAATTACATGTTACACAAGGAGGTTCCTATAACGTCCCGATGCCACTGTACACCTAACAGGCCCCAGCAGGTGTCATCTCCTCAAAGGAATGCGGACCAAGGATGAAGGAGATTGTAAAACCAAATCAAACAGTGACGTAACCGAATGCAATGGCTGGTCCTCCAATAAGCAAGGAACTGACACAACACAATTCCACCGGCTGAATATTCTGACATCAGAGTTACGGAAAATTGCAGGTTGTGGCTGCTTGGTGGAAAGACTTGAAAGTAATAATTTTGTGCCATAATCCGCGAGCGTGTTGCTTAGTAAGCATATATACAAAATGTGTGACTTCTACGATCATTACAGCCCGTGCTGTGCTGCGCTGAACACTGTCAGTTTCATTGTGGACACCCGGGACATACCTAATTTATAAATGATATATATCGTTCCATTCGGGGATAGCTGCCTTGTTAGAGACACGTAAGAATCTTTAGGGATTCGAACAAGTGTCAGACAGGACAGGAGGATGATCTTTCTCCCCTTTTATTCAGCTGTATTCTTTACGAAATGATCAGAGGGAAGCGCCAAAAATGCGAGGACTAGGCGATAGATGAATAGGATACAAGAACAAAAGAACTGGAGTTGACTGTTTTAGCCTTTGTAGATGACAATGTGCTTCTGTGTGAGTCAACAGAGGAGGCACGGAATTACTGAACGCCATTTTTTACCAGGTGGCAAGACTTGAAACTAATAATTTTGTGGCGCAATTCACGAACGCATTGGGAATGGATAAAGGGAATGGAACCAAATTATCCAACTCCAACAATAAACGAGTAAAGGAAAGCCTATGGATCTCCTTTGAGAAGACACAATGCATGGCCAGCATTGAAACAGCACCCAGATGATGGATGACCGTTGAGAAGGAAATTATTCAGAAAGTGAATCTGACAAAAACAGGATTGGTCAAGAAGTTGGAACTGTTGGAGAGGAAGATTCTGAGGAAGATAATGGGACCCAGAAAACAGAGGATGGATCATACAGAAAGAAAAGAAACGATGAATTATATCTCAAGATGGAAAATATACCATCCGGAAGAGGAGAGCCATGTTCTTCGGCAATATCAACAGAATGAACCAGGCAAGACTGAACAATCAGAGTATAAGGATTTTTGAGACCAGAAATGCTAAGGTGTTTTGGCATCAGGAGGTGAAGAAGGACCTGGAAGAAATGGGAATACAAGGAATGGAAATCAGCAACTGGAATGAGCACAAGTCGATGATCAAGAACAAGAGTTTTCAAGAAAAGGTTAGATCTCATACCCAAGCGCCGTGGACAGAATAAAGCAGGAGATAGCAGAGTGAAAGTACGAAGGAGAACTGGTCGAGGGTTAAAGCCCAGAAACCGATGAAGTTGAATTCGAATTAAGGAGGTCCGTAGTCGGCCACAACGAAGGAAGTATAGACACATCAGTTCAAAATATTAATTAAATATTGTGCTTGATGATGATGATGATGCATTCTGTTTAAATAGGCCTGACACCCACAGTAGGTCATTGGCTTCTTGAAGTATTGTTTGAAAAAACGAATCTGATTTTGTAACTTCACAGTAAACTTTAAGCACGGGTAGGAGTGCAAGATGCCTGGATCCAGATCCCTCCAGAAAGATTGCAACACCATTCCTTAGTAACCCAAGGGAGTCTGTGTCAGATGTTTTGTATTACTTCTTACTCATTTAATTTTATGTTGATACAGACTGTATTTGCTTACTATTGTATTTTGGATCATCAGCACTGTTTTGAACAGGGCTATTATTTTATGATGACTATGGACAAACTAAGTATTTAATAATGTTATTCGATTTTACGTCCGACTACCTACACTTTTTAAGGTTTTCTGAGACACCGAGGTGCCGAAAATTTGTCTCTCAGGAGTTCTTTTACGTGCCAATAGATCTACCGACACGAGGCTGATGTATTTGAACACCTTCAAGTACCACCGGACTGAGCCAGGATCGAACCTGCCAAGTTGGGCCTTGACACGCTTGACTGTACCTAAACCACATAGGCCTATTTTCGAGTTGGTAAATACACTGTACTGAAAACGTCTCCACTGACAAGGGCATTCCTTGAGCTCAGGTAGTGGAATGTGTTTTTATAGTCGTGTAGTGCAGACTGAGTTATAACTTCAAAGAAGAGAACTGTATTAGAGCTGAATGCTGAAATGTAATTATTATAATGTTGTTTGCTTTACGTCCCACTAACTACACTTTTACGGTTTTCGGAGACGCCGAGGTGCCGGAATTTAGTCCCGCAGGAGTTCTTTTACGTGCCAGTAGATCTACCGGCACGAGGATGATGTATTTGACCACCTTCGAGTACCACTGGACTGAGCCAGGATCGAACCTGCCAAGTTGGGGTCAGAAAGCCAGCGCCTTAACCGTCTGAGCCACTCAGCCCGGCGAAATGTAAATATTGATGTGTATAAAAAAGACGAGCAAATTGTAGAAAAGTTTAAAGTTGAAAAGACGGAAGTTTACGAAATTCTGAAGGCGATACTCTAGATTTAAATGTGAGCGGTTAAACGACAACGGTTCAATGAGAAGAAACTTAAACGAGACAGCAAATGAAGAGATAAACGAAATTGTGTAGGACTGCTTTGTTTGTGCGAGATCAAAGAAATTTACAATTTCTGGCCTATACTTCTACAGAAAGCAAAGAAAGTTGCTGAAAATTTATGGAAAGACGACTTGACAGCCTCTGATGGATTGTTGGACACTTTGAAAAAGAGAGACGCTATTGATTTTAAGACTGTTTTTGGTAACTCTGGAGACACTAGTGAAGAGACCGCTTATGGGATATTTAATTAAACATTTAGTTGAATTCTGTATCTCTAACTTTGTCTAAACGGAACATGTCTACAGCATGAATTTTTTGCGGCCCCGTACAGTTCCGTTATGGGCAGATCCAAGTGTTTTAGAATCTTTCCTTGAATCATCCTTCACATTTTGGTGAACATTTCAAATAAAACTAAAGCATTACAATGATGAATTCTTTAATTTGAGTACAAATAGTTAACACTGTTTTCTACGGTTACCTTTCACTTCCCATGAATTTTTGTTCCTGCTTATTCATACAAGTTTGTAGACTGAACGCAAAAGGATATAATAAATCGTCGTTGCCGGGACGAAACCTCCTATGTGTTAATATTATTGGAGATATACTGACCCGCAGTACATACATTATGAAGAGCGAGAATGCCTTGACAACTGTCACACAATATTGCACCTTAGATGACAGAACCTTACCGGCCAAAGTTCTAAGCTAAAATATTTCACATAGGAGGTAATTATTGTGTGTGCATCTTACTTGCTTTTGTTTTTACGAGACTGCAATATTTGCTTGCCCCAGAGGAAAATCTTATTGTTCGTCTATTTTGTTCTAGGTGAGTTACTGGCGTGTTCCGTTTCCCTAGACGAACGTAATGTAAGTAGTGTATTTATTCACTATATTTGTGAGAGTCTGACATTCATCTTTCATTTTAGTGTGAGAGAATTGTTTCTAAATTATTTTTATCATTGGTATTTTTTTCTCGGTATTGTGTCATTGTGAGGAATTATATTTCAGAATGATATCGTGTATTTTGTTCGTGCGAGGGGCTGATAGTTTGGTGATCGGTACAGCCTGTACTGTAGTACAAGAGTGTACGCCGTATTGCCTACACTGTAGGCGCCAGTCCACAAGCTTATTGGCTGTGGTAGAACAGTATAAAGAGAGAGAGAGAGTAACATAACTTCTACGGGGTTATAATATGCCGGGCTCTTAATGTTTATGCTACTCTCATAGCAGCATTGTTGTCCCGGGTAGTATACTTGCTACTCGCTTGGTTTTGCATCGTGGAGTTCGCCTCGCGACCTTTGACCGCCTTAATTTTGAGACATTGGCGTTAAGACTTTCGGCGCACGCATTGGCAGTTTTAGACTTTTTGGAATTCTGGTGAGCCGCTTTACGTCTTGAATACATTTTTGATCATTCCAAAGCCATTTATTGCCCGTTTGTCGCATTACTTTGCGAAATGAATTTTTCGTAATGCAATATACTCAAATTTATCTATTTATTTTCCACCACTTATATATATATATACAGTTAGCAAATCAAAACTGGCTCGGGAGATACTTACAATAGAACTGACGCGAGATTGACCCGTGTTTATGAACACCATAGAAGATGCTGAGAATGGCCTTACATGAAGAAATTAGAGATAGAGGATCCGAAAGTCCTGACTCCACTTCACTCAGAAACCTCCGGCAGAACTCAACACGCGCGAAGGATCACCTGGGCGATTTAACTAACGCATACACAACACTAAATTTGTAAGGATACAGATGCAGGTCCTCTTTGATAATAATTCGACACGACGATCTCTTCATTCCCACTTGCACTGTTAAATGGCGTTGAGATTTCCTCGGACTTCGTTCCAGGATTTCCATCATTCGACCTATTTATTCTGATTTTGAACTCTTTCCGGATGGTTAAGGATTTTATTCGCTACGGATCCGGTTTCACACCATTCTCTCGCTAAGTTTTGTATTGCGCACTTTGCTGGAGATTTTGCCAAAACACTTCCAGTTTTAAATATTTGCGGAAAAAGTTCCGCGCAGATTTTCCGCGAGTAGTGCTTCGCATTACACTCCACAATGAACACGCGCTGTTTTATCGTGGGCAACATTTTGTGTTGCATTCAACTGGTCACTAAATATGTCCGCTCTTCTCACACTCACACATAATGACACAGCGATGGATTCGGGACAGAGTATGTGGGAGATGCACACATGGAGACATGCGACAGCAAGCGATTGGTGCATCGAAATCACGGTTTCCAGCATTTTGTGTGATGGACCGTTTTCTTTTTCATTAACAAGGTACAGTTCCGCGTCCGTCTTATAAATATTTTTTCAGGTCACTTTTATTTTACCCACCCCGTATAACTCAAATATCAATCAAACGATACCTCACATGACTTGCTACTAGACGAGTGTTCAAAGCTATTTCGAGGAAGGGCCATCTGTATCTCTTTACAATGATATATTAAACACACTCATCTTGAGTGTTGCCTAGAAATTATTTCGATTTTTGAATTTTCATGTTTCTTAACACACATCGGCCCAAGAAGCGCTTGGAAAGTATAGGCAAATTCTACATCAAGACATAACTTAGAAAAGCAGGTGGTGGAATCTATGCAGCAATGAGAAAAACAAGCAGACGTCGGTGGTATGGAAACATTTCGTGGAAATAGACCAGTCCATTCATTGAATACTTGTTGATGACGAGCTAGACCCCAGTTTTTTATGTAGCAGTAGGATAGAATGCAAACCAATATGATTATTAGGAAGTTACGTCTAGCGCGCTGTTCCGTAATGTAGTGACGGTAACATAAATTGTAGGGGTTTTGATGGGCCGTACACTTAATATTATGCAAATATCATTATACAGGATAGAGTATACTTGCTATCAGCTTCAGTAAGTTTGCATTCTAACCGTTTACTGACTAAATATCCGGGCTCTATTTATGGCTTAGACTAAAAGAAAAGGAAACTAAAATACTTAGTATGGGCGTCCCAAAATGGACCTGAAGATGAGCCATAAAATCAAATTTAAATTGTACACCATTCACTCATCATTTTAGACACAGTACAGCCATTTCATTCGTAAAGAGAAGCATCAGAACATTTAGAATGTTAATCACACATTAAAACAAACGAAAGTTTGGTCATGTGCCATTTTGTAAATGACTGGCTTAGTTGTGGAAGAAGTGAATACTCTGATTTGGCAGTTAATGAATTCAATGAGAAAAAATAGAATATTTGACTTTTATTCAGAGAGAAAATTTTAAGAAGTCAGGTACATTACCTGAAGAAATGTATTCACCCGCAGTTCATTGGCTTGACATCGCTGACAGACACGTAAAGTGGAGAAGTAGTCATCGAACAGGATACCACTGAGTATCGGTTGATTTTAAAATGGGCTTCGATCCTGGTTTTCAGATTCACGCAGAAACATTGAAGAAGCATCCAATGCCTTAACTTTAAAATTCACTCCCATGTCCAAGGTATTACGTTTCCTTCTTTTAAATCGAAAACTATTAACTTATTCGATGGTAAACAGATTAGCATCAGTGTGTCCCTTCTCGCATGAAATAAGCCATCTTACCCCAGTGCGGAGTTGAATGTTCTTGTCAACGCTCATCATATGTGGGTATGCGCTGTGCGAGTAAACTCACATCGTACGAGATAGTAAACGCGTTTTGTGTCACTCCACCTTAAGTTTGCATTAACTGGAAGAAGGCGGAGAAAATACTTCCACGTTTTCATTTAAATTTATGTAGAAGCATCTAACGCACCTCTACGTGAAATTTCAGACCAGAATATTAATATTTTAATGTTCTTTTGAGCATTGGAACATGCACATTGAACACTAAACTTTACAAGTACTAAGGGGGAGGGGGCTCCAAGTCCCACAGTCAGAATAAATAGCTTCTGGTAATGAGATATACTCCTTGAATTGCCTGTAAAGGTAAGTTAACTACCATAATAGACTAAATAATTCTTAAACTTTGTTCTTACCTTAAGATGGTAATCGGGGCCGATGACCTTCGATGTTAGGCGCCTTAAAACAACAAGCATCATCATCAGTAAAATGGTAATCAAAACCGCTATGGGTATGCGAGGATCTCCTTTGGTCCAAGTGAATACCAGTTTGTCTACTTATAAATACCATTGATTTACACATCAGCCTTGCCCAAGTAGGTTCCATTAATGCAAAAAAAAAAATGACAAAAATGGTCATGAAATCAAGAATGACAATAACCACAACAACAAGACCGATTTATTGTTAGATTAGCAGTTAGTCGTCTGTTTCCGTATTGTTCCTGAGGTGGTGTACAAGCTGTGAGTCAACATGAGCAGAGATAAATTTAGCGTTGAAGAAATAAACAGAATGTTGGAAGAGAAGGACGATGTGAGCAAAAATATGATGCCTTTGCTGGCGGGACCTAGTGTTTACAGTGCACTAAGTCATCTGGTATGGGCTAGAGCAATTTTGTTACTTTCATTGATCTGTCTCTGTCTTATCCTTGGCTTTGACAAAATGAAAGTGACTGAGGTATGAGCAATGCTAGTAATGCCATTCCTTACGCCGCCAGTCCCTGCTATGAATGGTGTGAAAATATTGCTCATAGGGTCGGTTGGTGCATGCATTTCAGTGGGCTTGGCAGACTGATATGTAATAGCAACTTCTGGCTCTGTGAGGAAAGCAACGGGAAACTACCTCGCTCCTCATTTCCCTAGTACGCCTCTTCAGTGATGCCTAGGCCATCTATGACAGCTCATGGCGGAACTGTTGAGGATCCAACCAGCCTTCGGGCTGATGACTAAACATACATACACTTCAGACGAAGAAATTCGTGTCTCATTTGCGTTTGTGACTAAAATTTAGGTGAATTTAATTTTGGACTAAAATGATGTTAATGATAACGATTATTATGAAAACGGGAGATATTCTTTGGCAGATACCTCTATGACAATCTGCTTAAAATATGAGCCCAGAAATAACACTGGCCGACAAGAAAGAAATTCGTGATTGATTTGTGTTTGTGGCCAATATCTGGGCAAATTGAATTTCAGTTTGATATTTTGTACTGAAGTTTTCCTTACAAGTTATTCACGAAATGCTATTTCATGACTTATGTCAGTAGAAACCAGGTTTACTACGTATTTCTTAGAATGGGCCTCAGAATCTCCCCTTGGTCCTCCGTGTAAATATCAAACCTTCGTCCTTGTAGGGTTAAGCCATGTGCAGGTTTAGCAACACCGCCTCGCGAAACCATATTAATTCACCCTCAAAGGGATCGTATTTGACTAACTCATCAGGTGATAAAATGACAGTGGAGAATATCAGTATGATCACCCTCTAGCGCTCATGTTCGCGGTTCACTTTGTTTCTGACCACACTGTATATGTCGCTTGGAAACAGTGAAATATCGAATTTACTTGGCGTATAAAGTATTCGTATTGCAGTGATTAGAACGTTTAATCCATTCCAATGTAGTTGCAACAAATCCATGAATTACGCGCTCTGAATACCAGCGCAATGGAAATAGAGGAAGTGGCAAGAACAATAATAATGGGGCCATCTGAGCTGCGAGCGCTTCCATCTCCTAAATCCATTTATGTCGGTTGGATTTGGACCGTCATTATTGTAACATCATTAGAATTCTGGTTCATTATGGATCATCTGCTGAAAGGTATTGGGTGGCAGGGAGGGATTCAGTTAGGTGAAAGTATAGTAGGCACTCTGGTCTATGCTGACGACTTCGTCCTAATGGAAGATAGTGCAGAAAGCCTGCAGGATAATATCTTACGGTCTGAAAATTAGCTTTTCCAAGACAATACTGCAAGGACCATCTCGGGATGCCTCAGACCAACGCCAGTGCAGAAACTGTACCGGATTCTTGGAATAGCGCCACCCAACATCCGGAGGGACACTACTGTAGAGAACAAAGCAGGAGAATTACCATCGACATCCGCTCCATGGTCAGTAAGGAGCAAGGTCTCGCCTCAGATCTCGCAAGAGCTCCCTTGCTAGGACTCTGCCGCTGGAGGGAACACCAGAGACAACTAGGAGCTCACTGCCCACAGACATGTCACCAAAGGAAGAAATAGCTCCTGGCGCCGACCTAACTTACCCTCTATGGAGGTCCCTCAACCGCTTAAGAGTGGGCGTCCCTCGATGAAAGACCAGCCTGAAGAAATGGAGGATTTGTCAGCAAATGCAGACACCTCATGTGAATGTGGTGCTGAACAAGACCCAAGCCAGGTAATTATCTGTCCCCTCCTGGACAACCCATGCACATCACAAGATACTTTCAGAGGAAATAACCAGGCCATCGCAGCTGCAGTTTTTTTTGGGAATGCTGATCGGACAAGGAAATAAATTAATGAATGAGACTAAATTGATGTCAGTAGGTTAGAAATCCAAGAGAATTGTAATGTCAGATTGGCGATACAAAGGTGGAACAGGTAGATGATTTCAGGTATTTAGGGAGTGTGTTCTCCCGATATGGTAGCATAGTAAGTGGGATTCAATATCAAGGTGCTGCAAACCTAACGCAGAGCGCTCGTAGTTGCGATCAACAGTATTCTGTAAGAATGAAATCAGTTTCGTCCGGGAACTACCTTTACACTGGTCTATTTTCAGACCAACTTTGCTTTGCTTTACGGGAGTAAAATCTCGGTCGAGTCATGATCTCATTCATAAGTTGGAAGTAACAGACATGAAAGTAGCGAGAATGATTGCTGGTACAAATAGGTGGGAACAATAGCAGGAGGGCACTCGGAATGAGGATATAAAGGCTATATTAAGAATGGACTCGATGGATGAATCTGTACGCACGGCTTCGGATGTGGGGTCATGAGAGGCAAATTGAGGAGGATAGGTTACCTAGGAGAATAATGGACTCTGTTATGAAGGGTAAGAGGCTTAGAGGTGGTGGTGATGATTGTTGTTTTAATAGGAAGTAAAAATAGGCAACGTAGAAAGGCGTAAAAATGAAAGGCTTCCTAGGATTTGCAGGACTAATACCGCAGGGGTCGTAAAAAAACAAGAAATGACCAAGGGAGGTCTGATAGGATAGATGAAAGTGAGGAGCGTGGAAGAAGTAACTGGAAGCAATGCCAGGACTCTGCTGAAGGCCCCGATGTTGCCAACCCACGCTCCCGAGTTGAATTCATTCGGAGCCCCTTTCAGTCGCCTCTTACGACAGGCAGGGGATACCATGGGTGTTATTCTACTGCCCCCACTCACAGGGGAGGAAGAGGAGTAGAGGGAGACCAAGACGATGTTGGTTGGACTCAGTTTCCAACGATGTGAAAATACCTAAGTGATAAAGAATAAAACGAGGCTACATAACTAGTTACAAATAGAGGATTCTGGCGACGATTATACATTCGCAGAGACTACCAGACTGAAGGCTGCAAAGCATAGTAGTCTACAATGAAAATGTATGCATGAACTACTAGATTTACCTTATCTCAAACCGAATGGCTTTGACTATAGGAGGAGTAAGAAAGGTGGTATTGGAAAAAAAAACGTCGATTTTTAATTTTTTAAATAAAAAGTTGATATTTGAAGTTTCCTCTTTAATTTTATATATGTTTCATCGAATTCAGATGACTGCAAGTGTTTATAATTTAAAAATAAAATATTAGTACATACACCATTTCTCCAGATTTCGCGAGCACTTGTCCAGTTAAGAAAGATTTCCCGGGAACTATTTACTCTAAAGGCGGTATTTATGTTTATTTACAGAGAACATCCTGCTGAATAATTTGGCTACATTTATTGCTATTATATCACTTCCTATTTGGTGTTTATGTGCGAAGAAGCATGGTAGCACCCACATTTCGTATATGGTATTATACTTTCAAGTGTGATTAGTGAAAAAGCTACATATTTTTGCGAATATTTGCCATTTTCACAGAAACTATTTACGCCAGAACTGTGAAACTTTTATCTTTCATTAACAGAATTATTGTTTTTATATGGATCTACAGTGATTGAGATACCGCACACAGTTTGATCATAAATATTTTAAAATATTAAATAATTCAAGACATTTAAGAACTTACTTTAAACATCCATATCTTGATTTATAATAAAGATAGAACCAAGAAAGTGGATTTGTAAATATATTAGTTACGAATCTATATCCTGTGAAAATTTCGTGTTATTAATTTGGACAGTTCCAGGGATATTGGGATAGGACTTTGACACTCCCCTTGGTAAACAGTGTATGCTATTCTTCATTTTCAGTATGTAAGATACCTTATGTCCGCCTCTGTGGTGTAGTGGTTAGCGTGATTAGCTGCCACCCCCGGAGGCCCGGGTTCGATTCCCGGCTCTGCAACGAAATTTGAAAAGTGGTACGAGGGCTGGAACGGGGTACACTCAGCCTCGGGAGGTCAACTGAGTAGAGGTGGGTTCGATTCCCACCTCAGCCATCCTGGAAGTGGTTTTCCGTGGTTTCCCACTTCTCCTATAGGCGAATGCCGGGATGGTACCTAACTTAAGGCCACGGCCGCTTCCTTCCCTCTTCCTTGCCTATCCCTTCCAATATTCCCATCCCTCCACAAGGCCACTGTTCAGCATAGCAGGTGAGGCCGCCTGGGCGAGGTACTGGTCATACTCCCCAGTTGTATCCCCCGACCAAGAGTCTGAAGCTCCAGGATACTGCCCTTGAGGCGGTAGAGGTGGAATCCCTCGCTATGTCCGAGGGAAAAACCGAACCTGGAGGGTAAACTGATGATGATGATGATGATGAAGATACCTTATTATTATCATCATCTTATCTCCTACATGGATAATATAAGAAGAAATCACACATCTATAAACTGACAGTGTCCTGTGCCTTACTGATGATATTTCTGCTACTGTCTGGGCACAATCGCTGCAGGCAGGAGCTAAAGTCGTAACCATATCCATTGCGAGCGGTAGCCAACGACGACAGTTAGCCTCTCAGAATGGTGGACAGAGCTAGAGGAATCCCGTTTTAACTTCCGACGCGCCAATACAGTTCTCCGTTCCCAATGAAAACGTCGATTTTTAAAGCTGCAAATTTCCTAGCAAGTACGGATCTCAGCTATAACGTTTAATACAGTGCGCTATTACAGACGCGAGTTCTTCAGTTCACTTCAAACCATTTCCACGGTGGGCGGAATATGTTCTCCCCCTTAGGAAAGATTTCAAGCTAAATTCAAATTTCTAAATAGAGTAAAATTGCGAACTGGTTATCGTACCCGGATTTGCTCTGTCTAACTTTCTGAAGTCCCTCGCCTTATAAAATAGCGAATATATTTTCAAATTATATCGTACAGATTTCAGAATGATATGTCACAGAGTTATACGGAAATAAGTAAAGTAGGAATGATCTAACTGAGAGGAGGAGGTCATAACAGGCTGAGGAAGTGAACTGTTACAACGCAGGATAAAACTCATTTTCATACATTAGTGTGTATGACCTATCGGGCGGGCAAACTAAAACTGGCCAGAAAAATATTTACAATAATACTGACGCAGGATTGACCCTTAATAGGGTAAATGCCCCAGACGCATCCTATAGGATCAGGATCGAAGATCGCTTGGCTAAGTTAAGCTAAGCTAACCTCATACCTTGGCTAAAGTAACTTCACGCTTACCTAACCACCTGCCCTTCTTTACGTCAGGCTGTACTTCTCGGCACAAATCTGAGCTACCGTACAGATTTGGAGCTGAGTCTAAGCTTTACCTCATACTAGGTAAGGACTTAACCTCAAGCTGAGTAATGGCTTAACCTAACACTCTAGCTACAGTAGGGGCTAAAACTCATACTAAGCAAGGGATTAACATCACTCTGTAACTATAATAGGGGCTTAACCTCACACTAAGTTAGGACTTAACCTCACACTCGAGCTATAGTAGGTGCTTAACTTCATACTAGGTAAGGGCTTAACCACACGCTAAGTAAGAACTTAACCTCATGCTAAGTAAGGGCTCACGCTAAGTAAGGAATTGACCTCACGCTAAGTTAGGGGTTAACCTCACATTCTAGCTATAGTAGGTGCGTAACTTCATACTAGGTAAGGGCTTAACCTCACGTTAATTAAGGGCTTAACCTCACGCTAATTAAGGGTTTAACATCACTCCGTAACTATAGTAGGGGCTTAATCTCATGCTAAGTAAGGGTTTAACATCACTCCGTAACTATAGTAGGGGCTTAATCTCATGCTAAGTAAGGGCTTAACATCACTCTGTAACTATAGTAGGGGCTTAATCTCACGCTAGGTAGGTGCTTAACCTCATACTCCAGCTATAGTAGGTGCTTAACCTCATACTAGGTAAGACTTAACCTCATGCCAAGTAAGCGCTTAACCTCACACTTTGCAGGGGCTTCATCTCAATCTAGGATTTAAATTTACGCTGGGTAAAGGCTTAACTTCACACCCTAGCTAAGTTTGGGATCTTAACCTCAGACGCCGGCAGAGACCTAACCTCAGCTTTGGCGAAGGACAGGGATCTAACATTACTCTTTGCCTAAGGATCTAATATCACACTTTTCAGGAGGTTAACTTCACTCGTTGGTTACGTCCGAATTAACATTTTGGCCAAGGGCTTAATATCACACCCTGGCAGTGCCTTAACCTCATACTCTGGCCAAATTTGGAGGCTCATACACTGGCGGGGATGAACACTCTGGCTACGAGTAGCTGCTCCTAACCTGATCCTCAACTGATCCAATATATCCTACTTCCCTTGTTAATGAACATCACAGAAGATGCTGGAAATGGCCTCATTTGAAGAAACGAAAACTGACTTCGCTTCACTCAGAAACCAACACGTGCAGTAAATTTGTAAGGACACAGATGCAGGTACTTTTTTAAAATGTTACGACACGATGATCTATTAATTCTCGCTTACGTATGGTGTCTGTGATCTTCTGGGACCATAGATGATTATTCTTCTTTCTTTCTTCCTTCCATTTTGGACTTTTCATTTTGTTTTTCCTACAACCCCTTGAATTTATCAATTTTAGCTCGAAACATATCTCTATTAAAGATTTCTGTTGCGCCGCACGGTAACATTCAGAGAAATAAAATAATTATTTATTGATTAAAAGATGACAAGAAGTACTGTACAGGATGGCCCAAAAGTCACTACCCATCCTAAAGGTACCTGATTGAATACAAAATGAACAAGTGGATTTCTGAAATAACTGAACACTGTATTGAAGCTTCAGGATTATGTATTACATTCTTTCTCGAATTGTTTTCCATCTTTGTTGACACATTTCGTCAGTCGAACTGGGACGCTTAAGCATACGTACTTTTTTCAAATTAACATATTCATTACTGCATGCTCCATTACAATTTAAGTAATACTGCATGCATTAGTATTTTTTTGTAGTCGTGATTGCATTTTCTATTCATTATGTTACCTATACCTACATGTTTAATGAGTCTAGCCTAGAAACATCATGTTACAGGGTTTTTTCAATGAAAGTGTTCTTTCTTGACTTAACTATGCCCTACGTCAGGTTATCAAAATTGATACACTTCACAAATAGCTTAAAGAACTTTAAATATTTACCTATAAGTTCATTCTTGCTTGTAGGTCAGTGGCCTCCTGAGTTGATTACATTTGTCTTTAGGTTTATCCTTTCGTGTTTTAATAATTCACACTCATATAGGATGTGGTCCACACTTTGTTTCATAACCATACCGACACGTCGCATGCTTTTGGATTTTAAATCGATGCAGATAGATCCCAATTTTTCCATGCCCTGTCATCATAACCGTCATATTGTGGCTAACGGGGGGAGACTTAGCTCAACACGGGGAAAATAGGCCAATATTCATTGGATTGGTATATATGCTACAAGCGTTGTTGACAAATGCTGCACATACCCCAGGATTGGCATGCTTCAGAGCAATCAGAAGCAACTTCAATAATGTCAAAATTCAAATTATAACACTTTAAAATAAAATGTTCAAAATTTCTCGCTTTTTTTAACAATATATCACGGTTTTCCTTCGTAACTCCCTTACTGTTTCACGGATAATTATGTTTTTTCAGAGTTTCCTCACATAGTGTTGTACTACAATCTATACCTCATTCAGATCAATAGGATGTAAATTAGATTTTATATAAACATATTTATTTACAAAAATATTAATATTGTCTGATAATCGGAATAAAAACCCGACAAAAATCCAAATCACAGGTAATGATTGTGGTTCAGTTTGTAGCTGGAGGTTTGATACACACTTTAAAAAAGGAAAAGTACGAAAATTCTTATCAACTTGGAATTTATAAGGGAAAGAGTGATGTATTGTTAAAAAGACGGCGAATTTTGAAACATTTTATTTTAGAATATTAACATTGTTAAAATTCTGACATTATTGAAGTTGCTTCTGGTTGCCAGGAAGCATGCTAATACTGGGATATGTGCAGCAATTGTCATCCTCAATTGTAGCATATTTAACAATCGAATGAATATTAACCTATTTTTTCCCTTTGTTGAGCTGGGCTTTCCCCCAGAGAACTTTTGAGTCAAGTTTCGTTTTAACACTCGGAAAATATGCATTCGTTATTGATCCATTGGAAGTTTCTCTCCATTCTTCTTCCCACAATTGTAAACTTCTCACACGCAATACCTTTTTTACTGCACCATCAGGAATTTGATCGAAAGTCACTTCTAGCTCTGTCCTTCTGGCTGAATGTTTCGCTAATTGATGAGCAGTTTCCTTGTTTTATGTGCCGACATGAGTCTTAACCCATGAGAAGTGTATTTCCCAGTTTTGTAGTTGTAGGTCCCTCATTTTCCTTCAGATCTCTTCTCCGAGATTGTCGCTTCTTCCTTTGTTGTTGAGTAGCTCCAGGTTTTTTTTTACCATCAGTGTAAATAATTTCTGCTCTTTTTTCGTGGTTGATGTCTTTCAAATTCTCCAGTGTCTTCAATATTGGGTATTGTTCTGCTTGATTATTAGAACAGGTATTGTGTAATTTGAATTGGTATTGTTGAGGAGGTACATGGTGACTGTACAGAATTATTCCAGATCCAACTCCAGCTTCACTTTTGCTTCCATTTGTATAGATTTGGAATGGGTAGTGTTTGTCAACCATTTTGTCCTGTATTTTAACCGTTTGTGCCGGGTGAGACCAATGTTTATAAAACATCCTGGAATTAAGTTTCAGAGTCTCTTTTCCCACTACGATTTCTCCAGTCCGTTTTGTTATGTCATACTGCCTGGCAATTTCTCCAAGTTCCATCACGATGGGAGTTAATCCGGTTATGATACATAGTGCCTCATGTGATGTTGTACGGTAGGCCTTAGCTATTTTAATGTTTATTAGTCGTTGCACTCATCTTAAGTTCATTGCATTATACGACTTGGTTGTGGATTGTATCCATAATGGTATTCCGTAAGACAGATAGGTAGAATAGCTCCATATACTGTATATAAACTTCATAACATCAGGGGGAAGTCATCAGTTTATTTTGACAGACTTTGAGAGAGCATGAATAAGTTTCGAGTTACACATTCTGTGTGCTGCTCGAACTTAAATCTGTAGTCTATAATGCCTCCAAGATATTTTGTGCTGTTTACTTCTTTCAATGTCTCGTTGTTTAAATATATTTGCAAATTCTGCCTTACGCCGGATTTCTTGCGTGTTATTATCATTGTTTGAGATTTCTGCTCATTAAGCACAACTTTGTATTGTCTAGCCCAAGTCGATATTTTACTCAATACGTACTTGTTTAGACAGTTGTTTATTATAATCTATGTCTTCAGAAGCGTTGTAAATAAGTATCTGGAATTTTGCTCTAATTGTCTTTAGACTGGCTCTATGGCGTTGTGGGTTCACTAGCCGCTAGATGACACCTTTGTCTACATTTGTGGCAGGTTTCAACGTTAATCAGATCAGTACAGCTTGCGACGTGAACATGGTCGCGCCACTGTCTGTTTGAACCAAGGAAGAATAACGTTCCGTAATCCTTTTTTTTTTTTTGTATGGTCTGAGGGTGTACCAGGAGCGGTAATTCATAGAAGACTTTCAGCACAATACGGGGCAATCTTTTGCCACAGCAAAGTGTTTACCAGTTGATTGAAGGGTTCAAAAGTGGTGAAGCGTGAAGGATGAGGAAAGAAGAATGCAGCATCTGAAGTGTTTGAGCGGTGTTGGCAGAGGTCGATTTTCGGAAGGAGTTCCTTCTTGGATGACATACCATCTGTTTCGTCCACTTAAAAATGCTCCGATCAACTGGTGAATTGCTGCGCAATCAAATTTTTTTTTTTTGCAGAGTGTATCAGATAATTTGTGAAACGGTGGACCATGTGCATTGAAAATCATAAAAACTGATTGAAAATGACGTCAATAAAAAGTGCGTACTCTTTCTGTAATAAATTACAAAAACTGATTGCAGATACTTATTGACTTTCCCTCGTAGCTGCTTTCAAGTCCCTGTTTGCTGCTGATCCACTTGTTCCAAAACGTTTTTGTAAATTTTAGACTGCGTCGAAATTATTAATCCACTCATTTATTATTAAACTATAGCCCCTTAGAAAACTTCTTCACAACAGGTTAGAATAATTGATGTCCAAATGAACATAGTAACAGATGTATACTTTTTTGGCTGGTGGCTTTACGTCGCACCGACACAGACAGGTCTTATGGCGACCATGGGAGAGGAAAGGGCTAGGAGTGGGAAGGAAGCGACCCTGGCCTCAGTTAAGGTACAGCCCCAGCATTTGCCTGGTGTGAAAATGGGAAACCATGGAAAACCATCTCCAGGGCTGGCGACAGTGGGATCCTTTTTTTTCTAGTTGCTTTATGTCGCGCCCACACAGGTAGGTCTTATGGCGACGATAGGACAGGGAAGGGCAGGAAGTGGGAAGGAAGCGGCCGTGGCCTTAATTCAGGTACAACCCCAGCATTTGCCTGGTGTGAAAATGGGAAACCACGGAAAACCATTTTCAGGGCTGCCGACAGTGGGGTTCGAACCTAATATCTCCCGAATACTGGATACTGGCCGCACTTAAGCGACTGCAGCTATCGAGCTCGGTACAGTGGGATTCAAATCCGCTATCTTCCGGATACAAGCTCACAGCTTCGCGCCCCTTACCGCATGGCCAACTCGCCCGGTAATAGATGTATACATCAGCTGTTTGATTTAATAACACTGCACTCTGGTGTTAGTGCCTGACTCCTTGGCATAATGGTCAGCGTTGAGGCCTTAGTTTCGGAGAGTCCCAGGTTCGATTCCCTGGCGTTTCGGGGATTTTAATCGCGTCTGACTAATTCTTCTGGCTCAGGGACTGTGTATTTGTGTTTGTCTGAACACTTTCCTTTTCATATTCACACAACATACTACGCTACTAACTATCACAGAAAAGACAAAATAGTGATTACGTGTATGGTTGAAGTCAGGAAGGGTATCCGGCCGTAAAATGTGGGAAAACTGGTAGAAGAAAAGAAGCACTCTGTTGTTTGTATCAGTAATTATCTGAGTAAAGGAGGTAATTTCGAATCACAAACAAGCTTATTTTATGGTATTCAATGTGTAGTGACTTTTCACCCGCCCAATGGAAGGAAGATTGGATCTCAAAAACAGGCGAACATCCTTGGCCTTTCTCCCCACCTAATTCGAGGTCTGATCTCCCAAGAAGAACTTGGACCATTGTTAATAGGATTCGATGTGGTCCTGGTGTCTGTGCTGCGTCCCTGTATAAATGGGGAAAGATACAATCCCCCGAGTGTGACTGTGGTGCTCCTTTTCAAACCATCGAACACATTGTAAAGAAGTGTAGCAGAAGAGCCTACCCTGGAGATTGGTTTGATTTTCTAGAGGCCAATACAGAGGCTCTAGAATGGATAACATCTTTGGACATTAAAATTTAATGTACTTGCTTTCTTGTTTCTGTATATTTAACACTTCAGTGGTCGCGCGAAGAAATGTCACGTTAGTGGTCGCGCGGATCACAATTGTGATCCGTACTTTCTTTGTGATATAAGGCTATTTTATGATACTTATTCAATAAATATGATTATGAATTGTGAAAAGAACTTTATTTTCTGTACAATATAATATAATTATGCATGCATTTATAAGAAATACCTGAAAAAGTACCGGACTTTGTGATTTGTCTCACTTACTCCCTACATAAGATTTTTGAGGTACAGTATCTCAACTGTCTGATTCATTCAGCCATCGATTTATATTCTCATAGTCATCCATTTTGTGCTTTTAAACCAATAATTAATATAAACTCATAAAACAGAATAGATATATGCACATGAACTGAGATTAGACATCGTAATAAGAAAACAAACAAATTCAAAAAATATCACGTTAGTGGTCGCACGGATCACACAGTGGTGATCCACAAGAATAAATTTCTTTATAGCGCAACAACCATCAGTCAAAGTTAGCAGACTACTGCGTTATCAGAGAGGGAATGGGGCGCGAGAAGGTACATAGATGCTCAAAGTCAACAATCATACCAAAAAGCAGGAGCGGAAAAACTAAACTGCTGGATCGCTATTGTGATCCGCGCGACCACTGGAGTGATTTTTATGTCATACGATAAATATATAAATAAATAAATAAATAAATAAATAAATAAATAAATAAATAAATAAATAAATAAATAAATAAATAACCCGCCCTAATACATAAATGCACATGACAAGAAACAATAGCATGGCTATAATCTTAAGACCAAACTATCCATTCACTGTATCTCAGAAGGTGTGGGGTGGACAAAGTCCGTTGATTCACCTTCATAGGCCCGCAGTCGGCATTCGAATGTGATGTGTTGTTTAGACTGGGAAGGAGCACCGCAGTCACACTGGGAAGACGGAACTTTGCCCCATCGGAACAAGGATTCTGCGCAGATTCCAGTATTTGTGCAGGTCCTTTTTACAGCGGACAATGTCCTTGGGAAGCGAAATCCTGGACCAGGGTTGGTTTTGCTAAACAGAGGACAAAGCAGATGGTCGGTGTTCGTAGACCACTCCCCTTTCAATTCATTTAGTAGATTAAAGTGAGTCTCAGATAGTTCCTGGGTACAAACATTAGGTGGATGTCTGAACTTCACCCTGGAGGTATAGTATTTCGTCGTGAATAGAAGGGTCAAGATAAACAATGATCTTGTCATATTCTCTGACAAGAACGAATTTTTTTACCGAGCTCGATAGTTGCAGTCGCTTAAGTGCAACCAGTATCCAGTATTCGGGAGATGGTAGGTTCGAACCCCACTGTCGGCAGCCCTGAAAATGGTTTTCCGTGGTTTCCCATTTTCACACCAGGCAAATGCTGGAGCTATACCTTAATTAAGGCCACGGCCGCTTCCTTTCCACTCCTAGCCATTCCTTGTCCCATCGTCGCCATAAGACCTATCTGTGTCGGTGCGACGTAAAGCAACTAGCAAAAGAACGAATTTTCTCCGCAAATGAGATGGCATGGTGTAGCTGAGAACAGGAGGCTAATAAGGGGGAGTGAATCTGATGACTCCGCTAATCTTCAGGATGGTATTGTTGAGCTGGGTGTCTATTAGCATCCCGTGAAAGCTGTTTAGACATACTGGAGGACAGTATTCAGCCCCAGAGAAGACAAGACTCATAGCAGAGATCCTTAATGTTTCTGCAGAGACACACCACAATGTACCACAAAGATTTTCAAGGATGTTGTAGCGAATTTTTATTTTAGCTGCTGTATTCTCAAGGTGTTTCCTGAAAGAGAGGATGCGATCCTGGGTTACTCCCAAATAATTAGGAAATTGCCCTGTATGTGTCATCTAGGTGGTGCTAAGCGAACAACAACATATTGACTGCCAGACGATCTACTACAGATCTCCTATCAATACGAGACATGCATTGTTCTACTAAATACAACAATATGGACTAATCATGAGTCCAGAAACGTTGCAAACACTTCCCCCCACCTCGACGTGCAAGGAAGACCATCTCATGGGCGTTCAAATCTTTGATGGCGACATAACTATGAGAGTACAAATGCGACCCCAAGATGCAACAAGGAGAACCAAGTGGTGTACAAATATCTGTAAAGTGTACGTGGTGGGGCATCACAAAGACGAAGAATAGAAATATTAAAAGTTTCTAAAATGTCATTTTGGTTGGCAAGTTAACATTCTATCTTGCCTAATATCTGTTTAATCAATTATTGAGAAGAATTACTAATGATAAAAAGTATTTCAGCAATTTGAAATGTTTGATAATTTATACAACGCTTGTTGTTCATCAATTCTGAATCACTTACAAACAGTACATTCTCATTTATATGTGCCTTAATTAACGATACTTGCTCATTCATTTAGAGAATGGTTTCAAACAAACATGTTGCATTAAAATGAATTAAACCACAGAGCTCAGAATTGATCCTGAACCATCTCCAGCTTTATACGAGCAAACGCCAGCTCTCCTGGGTTAATGGCTCCATTTGATGAAAGAAATATTCTTTATAGTCAACTGAGTTAAATTGCATTTTTCACCGTCATTTGATACCTGTTAGAGTGGCTTGGTATGTGTAAATTGACAGCGTTTCTCTCTCTCCTCTCCAGTTTCACCCACATCTCTCACATATATTGTTTTCCACATTCTCATAGTATACGTCCAATATGATAACCCTCCTTTTGTGTTTATGTTCTACTATATTAATATAACCCCAGGCTGATATTCACATTACGTCTCGTAACTTCTCCCTTTTCTTCCAGTATGTCCTACTCCATGCGATGGATGGAGACAAAAACATCTGTTTTATTGCTTGAAGAAGATTGCATTTCTTTCATATTGAAGGGAATAAATCAAGATCATCCATGTTACAACGGGGACAAAAATGGAAGTTTCACTTCTTAAAACTTTTCTTCAGAATAGGAAGTGGGTAATGGCATTGAGAACTTTGATTGTAAATGTACTATCCCTCTTCGGCTTCAATAGGGCTGACCACAGTGTTGTAGATAGGGACTTATGGTTAAGTTACTTGCTTGAAGTTCCAGTGTGAATGGTTGCATAAGTATCAGGTGAACTCTCCATTACACGGCCTGCATTTTACAGTTAAAGAGGGTGAGCCTCAGTCGAGTTGTCGGTTATTCCCTGTGCGTGTCTGCGCGAGTTGATTTTGCAATAGCCGTCTGACCCACTATGTACCCAGTGATGTCATATTCTCAGCTAGTCGGTGATAAACTTCCGTGCAGCGTACAGCACGCTTGCTCTTTATACAGCAGAAAGTAATCATTTTACTATGTTGCATTGCTCCTGAATGAAGTGGTGAACAACGTGTTTTGGTATACTATAGAATTTTAAAGGGTTGTTAACCTGATGTCAATTAGAAATGCTAATATTTATCAAAATATCATAACAGGGATTCTAAGGTAAAGTTATGACATATCTAAAGCAATTAATTGCCGTAAAAAGGTGTGCGTAAACGACGTGTTAATAATTTGTTATAAATATTTGTGTCACTTCACTAAAAACAATGTTTCTTTGCAAGCCAACCAACTAACCCAGTGCCCTAAGCCTCTTTATTTACTCTCTGATAAGTTGTTGTAACAATCAGAATGAGGTCATTTCCGAATTACATTAATTTTTAAGTATTAATATTTTTGAATTAAAATTTGACATTTTCATCAAATTCCGACTTTAAAAAATTTTTACAGGAAATTACACATCTCCTTGAAATTAAAAATCATTTAAGAGGTTTGAAATGGTATAAAGTACCTTCGGGAAAGATTTCAATTTAATGGAACGAATGATTCCAGGGAAAGGTGCATTGCATTTGAGAAAAACTAATATGTGAGGTAGAAAAGAATTGACCTAGACGAAAGTGTTCAAGGTAAGACTGAATGCCCTATCTCGCTAATGTTAATTTTGTATACTTTATGTTCTTTCTTCTCAGAACGGCTAAAGATAAATGCAAGAAATTTTTACAGTGTATTCCTCAACTATTGCTATATATTGCAATAAAAAATCATGAGCAATGAAGCATAACTCTCAAAGTATTAGTCGCAATGACCTGATTGTAGATCCCCAGATGTATTGTATACACATTAACTACCTGTCAAAATTGCATGGCAATGCATTGTATAGTTTTGAAGAGAAAGGGACATTTATTGAGATTTTTTAAGTTTCAAGAAAATTAACTCCAAACATTGAAGAGTGAAAAAAGTATCTTAAACTTACCCTATACGTTTTCCTAGACCAATTAGAAACATCCAGTACCATAATCTGACTACTCATTGGCTAATCTGCTCCTCTTTTCTTCTCTATTACTTCTTTTGTTGCCAGATTTGCCGCTTCTGCTTTTTGCACCCTTAAACTGTCAAGCACTTCCAATCCAGATGCTGTATGCTTTCTTATTTCTACTGCCAGTCCTTCAAGTAACATAAGTCTGCCTGAATTCCCATGATTGAAGGTTATTACAGCATCTTAGACCTCTAATTTTAATGCAGGGCCTCTCAAACGCCCAAACTCTCACGCGTGCAGAGCGAGGTGCATAGGCTCTGTGCACTGTGCATCGGTACGCTTCGCCTCAACTCGGCTTGACTCGGATGGTGTAGTGTGCTGAGAGCGACGAAGCGTTTGGTGGTAGACGACGTGTTTATCAGTGAAATAGATAAGCGCACGACAACAACATAATAATGGAGCAACCTGTTTCGAAGAAAGCAAAGACTTCCGAAAGTCCATTTCAATCGAACTGGGAACTTTCGTATTTTTTTTTTGGTCTGTCGTGACGATAACGCCAAATGCTTAATCTGTGGGACGATAGGGACGATAATTACGTGCGTAAGAAAATCGTCTGCTGAAAGACACTACAACAGACAACATTCGGAAAATTATTGTGAAATCATAGGAAACGTCAGAGAGAAAGAATTAAGGAAGTTGAAACATCTTGAAGAAGAGCATTCTATATCCACAAATGAGGTTTGTTCCAGTACTGTAGCATTTTCATTGTAGTTACGGGTTCTGCATTTTTTTAAATTATGTTTACATTCCTCTCAAACATGTATATGTATTTCTAATTCACTTTTTTTAATTTTTTTAATAACACTGGTAACTTTGTCCCATACAACTGAGCGTCTCCGCTCACCACACGTAAACATTTCGCAGTGGGGGAGAAACAGCAGTGAAGGTGAGGAACGCGGAGACAGGCCGAACGGGTGAGACAGGTGTGGGGAGAGAGGACTGGAGGGGTCTGCACTCTGGTCAACCAAGCGAAGTCGTCTTTGCACCGTGCACAGTGCATGCACCACGCGCATGCACCCTGAGAGGCCCTGTTTTAATGTATTACATCCCACAAACACATTCTTGGGGACCATGTTCCGGATGATGTAAAAGAGAGAAAGAAATGTGAAACCACAACAACGATTCAATAAACATATAAATTTATTGTCAATTATTTCTTTGTAAACAGCAATAGGCAGTCCTCTTAGAGCACGACAGTATTGACAACTTCCGAAACTTTAAAATGAGCCAAACCACAGACTTTTAGGTTAAGACATTCTTGATATATCAATGCCTATACCAATAGGTGCAACATGAAACGAAAATTCATGCAGTGTGATGTAAATTTATAAAATAATTAAAAATACTTCTAGGACGAATTTCTGTATAAATGATACACCAGAATTAACATAAATAAATTAACTGGATGAAAGCCACTATATATTTTTATTTAATAATAAAGCCAAGCTTTCAGCCAAATTGCATTGGCCTTCATTAGGGCATGTAAAGTTTTGCCTCCGACAGTGATCAAAGAAATTCTCCGAAGGAACGTGGAAATCATGCCCATACAATCCACGGCCTAAATGCAATGAGCCACTATACACCAGAATGTTCGTTAAAGTCCAAATTGTAACATAAGTCAGTCAACGAAATATGTCATTTTGTTTAGATTTTGGCGGTCGGTCTTACTTTATTCAAATGCTCAAACTAACATGAAAAATTGAGATTTTAGTCTTAAATTTCACACAGAGGTTAGACCCTTCAAAAAATTCACGAATAACGAACAAATATTTTTCCTGATTTTTTTCCGGTTAAGGCCCCCTTAAATGCAATTCGCTCAAAATTTTTTGAAGATTCGTGAGTTTGAATTGCAGAGAGTGAACCGGAATATCGTCTCGCGCTACAATGCTTGTCTACAGGCTGAAAGAAAGCATTTTACAAACTGCCTATAATGGGGTAAATTCTGTTATTGTCTTCTTAATCAGATTATCGATTTATCGAAGTTGATGGGTTTTCTACGGGCGTACAGAAAGAGTGTGGGACGGCGACTACGCTCTCACTTGCCGTCATGTGGCGTGCAGGAAAGGTGGCAACTCTCTCGAGACTCGCTCTATATTATACACCCGTGTTAATGAAAACTGCAACAGGGGGAAGGAACATTGAAATTTACGGTAGGTACATTACCAGGATATTATGATACTGTTGATGGTGATTCGTCATTCAGAAAGATACGTTAAGCCGTGAGCAGGCCCCTTGCTGCTATTCGACAGGAGTAGGCTGTGTGTCGGCACTGGGTTTCAACCTCCCTATTCATACTATCATTCATTTCATCTCATTAGCTCTTCTGAAAACGTTGAAGTCAGGAAGGGCATCCAGTCATAAAATCTCTCTACGAAGATTCATCACCTGTCATATCTGACCCCGTAGAGGGACGAGACTTAGGGTGGACAAACATAAGGTACATAGCAGGTTATGAAAAGCAAGCGATCTCAAATGCGCAGCAATTTCGCATTCCTTGGTGCGGTAGTGTCCTGTGGACTGTCACGTTATGCGTTCAAATAGGGGCTGGTTGAGGAGACACGCAGCTAGTGTATCAGCGTCAAGGGGCATTTCTTATTATCGGTCTTCTTTCTTCAATCATGGCCATCTCTGCCCGACGTCAAGTAACGTAATGAATGGCGAGGGTAGAACGTTTCTTCGCGAACACACAACGCTCCTGTTTAAAGGGTTGCATAAAAGTTAGGGGCCAGCCCCTTAAAGCAAAACTTTCCCTACTGACCTTAAATGCGGGCTATAAGACCCATTCAAGTAGTTGAAAACTAACCTACTGATGTATGATAATCTGCCCTCTGGTAAATGAACATAACGATTTTCTTCCTTTCTTTGCTTTGCTGTCTTTCTAATATGTCAGGGCCTCCCAGGGTGCATGCACTGTGCATGTTGCTAGGTTGACCAGAGTGCAGACCCCACTCCTCGATTTGGAGCAATTGCGCTGTGTCTCTCTCTCCCATGCCTGTCTCTCTCGCTCCCCCGGTCTCCCTCTTCCTCACTTGCTCCGTAGCGGTCCAAATCCGAGCCGAGTTGAGTCGAGCTTAGGCGAGTAGGCCAGAGACGAGCAGGACCGATTCACAATGCATGGAGCTCTTGCGCCTCGATTTGCACGCGTGACATTTCGGGCCTTTGAGAGGCCCTGCAGTATGTCTTCATTCTTTCACTTTGTTCTCTCCTCGATAAATAATTCCATTCCCTAATTCATCTTCTTATAAATGAATATTTGCCCCAATTTGTCCTCTTGAATTCCAGCTTTAGCTTCATGTTATGATATTTGATACCTTTAATAACCCCACTGCTTGGAAATCATCCAAAATAGTTATAGAATAAAATAATCCCGGCAAGAGTCCCATTACACTGGAACCGTTACCCAGTTGGGATCGTACTGGTGACTATAGGCTGTCTCCTCTACGTCCTTACTACAACCCCTAAATACCCTCATAACAATATAAAGAAATCTCATATTTACAAACTACTTAATCTGATTACCAAATGAAGGTACTTTCTGTGACTCCCTTGAGGTGCATTCGCTCCATCAACACAGCAATTAAAACTTTCACTCTTCGTTAAACTTACTTACAACCTGACTTTTCGTACAGTTTACCATCATACCGTTGTTTGATGCCGATGTCAGAACATAGACGAGGTCCCTTTTGTAGTCACTCACAATCCTGTAACTTATTTATTATTCTGTACAGTAAAACATCATATAATAAGAGCCTTATCTGTTGTCCCAGTACTTTACTCACTCATTCCCTTACGTAAGAAAACATGAAGGTCCAATAATAACGCTCTGCGTGACCCGCTCTTAATCGTTACGGGATCAGATAATGATTCACCTACTCTAATTCTTTGAATTCTACTTTTTATAAATTCATTCACTATTTTGTTTACTACAATGGCCCCCATTTTCTTCCGTAGCCTGCTATGAAGAACACTATGGGATGTTTTAGTTAGCTATATAGTAGTATAGTACATTATACCATCTGAATCTAAAATATTTCCTATATCTTGCTGAAACCCTGCAATCTGAGTCTCTGTGGAATAAAATTTCGTAAATCGGAGCTCCCTTCTATCAAATCAGTAGGTAATTTTTAAAACGTGTCTGATATTGTCAGAACAAATGCTTTCTCATAGGTTACAGCCAACAGCCGTAGCCGTGTTCGAACGCCGGATCCCGTGAGATCTCCGAAGATTTGGATGGGTTGCCATGCGCTGTTGTTGGAGTGTTAGGGAATGGAGGAGCGGGAAGGAATTGGCCAACCTACCGTACGTAAACTCTGGCTCAGGCACATCTCTGCGGAGGTTCGGACCTGCTTTCGCGCAGAATACACCCTTAACTTACCATAGGTTACAAACAACTCATGTCAAGCTGACTGATCTCTAATTAGCAGCTAAATGTTTATAAACCTTTCTTTTTTACACTATGGGTGTTACAGCAACTCTCCATTCATTTGGTATAGCTCCATCATGCAAATATCAGTACCCAAGCAAGTATTTCAGATATGGAACTGTTCCCATTTTCACACCAGGCAAATGCTGGAGCTGTGCCTTAATTAAAGCCTCGGCCGCTTCCTTCCCATTCCTAGACCTTTCCTGTCCCATAGTCGCCATAAGACCTATCTGTGTCGGTGCGACGTTAAACAACTAGCAAAGAAAGAAAAAGATACGGAACTGTATCTCATCTTCTAGTATATTTCCAGATATCTCAGAATGTCTTGCTCTGTTTCTAGATTTCATTTCCTTCATTTTGTATGAGTGTCTTTATCATCAAAGGTAAATTTCAGTACTTTGGTAGTATCAGCCACCTCCTCTATCTGGACATTATCCTCTTGGCTAACCCTTCTTTGCACGTACTGCCGACGAAATACTTTGCCTTCCGTAAATCCTCCCACATATTGTCCATTAATGATTTACTCAGTGCCATTTCTGGAGCCTTAAAGATGATGTATAATAGATGATCATCTCCGTTATATTCCTCATTCAGTGCGTGTAGTTTCAATTTGTAACTAGCATTTAACTGCACCACACTCCTTGTATGCTTTATAATTTGGTGTCATGCCTCTACCTGTCCTTGATCTGATATTTTTAACAGTATGGCGCACTCTTTGATCATCTGCAATTATCAGACATTAAATAATTCTAGAATTTCCTGTACGTAAGACTTAATATCATCACATTAAATTTTATAAATACGTTTTTACGATTAGGCATTTTATTGGATTAAACACTGTGCTTATTAGAATGAAGAATATAAGTCCCATCTACATTATATGTGTGTTGTTGAGTTGCAGGCTTGTTTGGAGACAACACAAATACAATCTTCCCATGAATAGGATATTAAACCTTGTAAAATTAAAATCTCTATACCCGGTAGGGAATCAAACCCGGTTCCAAGGATAATTTGCTGACTACTCTGTCATAGATACAGACAAATTTGGAGTAATTCTGCTATTATCTAATATGCATCTTGCCTGCTATATGTAGGAAGAAATGACATAGTATATGAAACCTTAAACTCCCTTCAATGTACGGATAAAATTCCAGTTCGGCCATACCTTCACCGTTCTGGCGTTCAAAAATAGAATTGACCACTCTCTGTTCCACTGTAGCTCAAAATCCCACACCACAAAGGACATTTTTGTGTGCTCATTTACACTCCCAATTTCGTGGCAGCATCAATTCAATGGATTCGATCATGCAGTGTGGAGTGGGGCGAGTAAATATTGTTATATTGTTTCCGCACAGTCGTGACACACAATTCTCCCCTCCCGTGTGGGTGAACGAGGCAGCCTATGTAAACATTGCCAAACACACCAGTGAACCACAGCCTAAAAATAACATATTAGATTGCTTTTTCAAAAGAGTTATAAAACTGGCAAAGTATTGTATATATGGTGCTCCAATATTCTCCTCTTAAGCTCTCCTCAAGCACCACTTTTTCAAAAATATTTTTCTAGTATTCTCTTTCGTGTGATTTTCCTCCAGGGTTTACCCATTTAAGTGAGATATAAAGTACAATTGGATACTCATGGGAAATAGAGGGCTTTCTCTTTCGAGCCGGAAGGGAACAAGTTTCTTCATGAAGCTTGGATTAACATTCAACGATCTCATTTAGAAGAAGATTACTGGCCAAGAAAAATAAAAAGGATTCTAGACCCAATGGGAATGGGAGACTTTTGGGATAAAGAAATTCAGAATGAAAATAAGATGAGTAAGAAAGTAAATATTAGAGTGAGAGATACTGAGAGGAAGGTAATCATGACAGAATGTATGACAAAAAGAGCACTGCGAAATTATTCGTAATTTTCAATGAAGAATGATGATGATGCTTGTTGTTTAAAGGGGCCTAACATCGAGGTCATCGGCCCCTAATGGCATAAAATGAAATAACAAAAATCTCAAATTCATCCACTGACCAAAATAAAATAAAAAATATAAAAAATGTCGTGAAGAATGAATGGATGGACATGGACGCAACAAAAAACGAAAGAACGAACAAAAAAAACAAAATACAGTGGATCAGACTTAAAAAAGGTCGGAATAATAGAAGTACTGAGCAAGGGACCACTCATAAAGCACAATGATGCTTGATGTCTAAAGGGGTGGAATATCTATGCCTATGGCCCCACAGAATGGTACATGTCGCGAGCAAAGTACAAGCATGGTGTTTGTCATGTTGGGGTACTAATCAAAAGTAGCGAAACTCACGGTGTTCCACACAACATGGTACTACTCACAAGTATTGTACTTCGTACAGGTAACGCAGACCTATGGTGTTACTCACACAATGGCGCCACTCAGAGCCAACGCAAACCGATGAGGTTCCTCACCTAGGTGTACTAACCACAGGGACTCGCACTACACCGTGGTGTTCCTCACATAGTGGGTACTAATCACAGGAAACGCAGACCCACGGTGTCGCTCATATAGCTGTACAACTCACAGCCAACGCCCAGACCCGCGTTGTTGCTCACATGGGTACGACGCACGGGTACTGGAAACCCACAGGGGAACCACTCTCTGCTGCTACTAATCACAAACCTATTTCGTACCTAAGATGGTGGTACTACTCGCAAGTTCAGGCAACCCATGGTATCCCCGCATGATGGTACGAATAAAAACTAGTTTCATGGTTCTAATTCAATCATCCCTTGGTCGCCCCTTGTAGTCGCCTCTTACGACAGGCAGGGGATACCGCGGGTATATTCTGCATGTGCGTCCCCCACCCGCAGGGGGTAATGTGTTTGGTCCGCGAGAAGTATTTTATTTCCCTCAAGTCCGCCGGCAAACCGGTTAGGACCCCCGTATACGCCACCTGGGACGCGCCACGTGGGAGTACCACCCCTCCCCCTGCTACGCCAGCGTAGTAGGTTCGTGGCAATGAAGAATGAAAGGCTTGCAAATATTGAAGTGAGAGGTATGATGTGGTGGTTAATGGGTATGCAAAGCGTATCACCGACCGGGATAGCTGTAGTCGCTTAAGTGTTGCCAGTATCTAGTACTCGGGAGATAGTAGGTTCGAACCCAACTGTCGGTAGCCTTGAAGATGGTTTTCCGTAGTTTCCCATTTTCACACGAGGCAAATTCTGGGTCAAGCTTAAGTAAGTCCACGGCCGTATCCTTCCCACTCCTATCTCTTTCCTCACCTATCGTCGCCATAAGACCTATCTGTGTTGGTGCTACGTAAAACAACTTGTGAGGGGAAAAAACAAGGTGTATCAGAACTATACCGACAAAACATCGGGGATGCTCTTCGTGTAATGCCATACCTGAGCACAAGCCGCTGCCTCGCTTCAGGGAAGAGAAGGGGAGGGAGGGGAAGTGGAGTGTGTGGTGGTGACAGAGATAATGCTCCGCACGTATGAACAAGTTTCCTCGTTCGACTTGCATAAGATTTTCCTTATCTCTATCAGGCAATATCCACAGTTCATTCATTAAACAGCCGTGCCTGCACACACAGTACAAGAACACAGTGTAATTAAGACACACTTCTCAGTCAAGGAATGCACAAGATCGTTTCTCCTTTCATCTGTTGGTCACAGTAACGTTCTTTACTATTTGACATGCTCGAAGATGCAACTCTGCCATTCCACGATTGTGTTTTGCTTCACTCACAACAGTGTAAATTGAATAAAATACAGAAAGAAGGACACAGTACGCCCAATGGTTTGATTACAATAGATTTTCATTTCGATGCACACTTCACAACGGTGTATTAGTGTGGTGTGGTGTGTCGTGAATGACCTGGAAAATTGCCTGTGTTCTTGGTTTCCGACAAAAGAGTAGCGTTACAAAAATGTTGCAATGTTTGGGTTGGGAAGAATTGAGAGAAAGAAGAAGAGCTGCTCGACTAAGTGGTATGTTCCGAGCTGTCAGCGGAGAGATGGCGTGGAATGAAATTAGTAGACGAATAAGTTTGAATGGCATTTATAAAAGTAGGAAAGATCACAATATGAAGATAAGGTTGGAATTCAAGAGGACAAACTGGGGCAAATATTCATTTATAGGAGGGAGAGTTAGGGATTGGAATAACTTACCAAGGGAGATGTTCAATAAATTTCCAATTTCTTTGAAATCATTTAGGAAAAGGCTAGGAAAGCAACAGATAGGGAATTTGCCACCTGGGCGACTGCCCTAAATGCAGATCAGTATTGAATGATTGATTGAAGTTAATCTTTTCTGTCTACGGGTTTCGCATAGTTGTCAGTTTTGTGCCTTAAAAATATATATTGTATTTTGAGACTGGAATGCGACTAAGCGAAATGAATGAGAAACTTCTGCATTCGCACCGAGCATTACGTCTGTCTCCCACTTCCTACTTACCCTCCCTTCCCTTCCCTCCTCTGGAAATACGGCGAGTTCGTCAGTTTGAATGGTGCAACCGGAAGTAACAAAGTGACCTCATATCCTCGAAAAGAAATCTTGTCTCCGCCAATCCGATTGCATCATCGAACACGAAGAGCATCCTTAACATTTTTGTCAGTATATTTCTGATACACCCTGTATATAAGAATAAGGGTCTAAGAGAGAAACATGAGGAAAATCGTTGTTTATTCTGTGGGGAGTCGCGTCCAGAGGCTTATCTATTGAGACCATATAGAGAGATTCACTTACACTCAAATATATCGATAAGTAAATTCGTATTCCCTTCCCTGGTCCACCCTCAGTTGAGGTGAGTTTGCAGGTACTATTTCAACCACATACCAGCCCTCCTGTCATTCTTAAATTGATGGCGATACCACGAATCGAAACCGGACCTCCGAGGAGGGCAGCTTAGAATACAAACCATTACACAACGGAGGCGGAAAATATCTGGGCAATGAATAAGTATAAAAAATAGTAAGAGGTCAAGAATTCCATTAAATAGTAAAATTAATAAATACAGAGTATATTACACCGGGAAGAACAGCAATTTTTTCTGTATTCTAAAAGCTATGTGGGAAAAGGTACTTAATTTAATCAATGTTCTAGAATATATAACATTGTTTAACATCTAGGATCAAAGTAATAATTAGCTGTAGACGCAATAAACACTATTGGGTTTAAGTATTATTTAATGTAGCAATAGATACAATAAAACATTTTATCACATGAAATTAACTAAATGTACAAAAATGGATTGCAATAAATGAATGCTCTGGAAGTCAGGGAGAGGAGAATTCTCAGAAAGATCGTAGGTCCGGTGAAGGAAGATGAAGAATTCCGAATTCTACGAACATACAGAGAGGATGTCTGTTTGTATTGGGAAAAGGAGGGTAGCTTTCTATGGCCATATATTAAGAATGCCTCTCAAAAGACTCACCAAAAGACTCATCTTCTGGCAGAACAAAACATTCGTAACACTTTGCTCACAGACACTGAAAAGTAACTGAGGATATCCGATCTTCAAGATAGACGGTCTGTACGACTTACCCTGAAAGAAGTCCATGGAATTCAGGAAAATCCCCGGAGGAATGGTACCCCCATCTAGACAGAGGAAAGGAAGGAGTTACATTGGAAAAAATGCTAGAATAATGGGTAAAGGTTAAAGCCGAACAGTTGAACAAGCGTGGTCCAAAGAAGTCCCATTCGAACCAAGAAGACGAATGCTCTCCCCCACTTTGCAGACAATCCGGAGCTAGTATGTCTTTCTTCTAGTTGTGCAGCTTTCTTTATCCGTTTCATCCACACATTTACATTTTAGGTAGTTGTTTTTGTCATTAATTTTTTTCCAATTTGATAATGTTCCTTTTAAGGTTTTATTATTTCGAGTTTGGTTCCTTAACCATAAGTTGAGGATTTTTTTCTATGGAAATAAGTATTTGGTATGTATTTCGGATGAATGTGGTCGGATGTCTCTATTTGAGAAACATACACGCAGAATGATTTGGAAATGTAGTACAGATAAAGTACAGATAACCTTAGGATAGGTACGGATGAATGTGCGCAGTTCGTAAAATGTGCGTTTTTTTATCTGGTGAGTTGTTCGTTCTGGGTAAGAGCTTGAAGTAGAGTTCTATGTTTGTGAGGTAGGTAGTAACTCTTTTGTCCCTAGGCTTATGCCACCCGCCGTATCATGTTTCAGGCAGTATGCATGCGTGATGTGCAAGAAACAAGCCTAAGTATATCATTGTATCGCACAGGCTGTATGCCAGCATACGTTGTATCAGAACGTTCTATGTACAAGGACTGAACTTTTTCACAATGGACAATATCGTATATCAGCAAAGCTTCAAGTCGTTCTTCTTTAAATACTACCTGAGCTACAAACATATCATGATCAATGTCACTTTTATTTTCAAATAGGACATTATTTTGAAGCAATATATATGCAGGGCGTGCCTCCGTGGCTCAGGCGGCAGCGCGCCATCCTCTCAGCGCTGGGTTCCGCTGTTCAAATCCTGGTCACACCGTGTGAGAATTTTGCTGGCCAAAGCGGAGGCGGGGCAGGTACTCCGAGTACTTCGGTTTTCCCCGTCATGTTTCATTCCAGAAACACACTCTAATATCATTTCCTTTCAACCGTCAGTAATTAACCATTGCCACGGAGACGTGCGATAGGCTTCGGCAGCCGGCACTGTTCCTATCCTCCACACTACATTGGGGCTTCATTAATGCCATTCCTGATACGGTTGAAACTGGAAACAGACTGTGGATTTTCATTCTTCATATATTCCGGGACCTACCAATAATATTTGAGCTCTGATATTGGAGAAGGATGTTGCGTATCCCTTGGACACCCAAGAAGATAAATGCATGGGTCATTCACAAGATTAAACCATGTTTGTCTTTTGAGTCATTCATTACAAGATTATGGCTGTCATATTTTGGTCACATTATGAGACGCTCTGATTCAGTGGAAAAGACTTCTATGCTAGGGAAGATGGAGGGGTCTCAGAGACGAGGACGGATAGAAATGGATAGACTCCAACATGAACATGCCACTGAAGGATCTGAAGTATATCGTTGAAGATAAGAACTCTTGGGGGCAGTCCATCCATTCAGTCGCTAGGAGTGGACGTAGACATAACGGTAGCTGATCATCATCTAGAAGCTGGATGTTAATCCTTTAATAGGTTATAATACAAAGTTATTGAATGAAATAACATGTATACTCTACCCGGATACCACTCCTGCTATGAGATTTGCTTAAATATTAGGGTCCAAGCCTATTGGACCCCTAAAATTTACGTTACTCGCACTATACTACGGAAGAGCTAGTAGACTAAAGTTCCTACCAGATAAATTTATTTGCACCCTAACCAATTACTGCATGAACTTCTAGGATCTATAACAGGCAGAAACATATTTGTATTTATCCCCAAAACAAGGTATATAACGTTAGTTTATGAAATGTATGAGTGGTAAAAACGAACGAATATTCACAAGCAACTACAGATTTTCCTTCTTACTAAATATACGAACTAAGTTTTCCTCTCGTCGTGGCACCGAGGTGAATATGCCTCGTTCATAGAATTGTGTACTCTGGAAGTATAGTCAGCTGCACACCGCAAATGTTTCTGCTCCTCTGACGTCCTTGGAAAATTTTACACTGGTCCGAAGAGGGGAGTATCAGACGGTGCAAGATCTGAAAATTGTGACAGGGAGAATTTCACAATCACGCAACTCACGAGACTTTGTAACTATAGTTTTACATAAGGCAGATCACCATTATGTCGGGCGTAATATTCTCTATACAATGATACGCATATCATGGCTCGGTATTTACATTCAGAAGTCGCTATCAGCGAAATTAACCAAGTGGAGACTAAATGTTTTCAAGTCTAGTAACTTATGTGAATTTATTTTGAAAAACACCAACGGCGAAAAGCGATTCGCTAGCACTATGTGCGTCCAGAAACAATTTTCACAAGAACTAATAGAAAACATCCAGTTTTGTTGACATGTCACTCGACTGCCTGGTAATCAATGAATTACTAATGACATTCATTTTGTTCTGATAGTGATATAGAGAAAAACGAAATTTAAAATGGTATTTTCAGTTATTACATTTAAGCCAAGTAGTTCTCTGTTATTTACAATATAAATGTACAGAGCGAGCTCAAGAATATGAATGTTTATTTATTTTCTGTTGTGAATTCGTGCGCCTTATTGTGTTTCTGTACTTGTATATACATTGAAAGTATTAGAAAAGAAAAAAATCGGAAATGTCTTGGGGTACAAGTTAACCCAAAATTCTGTTAACATTTGACGAGGCAACACTACGAGGAATATTACAGGTGGAGAGGTACTAATTGACACACACGACTGGCATAGATTGGACACCAAAAATAAAGTAAAAAAAATGACCAACAAATGGTGCTTCATGCAATACACAAGCAATAATTAGAATAACAATCGAAGTTTAGCAAAGACTATGTTCTTTATAACACATGCTCAACGTGTCGACCGTCATTCATCAACAATACCTGTAGTCGAGGGACAATGTTGTGAACAGCACTGTACAGCATATCCGTAGGTATGGTGAGAAATTGCCGTTGGATGTTGTAGCATCCCTGATGAGATCGGACAATAGTGGTAGACTTGCGACTTCAGGTAACGCCGCAACCAATAATCACACGGATTGAGGTCCGGAGAATGGGGAGGCCAAGCATGACATCCGCGATTGCAGGTGCCTCTGATCCACTCTCTCACAACACTCAGTTTATACCGTACACGGATCTCATGCGGCATTAATGACGTGTTGTTGTCCAGCGCCATCTCTGTTCGTCATTTTGTGTTATTTATTTTGATGTTCAGATATCTATTCAAAGCATTCTACGGGAAAACCTTGATATTTCTTGGAAAAGTTATCGAGGCGTATGAAAATATACTTTTATTACTCAAAAGAATACGGAGAATGACACTTTTTCGCACTGTAATTACATTCCCCACTGTTTTATTAGAAGTCGTCTCTGATTGGTTGAACTCCGGTTCTAAGTAATATAGACATGGATAGTCAGGGAGATTAAGAATTAGAAAACACCTAAATTAACCTTGTCGAATTGTCTCTCCGCCTACTTGCAACACTGAGGTTTTGTGACAAACTACAAGAAAAATGGCGTCTCTCCATTCCCAGTTCAAGTAGTCTGCCGCTATTACCATGTTAACTAATACATTGGCTGATCCATTTTCTACAGAAAAATATCAAATACATCACAATACATCATAAAATTTGTATTACCTTCATTAATCCAGTAGAAGACGACCATGCTATCGACTCTGGTAGCTTAGTGGACTGTTCGCTGCCTCACCATAACCTCATGAGCACACATATCTGTCGTAGCAAGACACGAAGAACAGAACAAGAAAACGTCAATGCGTGGATCAAACATGGATGATTTGCGTCACGTAGAATAACATTTAAAAATATTAAATTCATTCGATTTTAAATTAGTGAATGAAATAAAATATTGTAAGAAACAGCAACTAAAGTGAATGCAAATGCAGTAAAGCAAATAACATATATACTCTACCCGGACAACAAGTATGCTATGAGATTTGCATAAACAGTAGGTTTGCAGCCTATTATAACCCCTAAATCTTATGTTACTCTCGCTACACTGTGGAAGAGCGGGTAGACGACAGCTCCTACCAGGTATGTTGGTTTGCATTCTAACCTATTACTGCCAAAATATCCAAACTGTAGTGAAACGTTCACGTTACTCGTTTTGAAATTCCGTCCTCACATTTGCACCGGAAATAAACATCTCACCCGTAACGTGAAAGGCCACTTTGTGTGCCTGTTTCTTAAATAATTATAACAATATTCTTCAATTATATTAAATTTTGATTATATGCAATAATTATCGCTGATGACGTTGGATTAGAGGAGTGAACTGCTATATTCAGTTACAGAGGAACATACGAATCCAATTTCACTTGCTCGATTTATCTGTGATGTCTGCTGAGTGTCGACTTGAATTGGATTTTCTAAGGAGGTCAAGCGTGATGGAGTTCTTGCTCTGTCGGTGGAAGGCCATGAGTTCAGTCACGAAGTTTACCAAATCGTTAGCTCTACATCTCAACTGAAATGTTATTGTAATAAAGCAGAAATTTCAGGGAATGTGTTAAAGAAAGGTCTGTCGATGCTGATTTTTGTGAATAACAGCATCGGGATTATTACTCTTATATGAAGGGAGAGAAACTGCTGACTATAGTAGAACGATCTGGACACTTCCGTACAGCGCACGCGGTGAAAGGAGATAGATGAAGGTAGCGCACTTCACTAGGTTATGAAGATCACCATTAAAGAGCTGCTCGGTAGAGTGGAAGGTACTCTTCTGTCTGAACCAGTGAACAGACATGCTCATAATGAGTGTTTGCTATATCACAGAGACGAGTGCCCAATTAAAATACACTCGAGGAAACGCTAACTGCTTCGATGTCAGAACTTGAACCATTAATTTTAATGATGGGTTTCTCTTGACACTGCATCATCAATCATGAAAATATTACTTTGCATATGTAGCTGAAATTACCTACAGGCAGATAAAATTAAAAATTTTACTCTCCCTAATCCGTCTGTCTCTCTGGCTCCATGGTTGAATGGATAACATGCTGGCCTTTGATCCTAGGATTCCTGGGTTAGATTTTAGGCTGGGTAGGGGATTTTAAATTTAAATGGTTAATTTCTCTAGTTAGGTGGATGAGGTACAGAGGAATAATGCATACAATGATTGTAAACAGAACTATATTTCGATTTTTTCCACGATCGGTTCAAACTAATACTCACAGAAATTAGTAGGGACGGAAGAACATAGACATAACGTTTTGTCATATGAATATCCAATTGAAGTGAGAAATATTATGTAATAGTCTCAAAGTTTGATTAACAGAAACACAGACGTGCATTTTGGATTCTTATAAAAAATCAGTTCACTTTAATACTGACAGAAATTCACTCACCCAAGGATATAACAAGATAAGTCAGAAAAGTCGCTGAGGAAGCATTTTTGTTTGTAAACAATGCGAAATGAAATACATACGAGAATAAATCTCAGCCAGCGAGGGTGAAACTTTGGCTAAAGTCACCAGCTGCATCAAGATATAGAGGGCCTTCCATACCTGTTAAGTCATCTACACCTCCAAGTACCTCTTCAAGAACGTAGAACTGAAGCACTACAACTCAGTAGTAAGAACCTGTGTATTCTATGTCTCTGAATGCCTCTTGATGAATCAAAAGTGACCACTTAGGAAGCTAGAACTTAAAGAGAGGTCGATCTTAAGGAGGATGCTAGGACAGATAAGAGAGAAGGATGGCACCTACAGGACAAGGCACAACGAGCTGAACGAACATCAGGAAGACGTAGTCACGTGCATGAGGAAAAGGTGACTGACCTTCTAGGAAACCGTGCAGGCTCACCAACAGAATCCTCACAGTGACAAGTATGGGAAAGACTTCCAAGACCAAGTGGATCACTTCAACAGATCCCATTAGAAACCACAGAGAACCGATCTCAGGGAGTCTTCCCACTGTCCCTCACAAGCAAAAGGAGTACAGGAACCACCAGATCTAAGTAGATGGATGGAAGGAAGCAGGCACACAGCCAGAAAATGAAGCATACTGGGCCAAGAAAAGAACAGAAGACCTTAGCAAAGAGTCAAGACGAGCCCTGTGGTACCTACAAGGCCAAAACGAACCAGAAAATATACGTAATAAAAAATTCAACAAATATTGTCAAACCGTTCTGCGTTATATGAAACATGTTTTGCTTCGACTTTGTTTAATTCAAAATATTAATGAAGTATCTGTTTTGGATCTTGAATATAAGATAATTGTCCTATATTGACCACACATCATTTTCTTATGTGCACCAGCCAATGCCGAAGTTGTGTAAGTCAAGTTTGTATATTGTTAGCTTGTAAGATTTAATAGTTCTCTTTAGCAGAGGCAGATTTGTAAATTCACTGGTAATTATTTACTTACAAGATAAAAGTGTCACGTCCTTAATAACCACACGTAAGAAAAACTGTCTTATCTGGTTGTAGCCACTTTTATTAACAACATTCAATGTATTAACAAGATAGCTCAATTTACCAGTGACTGTTTTGTGTTCTTCAATTATATGGAAGTAAAATGTCTTATCTTGTTATTACAGTATCAAAGGAGAGAGGTAGGATTGACCTTAGTAGGTTTACGCAAATATTTAAAACTGAGAAAAACATTTACCATGTGTTTCTCCAGGAAAATAGGCTGAAAATCTGACATCGTTTTGGTCGCATGAATGAACTAGGGAGATACTTTGCAACTACCTCAACATATTTCCGAATTTGTTCAGGAATTCCTTCCATATGAGTATCAGTATAGAAGCAAAATAAGGCACACTCATTCATTACAGACAATAAATAGTATATTTATAATTTTTAATGTCTCACTATATATTTATATTTTAAATAAGAAAGAATTACCACTCCTCTTCATCACTGTCATGGGTCGGATAATGAAATCCACCAAATAACGTTGCAAAGAGCCTAACACTAATAATTTCAGATGATGTCCTAATTTGCAGATAAAATGAAACAGAAGTACAGGAGAAACTAAAACTTTTAAATTAAAATTTTAAAGAATTTGTTCTAAACATCAATAAAACAAAAATTGTTGAAATAGTAAAGGCACATATTCAAACATTTTCCTGGAGGGAACTCTGTTACAATCTGTTTCTAACTTCAAATATCTTGGAAGTATAATTTCAAAGGATAACACAGTAAACCATTAAACACTTAGACTCAGAAAGTTCCTTAATTTTATTTTTAAGTGGCCAATCTACTCTGGGATGATAAAATACCCCGGGAAAAATTTGACCATGTTTCATACCTACCTCATTCCAGTTCTCATCTATGGACTAGAAACATGCACTATACATAACAAAGCTATCAGTAAATTCCTGTTAACAGAAATGAAGTTCTATCACAAGAATGAGGCAGACAACTAGGAAATACAAGATTAGAACTGAAGCAAACAGAAAGAAGGCTGGCATCAAATTACCTGTTATCAAGGTTTTAAAATGATGCTGGCTACTATGGTTTGGACGAGAACAGCAGGGAATTACTTTGGCAGGGATGTGAAAGGGGAGAGACTAGTAGAAAAGCCAAGAAATCTATGGAAATTGGAGGTCATAAAGAGAAATGCCAAGTGGGAAATCATTGAGGAATAGAAGCTATACTTTCACAGGAAGAAGTGGCGAGCTCTTGTATGTTACACCCTGGAAACTGGAGATGGAAAATGATGATGATGATGATGATGATGATGATGATGATATGTAAAAAATAGCGAGATGCCATTTTAAAATTAGTTTTTACTTTAGATCACTATCAGAACAAATATGTAAAGTAGGTAAATTCATAACTGAAGTATTAGCTCTTTCATGTCTCCCAAGAATCTTTCAATGTCCATGCTGTGTCAACTATATTTACACTCTATGGAAAAATTCCAAAAGCGCTGATCGATATATGTATAAAAGAAAAAATAATAATTCACTTCCAATATAAACACACTCTCCCTCACGCGTCAAATATGTAGCGGACTAAGCAAACATGGATCAGCATATGGATACATGCACACGTATGAACGTACTGATCGATTTATATCTCGATTTCTATTTGCAAAAACGTGAGTTCTGGTGAATGGGAATTTCAGCATGTGTCCATAGCAACGCGATAGGGAGGAACACAGGAAAGTTTCTAAAATGTTATTGGATACATAAATGGGCTAAAACAATGTTGCTCGCAGGTTTTTAATATTTAATTAAGATTTACGATGAAATACAGAATTATTCATGTAAGAACAATGCGATTTTCTGGCAAATCTGATCATAGAAAATGTTTCCTTAAAATTTCACAAAAACCCACAAATTTTACATTTGCCAAAGTGAAATGATCATAAATATGTTTCCCGTCATGACCATCCATCAACGGCTGCTAATTTCAGGTGGCAACCAGAAATAAGAGATAGTGCGCACGGTTGCTAGGTAACATTGTCTGACCATCAAGGTTGCTATGGTTACATTTCCGTCACACATTTTATCGCATTACGTTATACACATTTTCGGATTAACCCCAGTCATAGTACATCAAGTAGTTTTATCAAAAATCTCGTACACACCTTTATTAACCTCTATAAGACACTCCGCTTGTACCAGCTGCTTAAAATCTATTTCCTAGGTCATTATTGAAGTCCTGGTACATTATCTCACGTAATTGTCCTTAGTGTCACAATATTAGACATGACATCTGTTAATTTGTCAAATCCGCCAGTGGTCGCTATATGAGCAAAATTCTCACGATCATTGAGAATAGTCTGATATTTTTTTTTTTGCTAGTTGTTTTACGTCGCACCGACACAGATAGGTCTTACGGCGACGATGGGACAGGAAAGGGCTAGGAGTGGAAAGGAAGCGGCCGTGGCCTTAATTAAGGTACAGCCCCAGCATTTGCCTGGTGTGAAAATGGGAAACCACGGAAAACCATTTTCAGGGCTGCCGACAGTGGGGTTCGAACCTACTATCTCCCGAATACTGGATACTGGCCGCACTTAAGCGACTGCAGCTATCGAGTTCGGTGGTCTGATATTTTATACAGCATGTAGTTTCAAACTTGAGCTCTGATGTACCTTCGCGCTGCGTTTTTGAGAGAAGGACGGATGCATTGAAAGGCACATCTGTGACCATGAGATTGGAGAGGGAGGAATTATCATCAACCGTCAACGAAGGGCATTTTGTTTCACGCGCGACTAGTCACGTTGGCGCCAATATCTGTGTGTGCTATAGTTTCGCTATTGTTGTATGTTGTTTAATGGTTGAAACAGTTATTTACAACTCATTGCACTAATGTGTTGTGTAAATAGTGCGTGACGATGGCTTCGAGTCGTGATGTTTTAGCTTGGTTTAATACAATTCCTAGTGATCAACTCGAGGGCGAGAACAGTGACTTGGACTGTGAAAGTGAACACAGTGAATATAAAACGGATACTGAACAGTCCGAGACAGAAGAAAGTGCTGATGGAGCCGTATCTGGAGAACAATCACTAGCTGGCGAACAACATATGTTGGAGGTAAATGGAAATTTCATGTTTAGTGAAAATGCTTATATAGGGAAAGGTAAGGTGACAAAGTGGGGCAGACATCGACGAAGAAGAAATTCACGCTCACGAACTTGTGCTGAAAATATAGTGACTCATCCTCCTTATAAAAAGGGCATTGCGAAAGACGCGGACATTATTTTAGAACGTTGGGAATAGGCTTTTCCAGATACAGTTATAACCATTTGAGATTTATTATCATTTGTAATTTTGAGTGTTCTTTTTAACCATTTGAGATTTATTCTTATGTTAATTTAATGCTTTAATATATTTACACTTGAAATCGATTGGTATTTATTATGTAAACACGTCATATCATACCGTGAGCATTTAGCTCAATGCGCGACCACTCGCGTTTCTTTCATCCTAGCGACCACTGGCGGGTAAATTGAACGTAAGGTATGCAGTGAGCATTGAAATGAGTAGAATTCAAAACCTTATCTACTTAGAAGTATCAACACGAATCATACTGCCACAAATAATGTATACAGTCATTTTGAACCGACATCATATCATATCAATTTCGACGTTCCATTTTATTCTACTAGGTGTTAGGGCGTCTACTATCTGAAGTAAAACGGCTTCCTGTTCCTCACTTCTTCCACGCAGTAAAGTAAATATATATGTGGATATAAACCCATATACAATGTGCATAACTTGTGTAAATTAGAATTTCAACAACGATGGCTGCAAATGCAGTTGAATATGGGCGAATGTGTATACGGGTGGGCGGTTGTGGGAGTAGTTGTGAATGTATATGAGATTGGAAGTGTTTGTATTAGTGTTATGAGTGTTATGAGCCAGGGTATGAATGACTGGGTCTTCTTATTCTAACATATATAACATAAATCAAGGTAATTATTATTCTGAAAGTACAGTGTTTGGAGTGTAAATATGTAAATTTTCAGTTTGTTCAGTAGAGTTTATGAAAACATACTGTATATGTGGTGATGGAGGCGTTTCAGTGTATATGTGGCTTTCTCTTTCTCCATATAACACACCTAGATTGTATATGTAAAATTTAAGGAAAATAAATAAATATAACAATAATAATAATAATAATAATAATAATAATAATAATAATAATAATAATAATAATGTCCGCCTCTGTGGTGTAGTGGTTAGCGTGACTAGCTGCCACTCGCGGAAGCCCGAGTTCGACTCCCGGCTCTGCTACGAAATTTGAAAAGTGGTACGAGGGATGAAACGGGGTCCACTCAGCCTCGAATGATCAACTGAGTAGAGAGGGTTCGATTCCCACCTCAGCCATCCTCAAAAGTGGTTTTCCGTGGCTTCCCCCTTCTCCACCAGGAAAATGCTGGGATGGTACCTAAAGGCCACGGCCGATTCCTTCCCTCTTCCTTTTATCTCCTTTCCAATCTTCCCATCCCCCACAAGGCCCCTGCTCAGCATAGCAGGTGAGGGCGCCTGGGGAGATACTGGTTTCCTCCCCAGTTGTATCCCCCGACCCAAAGTCTGAAGCTCCACGACACTGACCTTGAGGCAGTAGAGGTGGGATCACTCGCTGAGTCCGAGGGGAAAACCTACCCTGGAGGATAAAGAGATTAAGAAATAATAATAATAATAATAATAATAACCAGGCGATCCAAGATAAAGTGATCTCAACAAATATTTATAGGAAACGCATCATTAAAGATCCTACTGCTAAGAATGACGAGTGCAGGAAATGCAACCGCAGCCCAGAAACCATTGAGCACATCATCAGCAACTGCAGGTTACTAGCGCAAACATCGGACACTGACAGACATAATGATATAGCTAAAGTTATACACCAAGATCTTCGATCCAGAACAGGGTGCCTTACTACAAAAACTCTCTACAAAGTGTACTAGAAAATGAAAATTTTGAACTCTAGTGGGATCGAATGATACAAACAGATGAAACAACACCGCACAATAGACCAGACATAACATTAATAGACAAAAAGAATCACCGCACATATCTACTTGACGTTGGTATCCCGAACGACCACAATATGAAACAAAGATACGTGGAGAAGTTCGACAAATATGCTCCTCTGGCTATCGAACTAGCAAGTAGCTGGAAATAAGACAGAGTGACAATTCTTCCTTTTCTCCTTTCTCCCACTTGACACACACCAAAATAATTTCCAGAATATTTACAGATACTACAGCTCCCCCTCTACACTCACAACGTGGCACATAAAACTTCAATTATGAAGACGTGTAACATCATCAGAACATTCTTGAATGCTCAATACGGATCACCAATAAAGAAGAGAATAGTGAAGACCTATATCGTAAATTAAGAATAAGTTCTACTTCTTATATGTATAATATGGAAATAAAGCTGTGAAATAATAATAATGAAAATAATAAAACTACTTTATAACCTAATTTATTACAAATGAATACTCAAGTACACATTTCTTTTTTCCTAAACGACACTTTGTTCGTATAATTTTCAATACACATTTGGTAGCTTCTCCTAGAATGACATGTTGCATAAAGTGTAATAGTCCGTACTTCATATACTACTGTTGTAGGAATAAAAACTAATAATAGAATGTCACTTGAGTATTCACTGACATTTTCCCTTAATTGTTATTTTTTCAAAAAAGATTCTCTTTCATCTCTTGAGTGTAGTCGGATGACAAAGGTGAGTGAGCCGTGTTGTATTCTCAAAAGATAAAAAAGGTAGTCTGTCTTTGTATTTCTGTACTTCATTAGCTTCGCTTGAGGGACACTCGTGTCTTTCTACTGATGAAAGGAGAATTATTTATATACAGTGTGATTAAGCGGCGCCTTCCAATTTCATTTGCTTCAGCCCAACTAACGTGCACATCGTTATAGGGGTGCTATTCCCCTGCAGGTGTGCTAATGTTCAGTGAGCACATTTTTCACACGATTCTGAACCCTAGTGAAGTGTTATATCATCCTTTCGCAAAACAAGACGCTTTGAAATCGATGTGATGACCGTTTTGGATTATGTACATTCGGGCGCGGTGCTCAATAGATCGCCTTGCGCGCTGAATCATTCCAGGTGTAATTGCTCTGCAACGTCCTGTTACCATGTATCTATGTTGATGAGTCGTCTCTCGTGACCGGGTGTAACGAAGAAGAGTGTTACGGGGATACCCGTGGACCAGCAGAGGTGAAAGAAGGTGCCGGGGTGAATGGGTCTACTACTATGTCAAGAAATAATTTAAACTGAAATGGAAGGTTATATATTCAAAAAAGCAACAAGTTAACAAAATTCTCACTTAGTGAGATAACAATGATATATCAGGTACCATGACAAAGTTTAGACAAAGCAAGGAAACCAAAACTCTAGTGACTGTTTGATAATCAGGGTTTTCAGCCCCTCGCTTTACATTTCCTGAGCTCTCAGCTCAACTTTACAAAAGAGTACAATTTTACACAAGGGCAGAAATCCCCTAATACATGGAGCGCTGGCTCCCAACTCACAATATCAAGCCTTCAAAAGGCATTCAGTAATCTTACTTTGAAAAAGAGCTAACAGGCTCTCAATTTTCAAGCCAATTCAAGGCAACACCAAAAATATCTTACACCTTTTGGCCTTCCATGGCCTAGCTTACAAACTGAAACAGGTGTATCTCGTACCCAACCAATAGGGCCTTCGTGTAAAAGAAATAACAGTTAAATAAATGGCGCGAACACAAAATGAAAGGAGGCAAATACTTGCACTCCTAGATGTGAATTCAAAACGTAAAGGGCACTAGGCCGATGAAACAGGGGCTATTCCTGAGCTATAGAGGTGACTCGTATAAGAAAGAATTTAAGACATTACGGAGAGGAAGAAAACCAGTTACAAAACGTAGTCACCTCAAACCAATATGAAGGGGAGCTCGAGAGGATACTTCACTCTCTATCCCCGATTTACAGTCAAAAATTTTATGAAGTTGTTACATAAGCCGGCGGAAGTTACATTTTCAGAAAGTTAGGTTACATAGTTAAGGTTTCGGACCTCTCCCTCGGGTTAAACTGCAGAGATAGCAAGAAATAAAGATGTTAAGTGGCCATACCTTGTCGGAGTACTGCTGCCTGATGAAAGAGGCACCTCCCGCCTCTTGCTTGACGCACACACTAAGTTAGATGACGATCAATTGGCCAAGAGACGTGAAAATCCGCAGTTTATAAACCTTCGGGGAAATTTCGAGACCTTTCATGAATAATCAAGCCACACCCTCTCACTTTATTGGTTACCTTAAAGTTACACACGAAATTGAAGAAGAAGCCTGTGATAGGCGAATAATTAATTAGAAAAGTTCATGATTGGCTAAATTCAGAACTGGCGGAAAGTAAGGATAAATATTGCCAACCCTAAAATGAATGAACGAAATTTAGTAAAGAAAAAACTTATGAATACAAAACTTCTTCAAAAAAGTTCTTTCACTTCACACCAGAGTGCATGATCATAGTTTTTTTAGCAGAGACATCTGTTGAAGAAAGTCTAAACTTCTTGATGACTTGTAAATAAAACACGTACAATTTCATACAGTACATGAAACTTCGAAATAAGAAAATTACGTCCAGACACTGTAGTGACATCTTCTGAGTAATGGTTGAAGTAGGTGTAGTTTCAAGTTCACTATTTCTCCAGAAGAGGAGTTCTTTTAGGCGCAAGATATAAATGTGCGGCGTAGACGTGTACCTCCCAGTACAAAGGGAATCAATACATAAAACTAGGTAACAATGCAATAATTAATGTCTTGAACGCCGAACCGGATGGCCTATGTACTCTGCTCTCGTTGTAGTACCAACATGTTTCCAGCAGTGTAGCGTAGCGGATGTGGTTAGGCGTTCGTCTAGTAATCGACGGAATGTGCCAGCGATGGTTCGAATCGTGCATCGTTAAAATATTTTAGCATCGGCATGATGTTTGAATACGTAAACACAAGACCACGTTTGCGACATTCAAACAATAGAATTACGCTGTTATTAATCTTGCGCCCTGCGCGTATACTCCGCTGGTTAGGGCCTGGATGTACTGCAATCTCTGCTGTCATTCGGCATCTTCTGCGCAGAGGAATACGGTGACATGCTCCTCATTTATGAGGAAGCAGGGCAAAACGCGTGCGAGGCACTACGTCTGTACCAGGAACGGTATCCCGACAGGCGACACCCGGCTGCTAGGACATTTCGCTCTGTTGAAAGACGCATAAGGACAACAGGCGTGATTTCCAACCAGCCACCAGTCCGCGATAGGCCCGTTACGTAGGGTGAAACAGAACAGGCCGTTGTGGAGGCAGCTCGTAATAATCGACACATCAGTACAAGGACGATTGCATGACAGGTGAACACCAGCCAGCCGTCCGTCTGTCGAATGCTGCATGAACATAAATTTCACCCCTGCCACCTTCAGCTACACCAAGAGCTCCATAGACGGGGTTTCGAAGCTCGAGTGGAGTCCTCTCGGTGGCTACTAGGCAGGCTGGGCAATGATGTAGCATTCCTATCGCATATCTTGTTCTCGGAAGAATCGCGCTTTCCCATGCACTTGGTGCTACAGGCGGCCCATCAAGTACGATGGGGAGTGAATGTTTGGTGTGGAATCTTCGGGGATTTCATGCCTTACTGTTTGTCTGTTTCACCATCACGGTGACACGGCTGTATAGATATCGACCAAACTTCATATATAAAGTACCCTCAACCAGGATCATGTTTTCGTGTGCATATGATTTAAATAGCATGGAAAAGATTGGGGGTTTATAGGGAAATCAAACGAGTTATTTGGTGTTTTCATATACACTATTGATATTCTGTATTACCTGGAGACTATATGTAAAACGTCGCTTCATTTTAAATAATATTATCTCCATAATTTCGCTTACTCTTCAAATGGCAGAGAAAAATACTACTTGATGCGGATTTCATACTCTACATTGAGTGACGGACACCCACGCAGACCGACAAGAAACTTACCTGTTAATACGGCAACGTCTCTGATTTTTTGCCAGCAGGGAAGTAACATAATCCCATTTTCGTCATTATTATTATTATTATTATTATTATTATTATTATTATTATTATTATTATTATTATTTTTGCTATTTGCTTTAAGTCGCACCGACACAGATAGGTGTTATGGCGACGATGGGATAGGAAAGGCCTAGGAATGGGAAGGAAGCGGCCGTGGCCTTAATTAAGTTACAGCCCCAGCATTTGCCTGGTGTGAAAATGGGAAACCATGGAAAACCACCTTCTGGGCTGCCGACAGTGGGGTTCGAACCCACTATCTCCCGATTACTGGATACTGGTCGCACTTAAGCGACTGCGGCTATCGAGCTCGGTATTTTCGTCACTATCCCTGTAAACTTGTGGTTGTTCATTCGCTAGAAGGCGAGAGAGACGTCAAACTGCCCTTCTTTGGAGCATTTGAGGAATACCGTTGAAGGTTACAATCGTCTTCGAATAGCACTAAGGGTGGGTTAGTAAGTCGACAGTACCGTGGAGTGTAGCCCATAGTTTCACACAGTGTTTTACGGCATTTGATATAATTTTTACTGTATTTCTGTTTACTTCCGTGTTATGCTTTAATTTATTGCCTCTGCGTTTCCTATTTAGGCTAAATAATAACACCATAAGTCATCTTCTTATCTAAGAATCCTTGCGCCTACATTTCTACTCTGTTACCGCTTTCTTAAATCCATAAATCATATCACAGGTTAGTGAGGGGCATTTCATTTTCCGATTCATTCACTTGGTATTTACATATTTGTACTATCCTGCTGTCCTTATTGAATTAATGTCAACTTTCTTAACTGAATTACTTTCTTCCTTAATTTCTCGTTATGCATATGAGTGCTAATCTCGAAAGCTGGACACTTTCCTTTCAGGAAACATTCAAAGATATTCAAATGTGTAACTTTTTCGCCCCGAAAAGTATCGAAATATGGAAGCAATTTTAAAGACGATGCAGACCTTCCTTTCGGAGTAATTACTGGATAAACGGAAATGGTAACAGATAAGCACAATCACCGTTCAGTTTGGAGAGATGCACAACTTTGGTCCTGTAACACTTTGTCGTATCTCGATCCTTTATATCTTAGACAGAGCTGCATTTCTCGATTACAATCAAATCTCCCCAACTCGATTGTGACTAGCATTAGGAAAAGTGGCCTGTCTTTATAGTGAAAACTACCCATCTTGATAGTTAATAACAATGGGCAAGTGGGCCTGTCGTTATAGTAGAAACTCCTCAACTTCATTGTGAATGACAGTACGAAACGTGGCCTGCCATTATCATTAAAACTACCCAACGCGCACCTTACATTTGAAACCATATTTACGGGATCCTCCCCGTGATGTTCCTCGGTTAACGCTAAGAGACATGGAATTTAATATAATCTTACTCACTGCATGTACAGTTATTTACATATACATCCGCGTAGAGTGTGTAGAATACCAGAGCGAAGCACGGGTACATTCGCTAGTGTAATATAAACGGGATAACGATTCCGTAGGAAGTTTACATCCGTCTCTATATGTATGAAAATAGTGGACAATTCTAGTACTATATTAGTGTACGTTCACGTATAATGATGTAATATCAAACAGCAGCAATGCCAAATTTCTTAGATATATGGAAATGGGAGTGGAGATGTGAATCATTTGAGATGTACTTTGTACGCCTGTGTTATTTCTAATACTCTGAAAGGCTGTCATATCCAACATTGCTTCCCGGCTGCGTGTATGACATCTCACAGCTGGAGTGTTTTACGCATATACACATCCTCAGGGGGATGGATACCTGTACGAACAGTAGTGACTAATGAAATGTATGCATGGTTTCATAAACAGCATAAATCTCGTGTGTGCGGTTCAGTGACATGAGAGAAGGCAAAATTTTCGATAACTATATGTTATGTCAAAATGTAGTGAAATGCAAAGTGCATTGGAAGAAAAATAAACACTTCTCACTTTTAAATTATCTCCTCTACAGGTACTATTGCCTCTACCTTCGTGATTAAACAGATACATGCAGCTCGAGTTTAAAGCTGATTTCAGCATATGGACACTTTGATCACTGACATTTATGTTCTGATTAGGGCTTTTAACGGATACATCCATTCACGTGGATTACCTCCTCTTGGGAGGGGTACTTTTCTTAACTGTCGTAGAGAGATATTTGGGCAGATAGTTTTAGAACAAGTAGATGAATATTGTTACTTGGGTAGTAGAATGACTAATTATAGCAGAAATAAGGAGGCCATAAAATGCTGAGTAGCACAAGCAAGGAAGAACTTTGTTAAGAAAATAAATTTCCTCAAATCGAAGATTGATGTAGGAATTAGAAATATGTTTTTGAAGACTTTCGTCAGGAGCGTTGCGTTTTATGGAAGTAAAACATGGACGATAACTAGCTCAGAAAGAAAGAAAATAGAAGCTTTTGAAATGTGGTGTTACAGAAGAATGCTGAATGATGAGGTACTGAATCGAATTGGTGAGAAGATTTAGAAAAATTTGACGAGAAGAAGGGATAGAACTGTAAGACATATCTTAATACAACCAGCATTTGTTCAGTTGTTCTTTTAGGGAAATCTAGCTTGTAAAATCGCAGGGTAGACCGAGGTATGAATATGATGTAATAATTGAAGCAGATGTAGGATGTAGTAGTGCTACATAAATGAAAAATTTAGCACAGGATATGGTGGCACGGAAAGCTGCATCAAACCTGTCTATGGATTGATGACTCAAATAAAACAACAATGAGGGAATCGTTCTAGTTTTAATTTCCACCACTGTCTTGGTATCTCAGCTTTTTCACTGTTCACAGTAAATGAGTCTTATTTTATTAAGAATTTATGGAAACATTCATATCACACACGAAACAATTATGAGTCTGTTGTCTGTCTATCCTTCGGAGAGCCTTCTCCCACTTCAGGAAAACAATACTCTCTTTATAGGGTCTAAGAAAATGCATACCTAAAGATAACAGTTTACATCCAGATCTACACCGAGCTCGAAACACTTGGGCATGTTGCCATAGTACCATCCGTGCTGAAACACGCTGTTTTCAAGCTTTTTCAAAATAGCGATGTAAACAACTACTGTTTCAATACATAATACAATAATGAATACAGCAATAATATAAACTGCCTAAACCACTTAACAGCGACAATGGGGAGTAATATACAACCTGTGACAATAAAGTTCATTGTCAAGTGTTATGCGAAGCACGATTCGTGGAAACCTGCGTGGAACTGTTTGTGCAAGAATTTAAGACAGGGAGCGTTTTGGCGAAACCTCCAGGAAAATCTGCAATGCAAAACTTAGTGGCAAAATGGCGTGAAATGGGCTCTGTAGCGAATTACAGATTTCCGCAATGAAAAATTTATTTACAATAGAGTAGCACAACACAAACATAAAAAATAAGTGGAAGAACAATGAAGGAAAAACATCTAATGATAAAAATAGAGAACAATTAAAAACTAACAAAATAACAAAATAACTGCAGAGATACAGCAATTAAGAAGAAAACATAAAGGAAAAAGAAATAACGAGGAGAACTGAAGATTGAACGTAAAATGAAGAGAAAAACTTATAGCTAGGTACAGTAAGATAAATACAAACGTACCACATAAGTAACGGTATAGTACAGTAAAAATAAAGTTACATTATGTACAAAAGAGGGAGCAGCAATGAGAAGAGAAAAAAAGGAATATGAAGAAAACGTACTAGGTTGAGTTAAGGAAGCATCGATTAAAGGAGGCATACGAAGAAGAAACGTCCAAGTTCCTGTCAGAAGATAGAGTTAAGGAGGGTTGGTATGCAGATAAATAAACTTCTTTGAACGAGTGAGAGGCGTGAATACGGAATATGAAGGGGCGGATTAATCCTGGTTTTGCGAGTTGGAACATGTAAGGGAAAGAAGGATACAGGTTCAGGAGAACGAAATAAACCGTTAACAGCGTTATGTAGGAATCTAAGGTCGGCTACTTTCCAACGACTAGATAATGGGAGAAGGTTTAACTTATCCAGTATCTGATTACTGCTCAAGTTTCGACAATCACATAGTCTAGCTCTAACAATGGCACAGAAGAATGACTGCAAGCAGTCAACGTGATTCAGATTAGTGGATGAAGAGGTAGACCAAATGGGAGACGCGAATTCAATAATCGGTAGGATGCAAGATACATAGTAGGCTCGGATGGCGTGGATATCGGTGATGTCAGAAAATCTATACAACGAACCGAGAAGTGACATTGCTCGTGAAGTTATCTTTTGTATATGTGGGATAAATAACAATTTACCGTCAAACAACACTCCTAAGTCATTTTGTTCTGTTAGAGTTGGGAACAGGTTTCCGAGGAGGGAGTATTTACTAAGAATAGGGGATTTACGAAACGTGATCGAAATAGAGGAATACTTGGTAGGATTAGGCTTAAGACACCATGTGGAGCACCATTCAGAGAGTCAGTTAAGCCCACTCTTTAACGAGTTTACGTCTGATAAGGAATCGATTTGTTTGAATATTTTAGAGTCATCTGCAAATAGTAGAGGAGGATATAGTATTAATGAGATCGTCAATAAATAAGATAAAAAGAAGCGGACCTAGGACATTGCCCTGTGGGACGCCAGAATGTACCATAACAAGAGTCGAACTGAACCCATCAAGAACCACACTCTAAGTTCTGGGATTGAGGAAGCTCTGCAGGAGAGTTAGGAAGCGACCATCGATATTAAAACGTTCTGAGAGTTTATAGGAAAGAAGTGCGTGGTCTTTGTCACGAATGCATGAGATGTTTGCTGAGGAGAGCACAATCAGCAGAGGCAGTGGCCACCTCGATCGCCTGATCTCTCTCCTGTAATTTTTTAGCCTGTGGGGAAAATTGAAGGGTCAGCTGTACTCAGATAATCCTTACACACTGAAAGAGGTACAGCAGAACATTCAAAATGCTATTGTGCTATCCCTTAGACAGAACCGCTACAGTTTTAATCGAACACAGCGCTGTATCGACGTCAGCGGTGGCCATTTCCAGCATCTTCTGTGATGTTCATTGACAAGGGTGAATCCCGCGTCGGTGTTATTATAAATATTTTCGGGCCATTTAAATTTTTCTCTACCCTGTTTAAAACACATCTCTAATAGTTTATATTTCCCCTCCTGTTTCATTATCTCCAGGAAATTGATCATTGATCGCGTTTGATATTACATTACTTCATAACATGCGAATGAACAGGAATATTCTACCACAGCTGCACTCGATGTAATTTTTAGAGTGTATTTTCAGCCAAATAGATAGAAGCGGGCGTTTAGTAATCCTGCCATTTATGTGACCCATCATATACAGGATCACAATACAATTTATTTGTATTTACCCTTCACTACTCGCGTAGACACTCAGTGGCGTGTGACACACCCGATCATGCACATGAGTATTTTTTTTTCATGGAGTCACTTGTTTAGAGATTAACTTATTTTAAGCATAGAGTGTATTACGTTACACTGAGATTATGCGAATAACAATCCTGTTTTATGTCCGTTAAAATTCAGAGAAAATGCGTAACCTGTTTACAACTTTGAAATAAACGACCCAATCTGTACTTATTTACGTTTAAAAAATTACTACGCCTCACTAATCAGTTACAATTCATTTTAGAACATATGTTATCGTAACTAAAAGGTAATACTTAGTTGATAAAACTAAAATGAAATAATTTACATTTACCATTTCGGACTTGTGTGTAATATTATTTTTAAATAGATTCTGTGTCTATAGCAAATCCAGACGTGGATCTAATAATAATAATAATAATAATAATAATAATAATAATAATAATAATAATAATAATAATAATAATAATAATAACCTTTGCTTCCCGCATGAATAAAATTGAAATGCCTTATCATCTGACTAAAAATGTCTATAACGAAAGATTTATATCTCTGAATGCAAAAATCATACACTATTGCACTATCATCCGTCCAGAGGCTCTATATGCAGCGGAATGTCTCGCCATGAATAAAAAGGCATGATTGAGAAAGTGGAGGCTAAGGAAAGGAAGATTTTATGGAAAATCTTAGGTCCGGTCAAATACAACGGCGAGTTCTCTCATGTGGAGAAAATAACCAACGTGATGCGTAAAAGGAGTATTACTTTTATGGACACATGGTCCGAATGAAGCCAACACGGTAAACCAATCGCAATTTCACTTTCCTCCAAGAGAAAAAGGCAAAGGGTGCATGGTTCAGTAAGGTATAAAAAAGTCTGCAGGAGATTGGGATCTCATTCAAAGATATCCAGGAGCGTGATCCACTTAAGAAAAAACTCCAAGATCATCAGAGGTTCCAACCAAAGCCGAAGATGAAAACTGGAAAGGCATGGGCGAAAGAGTGAAAGGAGCAACACCGTCTACGAATGAAGGAATAATGAACCAAAATTAAAGCTCAAGGAAAACAGTTGAAATGACGTGGTCTTTAGTTGGCCAAGACGAAACAAGAAGAAGAAGAAGAAGAATTAATTTATCTGAGAAAAGTTTACCTCCGTGGAATTTATATACATGCATTCATTATTACGAGGGGCGTACTATATTGTATTACACTTCATTTTTGGTACTTCTGGGTATGGTTCACATTTCACTTTTGAAGGTGGTGACGTGTAACTAGTGTCTTGTTCCACCGTTTGGTAGCAGCACACACACACGGAGTCCAACGAATGCACTCATCATAGCCATTTCATAACAGCACTATCAGCGTAGGAGCAGACAACATGGAAAGCAACCGTCAGGGACAGCGCTATACGACTTGGTTTCCTATGGAAAGAAGGCGTGACCACTGCAGAAACTCATCGGTGCTTGGTGGCATTCTGTGGGGAACATGCACCGTCACGGGAAACAGTTTACAACTATACTGCTAATAATAAGAGTTGGTGTCTGACATTTCTTAGAGGGAGGTCCGTTTACTACCTGCCGAGGTGGGATAAAGGGAGTGGCTGTGTGGTTGCCATGGAAACGAGGGTGGGGCGACTGCGGTTGCCATGGAGATGAAACTTCAGGACAGCTCGTCTTGCTGGGAGTTGTCAAACCTGTCACTGTCACTGTCACTGATAAGAACCTGATTGTTTATATAAGAGTGATCACAAATGGGACGACACCGCCTGGCCAGGTAGTCTACAAGAGATCACAGCGGTCAGTATGAAGGAGGGAACAAGTGAGCCGGAAGCGAGGGGTAAGAGCATGTAGAAAGGAATGGCGGAATGTGGCAACATCGTGAAATGGCACGTGCAGTGCTCCTCCCTCCAACCTTACCTGTCAGACGCCAACTTTAGTTAAGTCTAGTATAGGTGGAAGGTAGGAAAACAGGGCGCGCATCATGGACAAGGAAACCAGTTCTAGATGGAATGTGACAGTGTCAACAGCCAACATTGCCCGGGTCGAGCGGGCCATCCAAGGAAACAAATGCATCACATTTACGGAAATGGAGGCAGCCACGCAAATTAGCCGAAGCACCCTGCAGCGGATCGTGCACGACTACTTACAGTTGGGGAAGGTGTCATCCACGTGGGTGCCTAGACTCTTGTCTGCAGGCGAATAGCAGAGGTGTGTGGATGTCTGCAGACAACTTTTAGCACCGCCATGATCAATATCCAGCCGACTTCAGGGCTAGGCTTCTGACTGGTCATGAGCTGAGAGACCACCGCTGCCATTAACAAAATGGGATTCATGGTGCTGCCACACTCACCATACTCTCCCAACTTGACAGCAAGTCATTATCACCTGTTCGGGAATATGAAGAAACCTCTGCGTGGTCGCTATATTGCAGATTTTTCAGAACTGGACACAGCAGTCAAGGCATGGGTACGCAGTACTCCGCAAGAATAGTTTCAGGTCGGTCTGGAGAGACTGACACATCGATGGCAAAAGTGCATACAGTTACAAGGGGAGTATGTTGAGAAGTTGGACGTAACGACTAATGTGTATTGTACTTCATTTGGGTAGAAAAAATAAAATGTATAACTGTATAATACGCCCTTCGTATCTTTTGTACTGTTGTACGTGTGCATGCACGGATATGTGTGAGGTGTAGAAGCAAAGCTGACAATGTTCAATCAACCCAATTTTACAGGAGAGACTGATTTATTACAACTCTGTAACTAGAGGAGGAACATGTATGCAATAAATTCCATTGCTAGACCCGTATTGATGTATATGACTTCCTTTTTTTAGGAATCAGTACAATAGTTTATATCATAGAATAGTACCAGTTTCGGCTGTTCAGTACAGAAGTCCTCAGTATTTACCATCCATTATTAGAAGGACACAGTATCATTAAAAACAAGTGGGATTTGAACCCCATACGTTAAAATTACAAAATACAAAAAAAAAAAACCATACATACACATTCAAAATATTCAGACTTTTAACACTTTGATTACAGTCTTACGGATTTGAGTTCCAAAATGAGACTATAGTTGGTCACAGAATTCATGTTATTCTATTAATTGCTGAGGTATATGCTGACTACTGCTTAAATAAAAGTTTCAATCTTCTTTTAGTCATAGTTAACGAAGGATATCCAGATGCTTTGAAAAATCAAGTCTTATACGTCCATAAGGGGACATCTAAAAGAAAAAAAAATTGGTACGAATTGATATCGAAGGCATGGGAATGCAAGTGGAAAATTTTATTTTTAACTTATGTACCGGTACCTTATTTAATTTTAATGATACTGTTTTCCTTTCTTTCTCATTTTCACCGATTTTTATAATTAAGTGAAGAAATCTAAAATACTGTCCATATTTTTACGACGAAACAGATCAACCTCAGTTCACCACAAGTTCAGGAATCACATCTGAACTATTTCCAAGGGACGGTTTGTCAATTAAAAGTTCAACATGGATATTCCACAGAAAGAAAATCCCTTAATACCTTTCCTGTGAAATCATCATAATTATTAAAGCACAAAGCCAAAATATCTCATTCTTGATCAATTGAAATACTGAAACTGAGAGGTAAACGTTTGGTGATATTAAAATCAATACCATGAAAATAGTCGTTACCTTGAGGCGAAAATGTATCAAGTTTTTCCTTGCATAACAGTAGGCGGAGAAGTAGAAACTGATCAATGATGTTCCCTAAAACAAAAAGTGCTGATATAGGAATCGAACAGACTAATTATATTTATCACCACATTGCCTAGCATGATGCACATATGTCATTGAAATGTTAAAGATAGTATTTTAAGAATTATGTTCTAGTTTTAGGAATTTGATAAACTGTGGTTACAAATGTAATATTTCTGAAAATATTTAATGATTTGTATCGACTTAGGACAGCCTGAAGTTGTAACGACGTTTCTGTACACGAGTTATTATACTCCGAATGCTTGGGGGAACAGAAACTAAGCATGTATACTCTCAAGAAAGAACTGTGCGATAATTATGAATCAAATAAAAGTATCTATATCCACATCTCTTAAGAAATAATATTAATGACTTCATTTCTTCTAATTTATTTATTTATTTATTTATTTATTTATTTATTTATTTATTTATTTATTTATTTTATTTTATTTTTTATTTTTTATTTTATTTTAAAACTTAAAATAGGCATAATTTTGGTTAAAAATTCGGAAACATTTTGTTGTGACGACGGAGAAGGAGTATGGTTGAAATGGAAGTTGATACAGAATAGTCTGTAATTGTCCATAATGCAATGATAGCCAGAAAGATTAAAACTGAGCACTGATATATACAAGAAAAACTGTACTTCTCTTATTCAAGCAGATGTTCATGGCTTCATATTTTATTTAAAAATTGTTATTAATATGATAAAAATACATTGAACTACTTCTTATGTATTGATATACACGAAAGGTTAACCCCTAACTTTTGTAAGAAATTTAATACGAAGATGGGAACGATCTTATAAGTACTTACATTTTCAGGTATTTGGTAACGTTACATCATCTTGAGTCGGAAGAAATATGACTGAATTGATCTTTAAATTGGCACAGAACGGTGAGTGTCTTTTGGCCTACTGCAATTTTCAACCAGTGGAATTGAAATGTGACAATGTATGTTCAAAAATATTAATCACATAGAAACTCAGATCTACAGACGCATTCACGAAGACATTATGTCCTGTTTCCGTTTCTCTTAATTGATTCACGTGTACTAATTATTATTATAATTAATATTTGCTTTACGTCGCACCGACACAGATAATATGACGACGATGAGGTAGGAGTTGGAAGGTAGGGACCGTGGCGTTAATTAACGTGGTGTGAAAATGGAAAACAACGAGAAACCATATGGTTTCGAACCCAATATATCCCGAATACAAGCTCAGAACTGTGCGACCCTAAATGCGCGATCACTTGCTCGGTTACTAATGATTACCAACTAAATGTGAAGGAGAAAATAAAACTGCAAAATCTTAATTTAAAGTGATGTATTTTTGATTATATTTCGTGATTTTCCATCACTTTCATGTGGAGGAACATGAAAGTGCTCCTATGGTGACACAAAATACTCTAATATTCGCCTGAACAATAGTATCTAGATGAATTTCAATTAAAAGATGTCATTCCCATGAAAGAAGAGTACCCACGTATAAGTAAAATGGAATACTAATTTTTATAACTACATAGTTTAAGACTCAGTGGCGGAATGGTCAACGTTGAGGCGTTAGGTTCAGAGGGTCCTGGGTTCGTTTGCAGACCGGGTCGGGTATTTTAACCCCGTGTAATCAACTCTTCTGGCTCGAGGAATGAGTGTTCATGTTACTCCCAACACTCTCCTCTTCATATTAAGACAGAAAACCATACGAACAACTATCACAGAAACACGCAATAGTGATACATCCTTCCAAGTAGGGTTAGTGTCAGATAGGGCATCCAGCCGTAAAACAGGGCCAAACATATATATATATATATATATATACAACACAGTTCGCATCCGTGAACCCACACGTGTGGGAAAACGGTAGAAAAAAGATTAAAAAAATGGTAGCTACATCATTTAAGACACCAGATAGTGTAAAAGATTGCCTGTTGAAATAATTCCAGTGATTTTTCAGCAAAGTATTATACTTGTATTACAGTATGATTCGAATAGATTATTAATATTTATGGCCTTATTACTTTATAAATTATGTTTATAATTTAATTTCTTCTCATTTATTTATGTATACTCACCGCTCGCCATCTCTTCACTATTTGTACCGAAACTGTTAGATCTAAAAATCTTAGCCAAGTACCCGGCATTGCTCTCAAGGAAATCACCAGTCGGTGTTTGAACCTACTCCTCTTACAATATACGTAGCTTACTACTCTCATTCTAACCTACTGGCTACGCTTATTTATTATGCATCAATTCTTGTAATTTGTTTACGCAATTTTGAAGGCATAATATTGTGAATAATATTCTGTTAAAAAAGGATAATATTGTGGATTTGTTAAAAAGGAAGCCATACGTTCAAAGTAGACTCAGTTAGTGTAATTTTAAAGCTTTTCAGTCTATCACTAATTATAACACCTATGACACTATATATAGCACTAAAAAATAGTCTGAAGTGATATAATCTAGTAATGTTCTCTCAAGAACGAAACATTTATTTATTTATTTATTTATTTTATTATTTATTTATTTATTTATTTATTTATTTATTTATTTATTTATTTATTTATTTATTTATTTATTTATTTATTTATTTATTTATTTATTTATTTATTTATTTATTTATTTATTTATTTATTTATTTATTTATTTATTTATTTATTTATTTATTTATTTATTTATTTATTTATTTATTTATTTATTTATTTATTTATTTATTTATTTATTTATTTATTTATTTATTTATTTATTTATTTATTTATTTATTTATTTATTTATTTATTTATTTATTTATTTATTTATTTATTTATTTATTTATTTATTTATTTATTTATTTATTTATTTATTTATTTATTTATTTATTTATTTATTTATTTATTTATTTATTTATTTATTTATTTATTTATTTATTTATTTATTTATTTATTTATTTATTCTTTTGTATGTGGTGAAGTTAGGGCTCACGACCCTCAAATCAAAACATACAGTATATAGACACTTAATTTGAAAGTTAATAAGACTAGATACCGTAAGTGTGGAATACTTAAATTAATGCAATAAAATAGTAATAAAATAGTTATTTTGTGAATGAGTAATACTGTCTATATACAGTACCTAACAATAGCTCTATATCATACTTGCTCTCATTCACAATAACATCCATACAAGCTGTTCACGTATTTAAGTGGAAATCTCAACAACACCGTTTAAATGAAGCTACTGAAATACTATTCCATATATCGAGAGGGACAGTGTTCCTCTCCCTCTGGGTGGGGGCAGTAGAATAACACCCACGGTATCCCCTGCCTGTCGTAAGAGGCGACTAAAAGGGGCCCAAGGGGCTCTGAAATTTGGAGTGTGGGTTGGCGACCACGGGGCCCTTAGCTGAGTCGTGGTATTGCTTCCACTTACTTGTGCCAGGATCCTCACTTCCATCTATCCTATCCGACCTCTCTTGGTCAACTCTTGTTCTTTTCTGACCCCGACGCTATTAGGTTTGCGAGGGCTAGGGAGTCTTTCATTTTCTCGCCCTTCGTGACCCTTGTTTTTCTTTGACCGATATCTTCATTTTTCGAAGTGTCGGATCCCTTCCATTTTTCCCTCCGATTAGTGTTATATAGAGGATGGTTGCCTAGTTGTACTTCCTCTTAAAACAATAATCACCACCTCCACCACCACCACCACCACCACCACCACCACCACCACCACCACCGGAGAGTGTTCCATAGCCTTGCCCTTGACACCTCTCGAAGGCGCGGCTGAATAAGATGAGTGATGAGGTAAAGGCTATCATAAGAGTAGAATTAGATCTGGTATTATGTCAAGGAATAAAGAAGGGGAAGTTAATATTTGAGGATAAGTATTCAGGTGTAGATTCGTTCAGAAGTCGATATAATAGTGTCGCACTGTGTACGCTTCTTAGTTTATCTGTTTTCAGCCAGGATGGCTTTTCATAATAAAGGAAAAATATAAATCTTATGCTAGAGTTCATTGCCCTCTGAAGTTTCATTGTTTGTTCTACAGTTGCATCGGTTATTACAACATCACAGTAATACATTCTTGGAAAAGTGAGTGTGTGAATAAGTGTTATTTTCATACTGTGTGTGGAAGAATTAACTTCTTTATACTTAGGGGTGAATTGATGCATATACCTTTTTGCCATTCTTTGTTTAATAGTCCGTTATAGTGTCGTAAGTGGTGATAGACAGACTGAAAATCCTTAGTTACGATGTTGATGACACATATTCAAAGTTACAGGTGTAATCTAGTAAGTATATCTCATCTGATGGAAGAGAAACTCGATTGAAATTCTTATTAAGTTTTCTATAATTTAACTTAAATTTATTTCTTATTGTGTTTACAGTCAAAGAACTTGACACTGAACGGTAATAATCCCTAGAAGTAATTCTAATCATATACTGGTCGAAGGGATTCAACTCATTTTGTATGTAATATGTAATACACTCGATTAGAATGATGTTTTCCATATTCAAATCATGTGATATTTCCAGTTTCAATTTATTTTATCCTCCGTCAACAGTAAAGTCATCAGTTTTAGAAAGGAAATTAATTCTCTAAATCTTCAATTTTAGTTCGCAGACCTTTAAAATCAATTTCTGATGGGGCTGAGAAACCGGTCTATCAATCTGATGAAGTCTAAGGCGATCCCCTTCGAGGCTTGTTGCCAAGGGCGACCGCTCACGGCCTGCTGTAATCCCAGTAAGCGTGCCCTCTCGTACACGTTACCACACCCACCTCCATCCACCCCTCTCTCTAGATTTGCTATATCAACTCCTGTATAGCTTGGTTGTCAGCAGATTTCTCCAAATAATGCAAACACTTCACTCATGTTAGCTGCATTGAATATTTAGTGCAGCGGATTACGACAGCTTAATGGGCAGTCTATTAGGTCTACGTGCTCTGAAGTTATCCAACTATGTGATTAGGATTAGCAGGAGTAGCTTCATAACATAGTATCATAGACGTTCTATCAGAAATAGAGGAATATGCCTTAGCGTGTGATTTCTTCTAATGATGTTCACTATTAATGGGTTATTGTTGAATTGGTTATTAGCCCTTGGGCTGGATTGACTGTAGGTTATTTAGTTCTTCTCATTCTTCTTGTTTCTATAGCTCATTCCACGTTAAGAAAACAGTGTTGTTCTTATGGATCTACAAGGCGTGAAAACACCCACTCTGAGACACCCGTAATTCCTCGTGATGAAGAGATATTATACTGTACTTTGTAATGTATTATGAAAGATAGATTAAAAGGGCGAGGCAGTTTTGCCCGCGAGTTATTAAATTAACTACATTACATTTTCTTTTTCATAAATACATTTGTAGGGAGGAAGAACAATGGCGGGAACAGCCATCGCTTCGTTGCCTTCCTTTTCCTTCAGTGTTGCTCTGATATTAGCCTCGTGTAGTCCCTCAGTCTGTGAACCGCCGGCAGCGCAATTCAGTAGTGAAGTCATCTACAGTATTTATTTGTTGCTTGTCTGTTTTTGGCTTTAAATCAGTGCGTAATTATCTTGTGTTGAGTGAGACTTATGCGATAAGTCTACGTGTGTGATTTCTTTCTGTAACGCTAATACTGTGATTTGGAGAGTCATCTACAATATGTATTTGTTGCGTCTGTTTTCTAGCCTTTATAGCCTAGAGAAATTTATTAAATGCAATTAAATGCATCCCTCACCCCTCGAGCCCATAAAAATTACTTGTATATTTTCTCCCCCAGTTTGCCTTACACTTCAGTGCTGAGGTTTTTTTATGTGTCGTAGTTTACCTCTGATTCTGTACAAAACAAAAGTAGCCCCTGTAAACCTCCGTCCCCTTTAGTTCATAAAATTAATTTGTAGCTCGGTTTCTTCCGCTTTTTGTCTTGAACGTAATTACTGAATTTCACAAATTTATGTGACGCCGTTTTCCCATGATGGTGTTGAACAGAGCCGTTCAATGTGGCAACCCTGTTGCTATAAGAGCAACACTGTTTTCTTAACGTGGAATGAGCTATAATGCGCCTACCTTGGACCACGCTTATTCAACACTTGAGCTTTGATATTTACCCAGTAATCTCACATTTTCTCCTGGTGTATCTCCCTTCTTTCATCTGCCCAGGGGGTACCTTTCTTCCAGGGTTTTTCATGAAATCCATGGACTTCTTTCAGGGTATGATGTACTCTTGAAGATATGATATTCTCAGTTCTTCAATGGTGTTCTCACTTTCTGTCAGCCAAGTGGTACGAATCTGTTTATTTTGCGAGAAGATGAACAGGTGATTTTGTTATCAGTCATTTGGTAGCCAGTCTTTCTGTATTATATGGCCATAAAAAGCTACCCTCCTGTCCTAGCACAATCAGAAAGCTTCTCTGTATATTCGTAAAGCTCCGAATTGTACCGTCTACGGAATTATTCATATTCCTTTACCAGACCTAAGATCTTCCATAGAATTCTCCTCTGTCTGACTCCCAGTTTCTCCATCAGACCTCTTCTGGTAGTATGACTGATGTGTAGTGCTTCAGTATCAGGATGCGTGGCTGGCATTTCTTGTTTTAAATGTTCTTTGTTAGTCCATAGGCCAGTTACAACTTGTTGACGCCCATGGATAATGAGGCTCTATCTGTTAAGTTGGGTTCAATCCATTCGCCGAGATGTTTAAATTTCTCAGTCCTCTTGAATTTTCCCCGTTTTAGTAGTATCTCTCTGCTAGCTGCTTATTTATTTATTTATTTATTTATTTATTTATTTATTTATTTATTTATTTATTTATTTATGTATTTATTTATTTATTTATTTATTTATTTATTTATTTATTTATTTATTTATTCATTCCAAGTTTTGCCAACTGTTGACCGCACAGAACTTAAGGCTTCTTGTTCTTTCTTCTCATCCCTTCCCAGAAACTTTCCATTATTTCCCTTCTCGTCTTTCTCTAGTCTTCGGAAATGATCTGTTTGGGTCTCCTTTATAGTGGTTTCATTTCAAATGATTTTAAATCGTTGACTCTTTTTTACCCTCTGTTGATGGGGGACGCAGACGAAGAATACACCCACGGTATCCCCTGCCTGTTGTGAGAGGCGAACAAAAGGGGCGACCAAGGGATGATTGTATTAGAACCGTGAAACTACTTGTGATTAATACCATCACGCGGGGAACACAATGGGTCGCTTTTACTTGCCCGTAGTCCCACTATGTTGGGTACACAATAGGTTTATGCCAAGTAGCAACAGAGGGTGGGTTCACTGTGGGCTTACTCTACCCTTGATTAGTACCATTGTGAGAAACACCATGGGTCTGGGCGTTGCCTGCGATTAGTACTACTATATGAGTGATACCGTGGGTCTGCGTTGCCTGTGATTATTACCCACTATGAGGGGAGCACCAGGGGAAAACCAGCACCCATGATTTGTACTCCTAGGTGAGGAACACCATGGGTTTGCGTTGCTTATGAGTGGCGCCATTATGTGAGGAAAACCAGGGGTACACCAGTACCCATGATTTGTACTCCTAGGTGAGGAACACCATGGGTTTGCGTTGCCTATGAGTGGTGCCATTATGTAAGAAACATCATAGGTCTGCGTTGCCTGTGATTAGTGTCCACTATGTGAGGAACACCACGGGAATACCGGCACCCGCGATTAGTATAACTAGATGCGGAACACCATGGGTTTGCGTTGCCTGTGAGTAGCGCCATTATGTGAGAAACACCATAGGTCTGCGTTACATGTGGGACGTGCAATACTTGTGAGTAGTACAATAATGTGTGGAACACCGCGAGTCTACGCTACGTTTGATTAGAACCGCAACATGATAGATACCATGGTTCTACTTTCCTAGCGATAAGTACCACTATGAGGGGCTGTTGATCTGGATTTTGGACCCCTTTAGACAACAAGCACCTTTGCTTCAGGATTGTGCTTAAAAGCAGTTCCTTGGTCAGTAAAACTCTTCTTTGTGATAGTTTCTGGGAAGGTGGGGCATTGCGTGTCGGATCCACCGAGTGTTTTAAATTCATATCCATCCATTCATTCTTCGTTATCACGTTTCTTATTCTTGTAAGTGGATGATTTTGAATTATAAAATTGTCATTATATTTCGTCTCATTTCGTACAATTAGGGCCGATGACTTAGATTTTAGGCCCCTTTAAGCAACAAGCATCATCATCATCATCATCATCATCATCATCAACAACAACAACAACAACAACTATTCTACTGTGGATTATCTCCATCGTAACTCCAAATTTTTCTGCATCCCTCTTCACTTCTACCCACTTGCATGTGGCCTTTAATCCCGCGTTGTAACTGAAAATTATTGTATTTTGGTAACTCGTTTGTCACCCATTCTTACCAGGAGTCCGTAGAATTTCAGCCTTCATTTTCGCATTGATATTCTCAGTGTACTTTTAGAGCTCCTCATTCATTCTTTTTTCCAAGTCCCATCAGTAGTCTTCAGCGGTCCCAGAAATTTCGGCAGAATCTTTCTTTCCTTCTTCTCGAGTTCTTGTAGTTCCCCTTTTCTTAATTCACCGGGCGAGTTGGCCGTGCGCGTAGAGGCGCGCGGCTGTGAGCTTGCATCCGGGAGATAGTAGGTTCGAATCCCACTATCGGCAGCCCTGAAAATGGTTTTCCGTGGTTTCCCATTTTCACACCAGGAAAATGCCGGGGCTGTACCTTAATTAAGGCCACGGCCGCTTCCTTCCAACTCCTAGGCCTTTCCTATCCCATCGTCGCCATAAGACCTATCTGTGTCGGTGCGACGTAAAGCCCCTAGCAAAAAAAAATATTCTTAAGTCATTCTGTAGCGTTCAATGTGCCTGGTTTTATTTATTTCTTTAGTCCCCCCCCCGGGTAGCCTTTACTTTCGAACTCTACAGCCTCAAGGGCAGCGTCTTGAAACGTAAGACACTTGGTTGGTGATACAACAGGAGAGGAGGACCAGTACCTCGCTCAGGCTGCCTCACCTGCTATGATGAACACGGCTCTTGTGTGGGATGGGAAGGTTCGAAGCAATGGCCAAGGAAGAGGGAAGGACGCCACAGTGGCCTTAATTTAAGTACCATCCGGCATTTGCCTGGAGGAGAAGTGGGGACCACGGAAAACCACTTCGAGGGACTCTACTCAGTTGACTTCCAGAGGCTAAGTGAACCCTCCTCCAGCCCTCGTCGCATTTTCGAATTTCTTGGCAGAGCCATGAATCGAAACCAAGCCTCCGGGCTGGGACAACTAAACACACTAACCACCACTACACCACACATGCGGAGTTATAATGTCGGATTTGGGCCTTGTTTATTTAATTATGCATTTATTTATTTATTTATGTCCGCCTCTGTGGTGCAGTTGTTAGCGTGATTAGCTGCCATTAGAGTCTACTGAACCTCTGGAGGTAGAGGGGGTAGAGGGGGTTCGATTCCCACCTCAGCCATCCTCGAAGTGGTTTTCCATGGTTTACCACTTCTCCTCCAGGCAAATGCCGGGATGGTACATCATTTAAGGCCACAGCCACTGCCTTCCCTCTTCCTTGTCTATCTCTTCCAATCTTCCCATTCCCGAAACAATGCTCCTGTTCAGCATATCAGGTGCGGCCGCCTGGTCGAGGTACTGGTCCTTTATCTCAGTTGTATCCCACGACCCAAAGTCTCACGCTCCAAGACACTGCCCCCTGAGGTGGTAGATGTCGGATCCCTCGCTGAGTCCGAGGGAAAAACGAACCCTGGGGGGTTTACCGATTAAGAAAGCAAGAAAGATTTATTTATTTAGATGAGATGCTAGCCATCGCTATTCGAGCTACTGTCTACTCTTATGCCTTATTATGACAGGTTATTGGGGTTCTTAAAGCTAAAATTCATTACTCGGACCGACAGCGTGTATTTTTTCCATCCACTAAATATATTTGAATTCTCACAATTTAACTAACGTTTGCATTTTCGACTCGAAACATATTGTATTCACGAGAATGAATTAACTACCCGATATTCGCTGTCTCATGAGACTTAATTCGACTATATTCCATTCTTCTTCTACTTCTCAGTCGCATACCTCATGACTGAGTATCATGATCTCATGCTTATTTTACTGTCTGACGGAATCCACCGGCAGTCGCCACTGTTTACGGACTTCTGCTTTCTGGAAGAGGAGTGTGAGTTCCGTCTTTGATCTGGTCTATCCTTCTGAAAGCTCTTCCACGTGGCCTGATTCCATTAAGTTTCATTGGGCAGCTAGTTTTTCAAGTCTAATTTCTCTCCAAACGGCTGCATAGTTCTCTAACAAGAGTTGAAATTCAATTCGGTATGAAGGAGTTACATCTCTCCTACATCCAAAGTATCTGTACTATCTCGTATCATACAACTTTTAATACATTTTGTCCATTTGACATCTCAGCCCAGTTTCGAAGAAATTTGTTCGATTTCACATCTTTGAAAAACAAGAGAACATAAATTTCGTTACAGATATTCAAAGAAAATTTTGAATGGAAAATTTGACTGCCAAGAATTACTTAAGTTACTTTCATCCCTTTTCATGTACCACAAGTAAAATCAGGACAGCAAGTACTGTTTCACATCCCAAGATCTAGAAGACTTCATCACTCTAATCCACTAGTTAAAACATTATCGCTTTATAATTCAATTGGTGTCAAGTTGATTTTATTCGCTGGCACTAGATTGCTCAGTAAGGCTTTTTTTTTACTAAATCATAATCATTATTAGATTCCTTTTTGCTGGAATGCTAGGTACTCATACGTTTTTTGTTTGTGTTCTTTTTCTAATTCGTTTATTAATTTTCTATGGCTGATCTATGTCCTATATTATTATGCTTTTTATCTGTAGTATTGTGTTCGGCTTATTAGTTTTCTTCTTTTCTTTCTTCTTACTATTATTGTTACTATTGTTCAGTTATAACAAACTATCCAAGGTATTCGTAGTACCCTCCGCCAGCACCACAATTAAAATGCATCGTTTGAGCATATTTGTCCTTGGCCTTCACTTTCCATGACTCACAGCCATAAAGTAAGACTGAAAACACTAAGACACAAACCGGACGTTTCTTTGTGGTTTTAGTGATTACTCAGTCACAAAAGATCGTTAGGAGCTTATCGATAGCAATTTTTTCCTTTTTTGATCTTCTCCGAACTGCCAGTGTTATTCAGAAGAGATTCGAGATAAACAAATTCATTAACAACATCATGGCCTACTAGACGACTACTAAATTAGAATTTCTTTTAAAATGTATTTATGTCGATCTTGCGTCTTTTCTCCATGACTGCAAGAATACCGACCAGTAAGGTTTCTAGATCCTCAATGGACTAAGGCTAAATGAAAATATTGCCGATAATTCGTACTATTCTTTTTTTGCTATTAGCTTTAAGTCGCAGCGACACATATAGGTTTTATGGCGAGGATGGGACAGGAAAGGGCTAGGGCGAGGTAGGAACTTTCCCTGGCCTTAATTATGGTACAGCCCCAGCCTGATGTGAAAATGGGAAACAACGGAATACAATCTTCATGGCTGCCGACAGTGGGTTTCGAACACACTATCTCCCGGATACTGGATACTGGCCGCACTTAAGCGACTGCAGTTATCGAGCTCGGTACCGTACTGTTTTAACGCAGACTTACGTTCCTCCATAATGGGTACATGGAAAGAAAAAAATTAAAACGCTTTTAGTGTTTGGGCAGAACGCGGGTATCGCCGACAGTTTTTATGCAATAGCGCTTCAAAGTAAAGCTAAAATTGTTAAACATGTGACGTCACACGCATACTCTGTTATAAGATGGCGCTGTGTTGACTCGCGTACTCAACTGGAGGTTAGCTGTCGTTTTATTGTTTATACATTATTATTCTTCTTCTTCTTATTCTTCCTCCTCTTCTTCCTCTTAGCGTTTTTCCGTTGGTGCAGGGTCCGCTGTTATAATATTGGCTCGCCATTTTGCACGGTGTTGGGCATCATGTGGTCTGAAGTCCAGAGTCTTCAGATCCACATTCACTGTGTCCTGCCAGCGCTGCTTTGGACGTCCGCCTGATCGTTGCCCATTCAAAGGTGCGGGTGAAATTGAAAACTGTTCCAGGTGCAGCAACGCAGAACGTGACCGTACCATTGGAGGGTTTTTTCTCGTGCCTTCTTGGTTATGGGTGCAATATCCGTTTGCTGGCGGGCGGTGCCGTGTGTGATGCTCATCGACCAATGGAGCATGCACATCTCCATGTTGTGTGATTGGCGCTCTGTAACTTTGTCAGCTGGTCGATATTCAACACCGTTTACAGCGATATATTTTGGACTTCAGATGTAGTGGCATCCTTCTGTCGCAGAGTACGCTTGTGACTTCCCTTCATCTCATCCATGCTGCCTTTGTCCTACCTTGCACTTCATCACGTTTCCCACCAGCATTGTGTAGACGAGATCCTAGATACATGAAGTTTACGATCATCGTTAAGATCTCTCCATCAACTAGAACTGAGCCGTTTCTTGGGGTGGTTTCCAGGTATTAGGACTTCGTTTTGTTCAATCTAAGACCGTACTCTGAGAGACGACTGTTCTAATCTTCAACTTGACGCTGCAATCCACTTCTGGTGCTATCAGAAAGTGCGATATCATCTGCGTATAAGAGTCCAAGGGACACTCCTCAGCAGGTCAGTCCACACAACATTCGTCTTTTACTTTTAATTAAAAAAAGGTGTACGAAACCGTCAAAAACCTGCGGCCATTACAATAATGTCAACCTCCTGCCAATATATTTTCCTGCAGAACCAGTCCTGAAAAATTGCATCTTCAATCGCCACGCTTTATAAATATTATCGGCTGCGTCCCAAACGCCTTTAATTTTCTCTACTCCTCTCCGAGGTACTGTATAAGATTTTATAACATCTATGATCGCTCCATTACCTACGCAAATTGTCTTCCCATTCTTTTCCCCCCTTTATTGCCGCGCTTTACATCCACGGAGACACTTCCACCGTTCCACGGCGTCAGCAAACTGTTTGTGGAAATATCAGTTTTGAATCACCTTGCACATACGACTCAAACAACTTTAACAACACAGATATCTCTAAAACTTCGTGAAACTAAAGCTACTTTAGGAAAGGTAGAGGTTTCAATAGAAACTCGTGAGAATGGAATAAGTTTTAACATTTCTTGAACGACAGAAATCTTTTTCTCAAATTGTTCACTAAATTTTGAATTATTTTACAAGATGAAAATTGAAAATTGTATCTTCTATTTGTGAGATTACGACTCTATAATGTCTTAATTAAATTTACGTTAAGTGCGAAAGTCATAGAATAACTGACCACTGATAATGTCTTCTGCCATTGCAACAGACAGTACGAATACTTCATTCGACGAAATAAAAGAGAAATTCTGTGGAATACTAACTCTCTGAGCTGGGCTGAGTGGCTCAGACGATTGAGGCGCTGGGCTTGGCAGGTTCGATCCTGACTCAGTCCGGTGCTATCTGAAGATGCTCAAACACGTCAGCATCGTGTCGGTAGATTTACTGTTATGTTACAGAAATACTGCGGGACTAAATTCCGACACCTCGGTATCTCCGAAAATCATAAATGTAGTTAGTGGGAAGGAAAGCCAATGACATCATTATTATCTATATATTAAAAGAGTTTACTAAAAACAACTTTGGCAAATCTGTCCATCCGTTCTACTGGACCGATCTGCAGCATTTTCGTTTTAACGTATACTCCGAAATAACCTGCCAGTGAACCATCAGACGTTGAAAGTCTGAACGTTCAGCCAAATTTGAGTAATAACAAAATAAAATAATTACCGTGAAAGAGTAGTTAGTGGGACGTAAAGCAAAGAGCATTATTAAAAAATAAAAAAATAAATAAATAATCACTCCAATCTTGTAGGCGAAGGCTTACTCTAACCCGCAATACATTCTGTACTTAACAGGTTGATAAGCGAACACCGCTTACATTAATATTGTGATATATGTGATTTTTACCCTTTAATATCATTGTATGCAGCCATGTTTGATTGCTACCTGTCAAGCCAGAGATCAAGCCTCTGATCACGGAAGAATACTATTCCCTGCTAGATACTCTTTGTTTCTCTAACCTTTCCCAATTTCCAAATATATTTGACAACAGGCAAAGCGTTCCTAATAACTCACGTGCTGCTAAGAAAAAAGTCTACGTACAAACAGACACCTAACATATGCCTAAAAAATGATCTGGGAACACCTATTGAAGGATAAACTAGCTACACTAGAAAGAGTGAAGGCCATGTATCTTTAAAAAGTTATCTGCGTGGCAAAAACGGCGTTCGGTGATATGTCCTGTAATATAAAAATAGATGAACAATGCACGACAGTGACCTTACTGTCCTCCGAAATACTCCCCTCCCTTAACTATGCACTGCTGTGATCGTGGATACATATCCTGGAAACTTTGCAAGAAGGCTCCCTTTGGGATGGTGTTCAAAACGTCATTTCCCAGGCAGAAATTCCTTGTGAATAATGTCTTGACTATCGAAAAATGTGATCAGCATCGTTTTGATGCGTGACTTTCCGGTTCTGACCTTTTTCCGACGAGGGGATTCCGGAGAACACCATTCCATGTTTTGCAGTTTCGTTTCTGGGTGGGTCGTACCTGAGACACCAGGTTTCATCCTCAGTGACGATACAGTTCAAGAAATTTGGTACCGAGCTCGATAGCTGCAGTCGCTTAAGTGCGGCCAGTATCCAGTATTCGGGAGATAGTGGGTTTGAACCCCACTGTCGGCAGCCCTGAAGATGGTTTTCCGTGGTTTCCCATTTTCACACCAGGCAAATGCTGGGGCTGTACCTTAATTAAGGCCACGGCCACTTCCTTCCCACTCCTAGACGCTCTCTGTACCATCGTCGCCATAAGACCTATCTGTGTCGGTGCGACGTTAAGCAACTAGCAAAAAAAAAAAAAAAAAAAAAAAAAAAAGAAATTTGGTGTCGCATTCGCCGTTTCGACAAAATACTGTGAAGCCTGTAAACGTGCTTGCTTTTGATCGTCAGTCAAGCGACGTGGGACAAGACGAGAATACATTTTCCTCTTCCCTAATTTCTGGGTAACGATTTGTCGCACGAATTCATGGTTAATCTGCAGTTCATCCGCTATCATGCGCACAGTTAATCGCCGATCTTCGTGATTAATGTCCTCACCTTCTCAATGTTTTCGTCACTGACGGCGGTCGCCGGTCCGCTACGGGGGTTGTCAGAAACACTTTCCCGGCCTCTTCGAAAACGGGCGAACCATTCGTACACACACTTCAAGGACAGTGCTTGATCTTCATAGACACGTACCAGCATCGTATGCGTTTCTTTCGGATTCTTGCCAAGCTTAAAACAAAATTGTACAGTGATCTTTTGGTCGTTCATGTTCCTGTTCGCAGTTCAGAACCAACGCACTAAACACGCACTGTGTCAAACAGGTCTTACACGGCACACATGCGATGCTCAACTGAACAACGTTGGCAGCAGGTGGTCAAAACCTGCTTCTACGCAGGTGCAGCGTTGCGTGTCGCCGCTGTTGCCGGATCGACCGTTATGACTCCATTCACCGAATTTTCTTGTAACAGGTTGTATATAGAAGAACTGCGATTAAAAATTACCATCGCTTTCTACGACACAATACCAAGCTTTACATCAAGATCTGCAGGATAAATAAGCGAATATATGGATAGATTTTTACCAAACAGGCCGCATGGTGATCTCAGAATGGATGAATTCTGACTACGAACTGTGTAAAATAACTGTACTTGATACGACGTCATCTGTGTTCTCCGAGCTAGTTGGCTTTGCGGTTTGGTTCGCGTAGCTGTGAGCTTGAATTCGGGAGATGGTGAGTTCTAATATACCCGGAGGTAATCCTGAAGATATTTTCCCGTGTTTTCCCATTTTTACCATAATTTGGCCACGACTACTACGTTCCAAATTCTAGCCCTTTCCAATCCTTGCATCGTCAGAAACCTTCGTTGTGTTAGTGCTACCTTAAACCACAAGCGAAAACAAATCTGTTTTCCATCAAGCGAGATGAAACGGTATCTTACTAGGAAGGATCATAAGAACTCTAATTTTATTTACGAGGAACAAACGTCTGTATAAAAAGGAAGTGTAAAAATATATGTTCACTAAAATTGCTGGCACGTGAAATTTCAAACGTAACAAATCGAATTCTGTCTTGAATTATTTAGAATATTCAGACGATAGAATCAAGTGTAACACCCGACTCTACATGTTTCTCAATATGATCGAGCAATATGACCTCCATTGAAAGAAAGAGTCGAGATGAAATTTCAATTATTCATAGTTTGATACAGCTCTCTCCAAAGACAGGGACAACAAAACACAGTTGATTTTATCTTGGGGCGATTCTACGTAATGATTCATCAACGTGTCTTTTGTATTCCTTCAGTGTTGTGAAGTGAAGATACCAATATTATTTTGTACCATGCTAATGCAATGTTATACACAGGTAAAATACATCGTAATTTTAAAATATCTCTCCGCGAACAATACGTAAGTACCTTTTTTTTTTGCTAGGGGCTTTATGTCGCACCGACACAGATAGGTCTTATGGCGACGATGGGATAGGAAAGGCCTAGGAGTTGGAAGGAAGCGGCCGTGGCCTTAATTAAGGTACAGCCCCAGCATTTGCCTGGTGTGAAAATGGGAAACCACGGAAAACCATTTTCAGGGCTGCCGATAGTGGGATTCGAACCTACTATCTCCCGGATGCAAGCTCACAGCCGCGCGCCTCTACGCGCACGGCCAACTCGCCCGGTACGTAAGTACCTTGATCTAGGCCAATAACATAGTCCTGATGAAAACCCCTGGAAATTTGAAAAGGGATGCAGTGGGTATGGCATGAAAATCAACATTTCCTAGAACTGAGTGGACGAAAGTTCAGGTACTACAGCATTTGTTCAGTGCAGACATCAACGCGCGATTGCACTGTCAATTGTTTATTTCTCGCTGACTTCTCTCTGTGGACGTGATCGAGAAGTGTACAAGGCAGCCAACGTTTCAATTTAGGAACGTGTGACGGCTAGTGACAAAACCATTGGACTGGGATGAAGCGAAGGGGGTCCGTGGACGTAAGCTCCCATTTTAGGGCGGCGAAGCGGCTGTTAGGTCTCAAGGTGAGAACAGCGCATTCAAAATGATGAAGTAGTTCATCATGCCTGCTAGTCACAAGCTATTAGTCTGTATTGTACATTGTTTCGTTACAGATTGCATTTAGTTGTGTTTTTATTGTGCGCGGGTTGGTGATGGAATGCATTTCACTTGATTGCTGGGAATGATGTCATATCCGATTGTATCTCAGCCAGTGGAGATGCTACATCACGCTTGAGCAATGAATATTGGCCTGTGATACATTTTATTAGGTTATGAATGTAAATGTACTTCTGGGGGACGGCAGGTGGGTCCCTTCTGTCGCAGTGTACACATCTATCCTCTGCAAGGTCTTCCACATCCGATTTGTAACATTTTAAATCCCTTATGATGCTATAAAACTTATGCTGCACATAGCGATTTTATGCCATTGCGTGATGTCAACTGGGAAGAAGTCTAAGAATGTCAGATAAGAAATACAAAACTGGAGGAGGCGGGTCATTTTAAGCAATTAGGATGAGTATTCTCTCAGGATGGATGTATCGTTAGGGAATTCAAATCAATATGTAACAAGCTAATGGAGTTTAAGCCTTGGAAAATCACAAAAGGGCGATGTGTATGTGTTGTACGTTTTTCAATATGACAGACTCCTTGAATGCCAATTTGGACGTTCCACTTAATTCTACTAGAGTGAAAAATAAACCTGGAACTCTATTGTACGACGTATTGCTCCACCCTCATCCCCCCAAAAAACCGCTATAGTCTAGCCTTAATGGGCCTTGGTTTATCAAGCGATCGCTGCTCATCCGAAACGCCTTCAAATGATGAATTATTATGGTCGGCGCAATGAAGGCATCTGGCTGTTAATAATGGCTCTGTAGACGTATGTAATATTTTCACCATCAGATAGCTCCTCAATTGTTCTACTGTAGACAGGGTTGAGCTGGAACGAGTCATAAAACCAGGTATAAATCTGTGACCTTGCCAGGAATGGATTCAGGGCCTCCAGGTGTGAAAAAGGCTCGCTACCCCAAAACCAAAGAGCTGATCAATGACGTATTATTATGTAATCCGTTTACAATTCAGGATTGGTTTTCTCTTGGACTCAGTGAGGAATACCATATTTACCGTCTTATGGGCAGGGTCCTGGAGCGTGAGACTTTGGGTCGAGAATGAAACTGGAGAGGAAGACCAGTACCTCGCCCGGTGGCCTCACCTGCTTTGCTGAACAGTGGTCTTGTGAGGGGCGGAAATTGGAAGGGATAGGCAAGCAAGAGTGAAGGAAGCGGCCGTGGCCTTAAGTTAGGTACCGTGGTTTTCCGTGGTTTCCATTTTCACACCAGGAAAATGGTGGGGCTGTACCTTAATTAAGGCCACGGCCGCTTCCTTCCCACTCCTAGGCCTTTCCTATTCCATCGGCGCCATTCCATCGTCGCCATAAGACCTATCTGTGTCGGTGCGACGTAAAGCCCCTAGCAAAAAAAGTTAGGTACCATCCCGGCATTTGGCTGGAGAGGAATTGGGACACCTCGGAAAACCACTTCAAGGATGGTTGAGGCGGGAATCGAACCCCCTGTAGTCAGCTGATCTCCCGAGGTTGAGTGGATACTGTTCCAGTCCCCAGACCACTTTTCAAATTTCGTGGCAGAGCTGAGAATCGAATCTGGCCTTTCGGGCGTGGCAGCTACTCACATTAACGACCACTACACCACAGAGGCGGACTGATGACGTGTTACTGTATTTTAATTAATTAAGCGTCGAAAAACTCCTAATATGATACTAGAGATCCTACTCATGCCGATATCATACGATATTGAAATGTTTACGCCCTGTAATAACCCGACTACCTCTATCGAGTTTGAGTTGATACGCAGAGGACACACTTCTACAACCGATTCACTGAGGGAGCTAAGAGCAATTTGTAACAAATTTATATAATTGCCCTAAATTACGGGTAGTGCAACGCTCCCTTCCCGGAACGGAATAACTCCGAACTCGATACTTCCCTCTTCAAGCTATTTAGCTGTCCTCTTCCACTGTGAAGGGAGATTTATTTATTTACAACACTTGGTGATTAATTGCATGTGAAATTTGTACCACACAATGGCTACACTTCCTGTACTCTGTAAACTGAGAGGGTCATAAATAATAAATGGTGTGACATTAATGATACATACGGTCTCTCTCAATTTATTGCTTAATGGATGCTGTATGTTGATAAATATGCAACCGTCTACAAGGAGCTCTAAGCCTCCTTTCATCTCATATGGGGAACCTATATCCACTTGATCAGAAAAGCACGAAATCATTGGAAAATGCCTCACAAATTTACTTCATATCCGCAAGATTAGGATATGATTTAAACCTTGTATTCATATGAAATGTAGAAAATAATGTCCTCCGTAACCCGTTTTTATCCCGATTTATTTATTTATTTATTTATTTATTTATTTATTTATTTATTTATTTATTTATTTATTTATTTATTTATTTATTTGTGATTTAGGATTTTTTTTGCTAGTTGCTTTACGTCGCACCGACACAGATAGGTCTTATGGCGACGATGGGATAGGAAAGGGCTAGGAGTGGGAAGGAAGCGGCCGTGGCCTTAATTAAGGTACAGCCCCAGCATTTGCCTGGTGTGAAAATGGGAAACCACGGAAAACCATTTTCAGGGCTGCCGACAGTGGGGTTCGAACCTACTATCTCCCGAATACTGGATACTGGCCGCACTTAAGCGACTGCAGCTATCGAGCTCGTTGATTTAGGATTTATTAACATCGTGTTCAATCGTGGAAGGTAAGCATTTCGATTACTTATTCTGCTCGGAATATGAGGAATGCACACATATGGAATTGAACACTAGGGTTGGGCAGACCGGAACAGTCAGTTGTTCCGGAACATAAACAGGTGGATGTGGAGTGTTTCGGTACAGTGTGCCGGCATACGGCACACGGGACTGTAAGTGCGCAGTAGAGAGAACTTGGTGAGGCAACATGACATGGTCCGCGTCAGCGGGAGATTGCTGCTGTACTGGACGTGCTGTGTGTAGTTTCGGCTAGCATAAAGCTGCACGCAACGTGAAGGAACAGTCGGAACACTGAAATTCGTGCCCAATAATCACGTTTAAAAGGTTGCTTTTAGGTTAAGATTTTTCTGTCAATTTGAAATACACATAACACGGTCACAATGGCAGTACAGGTGTTTAAAAGTAACTAATCCAAGGAAATTTTCACCAGTTGAATGTATCGGCCTGTATTGTGGGTAATTAGGGCCACGATAAAACTTCACGGCACGTGAAAAAGCAGTCGGCACTCTGAAATTCACACCCAAAAAATCATGTCTAAATGTTGTTTTCAAGATAAGAATGTTTTCATTCATCCTGAAATACACCTATCATTATTACACTGGCAGTAGATGTGTTTACAAATGTCACAATTTTATTTTCGCCGATGAAATGAAATATCGTATGACTTTTAGTGCCGGGTTATTCCAGGACGGGTTCGGATCGCCAGGTGCAGGCACTTTCTATTTGACGCCCGCAGGCGACCTGCGCGTCATGATGAGGTTGAAATGATGATGAAGACAACACATACACCCAGCTCCCGTGCCATTGGAATTAACCAATTAAGGTTAAAATCCCCGACCCGGCCGGGAATCGAACCCGGGACCCTTTGAACCGAAGGCCAGTACGCTGGACGTTCAGCCAACGAGTCGGACATTTTCACCGATTAAAAATATACTCACACAGTTGAAGAAACATTCGTCAGTATTTGCTTGCACAATATACAAGCGGAACACGAAAATAAAAAAGTAACCTATACAAGCAAAACGAGAAGCTAATAATTTAACAGTATATACAATCGGAACTGGAGATTAAAAGTAAAACTATACAAGCAGAACACGAAAATAAAAACGGTGGGATGTTTAAGTTTGAAATATCTTGTCATAGTGTCGGTTGAAGATCCCTTTTGGAGACAAAACAGAAGTACATAAATTGCATTTCACTCTGTCCGGTTTTATTCTAGTAGAAACGTCCTAAACAGGACTCCGATGCGACATCATGCAAAGTTTACCGTCTTTCGTACGGTTATATTACTAGGCTTCGATGAAAACACTCTTACAAAACTGTTGAAAACAAAACAGAACACATTACGTTATTCGCATGTACCGAAGGCCAGGTGCCGGTGCAACGGAACTCTCAGAACAAAGAGGATGTGACAGAACACGGAACACGGAACACTCCAGCAAGTGGCGGCACACAGCCGGTATCGACAGTCAGCTAGTAGGCGAAGGGCAGTGCATAGTGGCGCTTCTGACGGGACTGTGAGTCACTGTCTCGGTCTCGCTTGAGAATGTTTCGGAACAATTGACACTCGGTGTTCCGAAACAGCGGAACATAACTTTGCACCTGCACAGTGTGCCGAAACAGGGACATAGTGTCCAACCCTATTGAACACAGTATAGGGAGCCCGAAATTATTAAGCACGTTGTCGAAATTATTCATGCTTTTGTTAAAGTAAGTGTTTCTTAGAATTTTTAAATTTATTTCGGAGTAATAATATTCAACATCTTAAGTTGAACAGAGTTTTTACTCAGTTTGATATATTTTATAAAATTTATCACATATTTATCTACGGGAGTGAAAGCTGGGTGGACCCAGGCTATCTTATTCATAAGTTAGAAGTAATAATAATAATAATAATCGTATGGCCTCAGCTACCGTGTGCAGACATTTCAATTTGACGCCATCTGGCTGTCTGCTCGTCAATTTAGACGTTCCGTTTTACTCTAGGCCCCCACTAGATGGCAGACCGAGTAAACCGAAACTCTCTTGGGCGTCTATGGCTGAGATTTAATTAATTTTGTCGGGTAAACACCAAATGTGTCACCAGAGATCTTTTACATGCCGACATCGTACGACATGGAGTGTCGAATGGACTTTTTTCCGCCCTTCAAAAATCCGACTACCTCTGCCGGGTTTGAACCCGCTATCTTGGGATCCGGAGGCCGACACTCTACCGCTGATCCACAGAGGCAGCTATAAGTTAGAAGTAATGCAGCGAGAATGATTGCTGATAAAACAGGTGGAACAATGGCAGGAGGGTACTCGGAATGAGGAGATAAAGGCTAAGGTTGCAATTAACGTGATGGAAGAAGCTGTACTCTGGTATTGTCTTTCTTTCTGAGCTAGTTATTATTCACGTTTCACTTCCATACAATGCCACGCTCCAGATGTAAGTCTTCAGAAACATCTGTCTAATTCCTATGTCAATGTTTGAAGTGAGCAAATAAGTTTCCGTAAGTAAACTCGTCCTTGCTTGTGCTAGTCTGCATGTTATATCCTCCTTACTTCTGCCATCGTTAATTATTTTACGACCCGAGTAACAATATTCATCTACTTCCTTTTCTAATCTAATATTACCTGCATCACCTGCCTTCGTTCGACTGCACCCCTTACTTTTGTTTTGGATTTATTCATTCTATCTTCTACTCCTTAACCAAGACTTCGCCCATAACATTAAACAACTTCTAGAGATATTCTGCACTCTCAGATAAAATAACAATATCATCGGCAAATCTCAATGTTTCGTTTTCCTCTCTATGTGTTGATAAGAATGACAAAAATATTATCGGAGATTGAATGTCGACTTTGTTATGAAGATATTAGGCATGTTCCAATGTCAGACGACAATGGGTGTAGCAAGAGGGAGATACAGCCCACAACATAGGAGCAAATCATCTATTGTCAACATCATTATTACTTCCTATCACTTTACTAATATCCTCAATAAAACTACCGTTACTATCGAAATCCACATCGGACTCAATGTTGTCTAAACGTGTAAGATTTCTTCCGGACTCATCTTACGTTCGTACGTGGCAGCCATAATTCGAACACGAAATTTACAACTGTGTGATAAAAGAAAAAACATTTTCCTGCAGAACTACACCAGGGAATAATGTAAAATAATTAGTTTGAAGGGTGGCTAATAGATGGCAGAATAATATAACACAGTAATAAGACAGCTCGAGAATATTCGATTGCACAAGTGAAGCGGTAGATATATTACTTGATCATTCATCCAAGTTTTATTAAATTCTGTATGGTGGAATTCTTTCAGCTGTAAGTGAAGTACACAGGTGAATCCTATGCCTGGCTACCCTGGTCCCCAGTAACTTACTTTTTGACGTGTGCAGTCACACTTAGAACAATTGTCCTGCGATACCCGCTATTGAAATACAATTCATAATGCTGTGTCACCAAACGGAGCAAAATCCACCTTAGAACTTTGTGGGCTAGAAAGAGAGTTATTTTGTATTTGTCTCCCAGAAGAGGCCGGATAAAAATATGGAGTACACTGAATACTCAGTCTCATTTATGGCTGTGAAAATATGGAAGCTCTTAGGGCATGAGTTTGTGCTGAGCAAACACATTCGGTGCACAAATAATGGTTCGGTTGCTACGGAAATTATTTGTAGGTCCAGTCGTGGTGCAGTTGCACATTCTGATTCACTGTACATGCAAAATACGTTATTCCTTATCTTTCCTAGTATATATTAAGGTCGTTGTAGATTAGTGCTGTTTCACTATACTGTAAATATATAATACTTCAGTCATGTTATTTCAGGGTACAACCAGCCAATAAATAGATGATTTAACAGAAGATGAAAACGATCATACTGTTAACGACTACTTATTTAAGGATGCCATTAAACCGATAAACAGCTACTGTTTGTGTAATTTATTAATTTAAGCCATTGAAGTATGCTGAATGACATCATCAAAACGTTGAATAAATCCAAAGCTCGATCGGTTGAAAATAATGTTGTGATTAATCAGTATGAATTTTTAACTAATTTCCAGTGTGTGAGCATCAACAATACATTCTAGGAATTAGCATACAGTACACATCAAAGTGTAGTTCTCGTCCATTTCAGCGTAAGCGCTTACCTCACTTGTGTACTAGAGGTCTTCAGGGACAGAGAATACAAGCCCGCAACACAAATGGCCAGTTATACTGTCCTGCAGAACACGGCCATACCATACATCAAGTTGCTACACACAATACAACAGGAAACGATTAGTCGCTTCTGGCCTCGAGAGTGACACTGCCTTTTGTTATGTGTAATGTTTATCGTGAACAAATGAGCTTGTCTGGCGTAGTGAACTTTAAAAATATTACAATTACAACTGGTTTTTCACGGCATGTGTATATCGTATTATGCAGGGTTATTCAGTTATGTAGTCCAGCTCAAATGACTCGTAAATGGTTAAAGATATCGACAATCACCTTCAGTAATGATACCAAGGGGCTCATAATCGGACTTTCAGTTATTTCTATGGTCTCAATATCATCTAGGATAATGGTACTAATTTTGTTTTCTAAAACGGAATTGCACTGTTTTCTACACATGGTCTCAAATCTAAAAGCATTGCAAATTCACCTGTGATTATTTTGAAATTAGGACTAGTATTTCTCTAGAAAATGTCATGTATTCGAACGTGCTTCATTTTCCAGCTAGGGACTGCCTGTTCCGATTCGCTTTACGTATGAAATATGAGGTATCTGCTGACATCGTGAGTTGTTTCACTTCCTTCTGGCAGATAGGTATGTTCTATACTGTACTTCAAATTCACGATAGTAAAATGCAACAACTTTAATATCGCTGCGGGGGCCCTGAGTCAGTTTTCCTATTTCGATGACTGAATCCCAATCGTGTCACTCCAAATTCCATATCGATGTGTCTCAAAAACGATTCGATAGCAGCTAATAAATTAATCGTTGTCGATTTGAGCTTCATTTATTAAAGGCATATTTATGGTAATTTAATTTTCCCAAAAGGAAATTAGACATCATATTTATAACGTTAACTTTATCTTTCGTGTAATAGACATGGTTACTGGGTTTGTGTTCCACGATCTAATCGAAGTTCTTCAGGGACACTGAGGTGCCGGAATTTGGTCTTGACGGAGTTCATTTATGTGCTGGAAAATTCACCAACACATGCCTGGTGTATTTGAACAACTTCGAATACCAATGGACTGACCGGGGATCGAACACGTTAAATAGGCTCAGAAACTCAACAACCATACAGCCGGAGTCACTCAGTTCTTCAATGATTACTTGTCGTAGAGTGTAAGCTTCATAGCACATCAAAAGATCAAAGAATGCATGGAATTACGAATGGCTATGCCTTCCAAGTTCAACGAATACAATTTTAGTGACCTATTAATGTATTCAAAAGAGGGTCATTTTGTAATATTAAACGCCGCGCATATAAAAATAAGAAAAGGAAATATTCGAATAGGAAATATTAATTTATCAGGATGACTACATATTATTGCGGAATTCAGAATACGGTAATAGTATTCAATTACGTTTTTCGCAATTTTGATACAGTTCAACTGAAATCTACAATGGTATACAAAATATAATTGTATATGTTCCTCGCAGGTACATTTTCTGGTGTGAAAATTGGAAATCACGGGAAACTATTTTCAGGGATGTTGACAGTGGTGTTCGAACCCACTAACTCCCGAATGCAAGCGGACAGCTACGTGACGGAAACAGCTCAGCCATTCGGTCGCTGTTGGTCTAATATTAGTTGTGGGTTTCTATATATATCTTTATGGAAGGTGAACTATCTTTTGATAATAACTAAAATGAAGTGTGTGATAACATATTACATACGAAGAACATACTATACGATGTACTCCTTCTCTCTTTTGAGCGACTCTACATCACTTAGATGTTTCTACTGCGAGATCTCTTTAGGGACACTGTATATACAGGCCCTCTATACTCGCAAGCACTTAACACAGTCCCGCAATACACACAACATATGTCAAGTTGCCAAGCAGACCATAACATAAGACGACTAGACACTTGAGTACTCAAGAGTGAAGGCATTTTATGTAATATGAAGTGATTCTCGTAATTCATCTTAGGGATATGCATCATGAGTTCTACCGTAAGAACACGCTGTTTCTGAACTGTCACACAGTGAATAGATAGGTGGATGCATATATAGATAGATCCGGAGTTCTGATCCAGTAATGATTATGAGGAGGATCCAGCAACGCAGAATTATTGGACCTCTGTGTTTTCTTATATATGAATAAGTATGGAAACCGCCGGTTGAGGCCTTCTGGCCCCAGCTTGGCAGGTTCGATCCTGGCTCAGTCCGGTGGTATTTGAACATACTCAAATACGTCAGCCCCATGTGGGTAGATTTACTGGCACATAAAATAATTCCTGTGGGGAAAATGTTGGCACCTCGGAGTCTCCCAAAACCGTAAAAGTAGTTAGTGGGACGTAAAATCAATAAGATAAATTAACTACTACTGATGAGTTAAACTGAGCACTGTCTCTGCTTTGCAGGAGGTCATAGCCCTTAGGGGATTCGCAAGATTATTATTATTATTATTATTATTATTATTATTATTATTATTATTCCTATTATTAGAATAACTCTTTTGAGGGCACGACAAATGAACTTTGGTAACTTTTCTCTGCATTTAAGTTTCTTCGTTTCCAAACTTCCTTCATTTTCTGAGAATGTCGTTCCTTTTCTTCTTGAGTCCATTTCCTTCCAGTTGTTAATTTATTTCTCTCCTTAAATCCTGACGATTGAGGCAATATGTGGTCAGCTCGACGAATTCACTCGTCCACTATTTTTGTTTTTCTAGACCGGGGCCACTATCCCTCCGTCAGATAGCCCCTCAGTTGTAATCAAGTTTGCTGAGTAGACCTCTATGTGAAAATATCTAGCTTACGTCTAAGGCAATTTTTCTACTGTAATAGAAGAAAAACTCTCTACCATGAAAATTCCCCACTGCAGAGAATGTGTAGAGCGTATACATTGACTTTCATTTTATATCTTCAATATTTCTTGCTTTGATCAAAGAACTGTTCAGCGTATAAAATCCGAATGTCACAATTTGTAGATTTATTTCATCTAATTTATTTAACTATGCTTTTAAAACAGATGTTTCTACTTTTGTTATTTGTCAACAGTATGGCCAATGCCATGAAGATACTATATGTAGCTTACTGAATGTTAATTTAATAATCTTCTATAAATGATTGTGAATCTCACTGTAAAATTATGACTGTATTTTTTCTATTAGCTTAGCTTTAGTTTAGTTTTTTATTACTATTAGTTTCTCTTCATTTTTATGTTCTTAGTTTGTTATTTTGTAATTTTCACTGTAGTCTACTGTAATTGGAGCATTGCTTTGTTGAAGACTGTATTCAATAAATACCTGTCCTGGAATCGAACCCAGGGTCTACGGGTAAAAGGCAGGCACGCTGTCCCTGTACAACGGGACAGGCAATAAGTAATTGCAGGTAATTTAAATACAAATCTGATAGTAGTTTGATCGGAACGTACTCCATTATTCCTTTAAAATGCAGTTCCCTCCAGATGCATTTATTATTACCCAGTATTGAGTTTCTGTAACTCTAATAGCTTTTTAATGGTCTTCTTACGTTCCTTTATCATTTTGTTACCAATTTAACACATCATATTAGTGAGTATATCCCCGTGAAATTATCAGTTAAAAGAATATTCCTCCAGTGTAATTCACGGGGCTTTCCTGTAGTAACTTCCCAACTCGATTGGTCCTGATTCGGTTATCAGACGACCAATATGTTTTAGACAGAGGAGTGTTATATTCTATGCTTCTAAGAGCATAAATGAGAAAAAAGGGCATGGCAAGTGATTGACATAGTCAATGACTTTTTTCTAAGCCAGCCGCGACAAATAAAACGGATTTGTTGTTCGATTTCCGGGTGAGTTTTGATGGTCCTTGGTCCATGATCACAATACCATCAGTAGGGCGGATGTTGTTGAAATGTCATGTTTTTCCCTTTGCGTTAGGACACTGCTCAGTATTATACAGGGTTTCTCAATCCTTTTGGGTCAAAGTGAAATAGGTGTTAGTGGGTCCACAACCGATTATATTGAAATAGAGAACAAATGATTGGAAATGAACATTTATTGTGTTATGGACATACACCGCCAGTCTCAGTGCATGAATAGCAACAACGCATGAAGTTCTACCACACTATCTCAAAGATCCCTGGTGTCAGTTTTACCAGGAGACAGGCAGTTTGGACCCTACGGCAATTTCATACACCAACGACTTGACGTAACCCCAGAGGACAAAATCCAGGGGTGTATGATCCGGCGATCACTCTGGCTACGGGACAGGACCTCCTCTTCCAATCCAACGATGAGGGTACGTGTTCTTCAGGTGATCGCGGACATTAAAATATAAGTGGGCTGATGCTACATAGTGTTGAAACCACATCTTTTCGCGGACAGCAGGGGTACAGTCTCCAGGAACTGTGACAGCACATTTCGCAGGAACATCAGGTAACGTGGAACAGTCAAACAGAGAGGTAGAAAATAAGATCCTATTAGGTGATCTTGGTCAATGCCCGCCCGTACTTTTGCATAGAATCGTTGCTTGTAGGTGGCGTGGTGATTGTTCTCACTCCAGACATGGCTATTGCGGCTGTTGAAAACACCATTACGGGTGATTAAGGCCTCACCCGTGAACAATACAAACTGTACAAAGTTCGACACTACAACACTGCGGTGGATAACCCACTGACAGAAGTAAACGCGAAGCTCAAAATCTGTTGGTGCCAGTGCTTGCATATACGTTCTTTATGCAAGGGGTGTAATACCTGTTCCGCCAGTACTTTCCTTACTGTATCCTTCGATGTGTGCGTTTCACGGGCAAGTTCACGCGTGCTTATAGCTGGGTGGTCGTACACACGATGCAACATCATCTCCTCAAAGTCTGGTGTTCGGACATGTCTTTGGCGGGAACCTTGGTCGGCTCTCAGTGGCGTGAATGACCCCGTCTCTTGTAAGTTGGTGTCCACGGAGATAAACTTATTCCAATTAGGATGACGCCTGTTTGGAAAGCGTTATCTGTGGATCTTGCCGCACCGTATATTAAACGCATGTCTGCCAACTCTGGTGAAGAGTAACGTTCCATCTTTGACTACGCGTCATGCATTGTACACAGCAACACACCTCAACATAGACACATCACAAGCTGTCTGACGCAATGGACAATTGACACAAGAGATACTGGTATGCGTAGGGCACAGGTTCATGTGCCGATGCGATGCATGCGGTGGTCACATGACACCCAAAATATATTAGACACCTTTTATGAATGTATTCTACGATATAACAAACGATAATAACATGTTTTCATTTTGAATTCTTGTGCACTTTTGCTGATTAGGAATAATAAGTTATTATTTCTACTTTCAAGGAAGTAGATATAAACAGTTTTGAAGAATTTTCAGATCGCGTAAATTTTGTTATTTTTAAAAATTGTGCAGTGAGTGCGGAAAGGAAGTTTATTGTACAGGATCACATTAAACAAGAAAAAATGTCAAAGCTGTGACGAGTGCAAAGAGCAACTAGTGTTCCCAGTATTACACCTTACTGGGTTACTAAAAGAAATTAAAAATTGACATCTGTTTTTTCTACGGGATGAGTGAATTATTGAATTGAAGTTTGAAGAGAACGGGACACTGTCACCATACGTTTTCTATTTCAGGAAGTTTATAAATATCTTTATTCAAAATTAATTTTGGCAGACTGAAGAATCTAACAGTTATAAATTAACTAAGTCGAGACAGAAAGAAAGATGGCTTCAAATATTACAACATAATTAAAAAATTAATGATGTATTGACCAGGCATTGTTTTCTTATGTGAACCCGTGAAAACCAAAGCTTGTATGCCACATATGTGTATTGTTAGCTATTAATATTTAATATAAAGAATTTCACTTGGAAATAATTTTGCAAGTTTTCGATTACGATTGCATAATTTTCCTTCAAAAATTAGCAAACCCGAAATTCAAATAATTTAGTGTCATGCATATATTGCATTAAATAATTTTTTTAAATAAGTTGTATTTATGTGTGTGTGTAAAATCTGTTTACAAATCTTGAAGTCGAAAAAGTAAAAATTGTAATGCATGGAGCTTTTTAAGTATGGCCCATAAAAATATCACAAAAAGTAATTACAGAAGTTTGAATCAACCTATTAACTGGAAACTTTGTATATCAAGTAATACTTGCTGTGTGAATGTGTAATCGAAATTTTGTGTTGATATCTTCGCAGCTCTGTACATTCACTGCGAATGATTAATTTACAAGATAATATCCACATACACCCAATAACCACAGAAAATATACCTCACACAAGACAAACTGATTTATCTGATTGAAGCCACTTTTATTTACCATATTCCGAATATTTACAAGGCCCGACTCGTTTTTTGGATGGTCAGCGTACTGACCTTCTGTTTATAGGGTCCCTGGATCGATTCCCGGCTGGGTCGAGGATTTTAATCGCTTCTGATTAATTCTTCTGGTTCGGGGACTGGGTGTTTGTCTCCGTCCCAACACCCTTCTCATCATATTCATACAACACACTACACTAAAAACCACCAGAGAAACACTCAATAGTGATTAGATCCCTCCATATAGGGTTGGCGTCAGGAAGGTCATCCGGCCGTAAAACAGGTCCAAATCCTCATGTGGGACGCAGTTCGCACCTGCGACCCCACAGGTGTAGGAAAAGTGGTAGGAAGAGGAGGAAATTCAGAATAATAATAACAAAATAACTCAACTTATCGATTTCTGACCGGGGACTATTTTGTATTTTTGATTAATCTGAAAGTAACATTTGGCTAATTCTTCTAACTTGTTCTTTCTAGCGTTTTGGCACTTGTGCAGGGTCCGCTGTTCTAGTCTTGGCTCGCCATTTTGCACAGGCTTAGGCATCATGTGGTCTCAAGTCCAGAGTCTTCATATCAGCATTCACTGTGTCATGCCAGCGCTGCTTTGAACGCCCGCACGGTCGTTGCCCATAAATTTCAAAGGTGTGGGTGAAATTGAAAACTGTTCCAGGTGCAGCACGCAGGACGTAACTATACCATTGGAGGGATTCTTCTCGTGCCTTCTCAGTGATGGGTACAATGCCCATTTACTGGCGGACAGTGCCGACCAACGGAGCATGCACATTTCCATCGTGTGTAATTGGCACTCCCTAGCTTTGTCAGCTGGTCGACATTCAACACCGTATAAAGAAATAACTTCAGATGTAGTGGCATTCTTATGCCGCAGAGTACGCCTGTGACTTCCCTCCACATCGTCCATTCTGCCTTTAGGCCTATCCTACTTCGCACATTATCACGGATCCAACCATCAGTCTGTAGGCGAGCTCCCAGATACCTGAAGATACTGAAACCTGACGGATATTTCTTCAATATTATAACGAAATGACTTGTCTTGTTAGTATCACAAGATAGAAAGCATTGACTGGAAAAAATAACAAATGAAATATTAAATGAAAATTAAAATAAAAAATTAAAAAAGCGGCGGTAGGCTGTCACTACTCTAACGGCCGCAGGGCTTTTAGGGTTTAGAAATATGCTGTGGATAATAAAATGTATTCAGTAGAACAAGGTACACTTGAAACGTGGGTAGTATGGGCCTGAGATGTGAGAAATGGAAAACATAATTTGAGGGTTCGGGAGTAATATTACGAGTAAACTTTTCCCGTCTTCTAACAAGGTCGTACTTAATGTAGATGCACCTTCATATCCTTCACAAAGCAGTGTTATTTATTGTACATTATTTTCGGTGTTTGAATTCCTCATAGTCACTTTTATTCCTTCATCATTAACCTTTCTCGTTTCAACTCTCTATTTTGCACTTTTTGCCGAATCCTAATTACATATTTGTTTTTCATTATTACATGTTTTGTTCTATACAACTGACCATGATATATTTCCAAATGTAGCTAACCTCCAGCTGAGCGCGCGAGTCAACACAGCGCCATCTTATAACAGAGTATGCGTGTGACGTCACATATTAAGCCTTAATTTGAAGAGCTATTTTATTAAAAAAAGTTTCAGATTTTCAATTTTGTTTTGTAACACATAGCCTTCTCTTTTATATGCCAATTGAGACATTAAACACATTCGTATGTTAAATATTTTTGCCGACATACGTGTCCTACCCATACATTAAAATCTCCCTAAAATTTTTCTTTTCATGTACACGTTATCAAGGAACGTAAGTCTACGTTAAAAGAACGAAAAAATATGACATCTGTTCCTTCCTATGGATGTGTAAATTATTAACGTTAGTTTGAATAGCATGGAAAAAGAAAACAGAAACTCAATCCTTTAAATTTAATTAAGGGGAGTCGGAAAGCCCTATCTTGATAATGTTAATTTGACAGAAAAGATGCCCCGTTATCACAGGAAGTATTAAGTTTAGAACTTTGATATTTTTACTACGTGTACTTACACCCTTTCCATACCTACTGAACCAGGGTGGTATGGCTGGAGAAAACGATTGTAAAGTTATGAATTTGTTTAATAAGTTCTAAATTTTTAACAAAAAGTGTCATTAAAAACGTATGTAAATCAGAAACTATGTATGTGAAGTGCTTTTATCTGGTTCAGTAGCTGTATCATGGCACAAGGTGACTCTCTGCAAAACAATGAACTGCCTATCCAGTGTAGTTTCTGAGATAATGGGCCAAACATGTGAAAAAAAGTCATTTTTCAGAATATGATTTCAAAGTAAAACAAAATGTTCACTCGCACATTTACCCACAACAGTGCCTAAAATCCAACTCTATTTAATCGAAACTACTGAAATGTTTGTTACGACAGTGCCGGAAACCTCTGCGCATAACATTCAGGAATAGAACAGTAAATACCACAGCCTTCTAGATTAAAGGGTTCCAGAAATTTATATTTGAAAAAGAAACATGTCTAAGATGCCCAATTTGACACTTGTGCATTGATTTTTTAAAAAGTTTCTTTAAAATGCTTCCACGTGTCGTATTAAAATAAATTATACACCATTTTAATCAGCAGTGTCCAAATAATTGAATGAAGCAACATTTGGAAAAAGTATTTGTAAATTTTTTGTTTGTTTCCGACTCCCTTTAACCAAAATACCGAATTTTATCTCTAGACCGTATTGCTCCCTACTGACCATGGGTATGCATTATAAGGCTCAAGTGTAGTTGTACGACCGTAGGCCGGTAATGTCTTTAAGGTTCAGCCAGAGGTACTCCTGAAGCCTGTTTTAATGTGATGGGGAGTGCGCACGGAAAATAAACGGCGATTGGTACGGATGGATTTTGACGGGTTGGAAGGAGTACCTTTATAATAAAAGTCTTCCGGGCTATTATGCCGCGGTCCAATCCTCTCATTTCAGATATTCATTCGGACGTCAGACTGCACGGCACGAACCAATAGGAGGCTGCACACTCGCATATAAATACAGCTGCTTCCCAAGCAACCAACCCCACCCTCAACAGTTCGCCAACCCCACAACAACCCACATCGTCGCCCCCGGCCTGGCCCTCCTCCTGTTCCACCCCCTCAACCCCTTGGTCCATCCCCTCCCCAATCTAGTCACTTCCTCCTACCCTTACCAACATTAGACATAATCCGCCTTCTCACCACAACTCTTAATAAGATCACCGCTACTCTCCACCTGCTCTTTATACATCTTCCCCCTGGCGTTCCCTTCTAAACTTCTCCCATCGCATAAACACATCTCCTGTCATTTCCCACTTCGTCTACCCACCTTCCTTCTCCATTGGATCTCCTTGACCCGCTCACGTCTCTTGGCCAGTGTACTTCTCTTGGCGTAACCCCTTCAGGGTGGGGAATGAAAACTTAAAAAAAGCAACCAACGCAGTCGCCAGCGGGATACAGGAGAGAGTATCTACACGACGCCAGAGAAGATGACTACCGCAGCAGTAGTCGAAACGCCTGGATGAAATGAGAGAATTGGACCACGGCATAATAGCCCGGAAGACTTTTATTATATTGACACCGGCCGTAAAAGCCATCATACTTTAATAAAGGAGTACCTTTGTTTGTAGGGCTGTTTTGTCGTCTCTTATGTAAAGAAAACAAGGCATCACTGGTATATGTGTTTGTTTGGCTGTGCATTTGGAGCTGTACTATAGGTACCGTAATAATACAGTAACGGATTAAATCAGTAACATGGGAAATCGTACGATTCAAATATGTATCACTGTACATTGTGGAGTTAAGAAACGGAAAAAATTGACATATATGTTTTTCCCACGATGAGTGATTTATTATAGTTATAAATAGTTTGAATAGAGCAGAATGGAACAATACAAACTCAATCCTTTAAATTTAAGACATTTGTATTCTAAAACAATATACAAAAATACGGAATTTTGTAACTAACTTACCTCTAACATAAATTTGGAAATGTAATTGAGCTGGGAAAGGCATTCGATAATGTTGATTGGAGCAAGCTATTTTAGATTCTGAAGGCGATCGGGATTAGATACCGAGAAAAAGGATGATCTCCATTGTGTACAAAAATCAGTCTGGCGTGATAAGAATGGAAGGCTATGAAAAAGCAGCAGCAATCCAGGAAGCAATGAGGCATGGCTACAATTTGCTCCCACTCCTTTTCAGTGTTAACATAGAAGAGGCGATAAAGGAAATCAAAGAGGAAATTAGAAAGGAATCACAATCCAAGGAAAGCAAATCAAAACTCTGAGAATTTCCGATGGTATTGTTATTTTATCTGAATCAGCAGAAAATATGGAGATATTGTTAAATGGTTTGGACATAGTCTTGAAAGGGTACACGATGAAAATAAATAAATTCAAAACAAAGGTAATGGAGTGCAGTCGAATAAAGTCAAGTGATGCAGGAGATATTAGATTAGGAAATGAAGTCTTAAAGGAAGTAGATGAAAATTGTTACCAAGGAGCGAGTTGGCCGTGTGGATAGGGGCTGCGTAGCTGTGGGTTTGAGCCCCACTATCGGCAGCCCTGCTGAAGGTTTTCCGTGGTTTCCCTTTTTCACACCAAGAAAATTCTGGGGCTGTATGCTGTGTTTAATTAAGGCAACGACCACTCCCTTCCCACTCCTAGGTATTTCCTATCCTATCGTCAGTATAAGACCTATCTGTGTCAGTGCGACGTGAAATTGCAGATTGCCACATGTTGATATATGCAGTCCATCAGAACAACTTTCGTTGAGTTCACATTCCTATGCGGGTGTGTAAAGGAAAATGAACTCATACTCTAGGAGTATATACATATGTCATGCAAACATAGATTCCTACAGTACTGTACAGTAAGGTTCATTTTCCTATACACTTTCGCACAGGAATGTGAACTCCACGAAATTTGTTCTGATGGACTGCATACAGTATATCAATATGTGGCTGGGAGGCGTGACCAGTCTTAAGGGAAATAATGGATAGGAAGAGCATTACCACATTCTTGGTTTTGGCACAGGGGGTAGAAAATAACTAATGATGGCAGAATTAAGGAGGCTTTAAAATGCAGACTAGGACAAGCAAGGAAGGGCTTTATTAAGAAAAGAAATTTGCTCACTTCGAACACTGATATAGGAATTAGAAAGATGTTTCTGAAGACTTTCGTCTGGAGCGTGGCATTGTATGGAAGTGAAACATGGATGATAATGAGCTCAGAAAGAAATAGAATATAAGCATTTGAAATGTGGTTTTACAGAAGAATTCTGAAGGTGAGATGGATAGATCGAATCACGAATGAAGAGGTACGGAATCGAATTGGTGCGAGGAGATTTATTTGACTAAATTTGACCAGAAGAAGAGCCAAAGTTACAGGGCACATCTTAGTTTTTGAGGGAAGTGTAGGCGGTAAGAACGACGAGGGTAGACAAAGGTATGACTATGACAAACAGATTAGAGCAGACGTAAGATGTAGTAGTAAACATGAAAAGTCTGGCTTTGAGAGCTGAATAAAACCAGTCCATGGACTGATGACCCAAACAGCAACTAAAATATGTGCAGGCGGAGGAACTGGAAGACTAGACACATCGAATATAGCGACACAATGAACAAAGGACTTATTGCAAAGTGCAGAAGGTGAATGGAATGCGAAGCAAGTTTTATTTCTTCTGTCTTTTCTTTCATTGTGGCAGTGCAATCCGAGAGGCATCCAGGGGGCATAGAGTGAAGTATTTATGTTCCTTTTTCACTGAGAGTTTGTTTACAGGGGTCTCGGCTCTCTTGGCAATAACTTCTACCGAGCAGGGAGTAACGTGCGGGTCGAGGGAGAAGAACACCCACACAGTGTTTAGATATCGGAGAATATTGCTGCAAGTACGAAGTTCATATGATGGAATAGTTCAACACAGTAAGAGGATATTATTCTCAGTTACATCAGGATATAAACAGAAGTACTGTTAACCGAAACAAAGGGGGGGGGGGGAAGGGTGGTTTCGGATAATGACAATTTCGGATAGTAATTAAAATACTGTTATAGTTAAGAAACGTTTTATGACGTTTTAAATTAAAGTAAATTGACAATACATATACATTGATCACAAGGCATTTTAATATATCCAAACTATTTATTTATTTATTTATTTATTTATTTATTTATTTATTTATTTATTTATTTATTTATTTATTTATTTATTTATTTATTTATTTATTTATTTATTTATTTTGCGTGGCTCAGGCTATGAAGCCTGCTGTTATGCCAAACAATCTTATATGTACTGCATTGTACGAACTACAGAGTATTAAGATTTCTAATTACATATAATTAATTATAAAATTAAACTTAAATAATAGTTATAAACAAAAGTCAAATTGCTGAGAGTTACTATCGGAAACATTAAATACTAATTTATTAAGTCGATGGACCATTTATAACATTTTTTTAAATACATCCCTACTATGTACGTCTCTAATTACAGCCGGAAGGAAATTCCAGGTGCGTATGGTTGCAGGTATTAATTAGTTACCGTAACCAGTCGTGCAGTAAATTGGGAAGCTCAGCAGGGAAGAGGTTTCTGACTTTGTAGGTATACTGTTTGTTGTACATGTTTAGAACAAACCATGTTCCACAGTGTATATACTTACATTGTACATATTACATCTTTTGTAAAAGAATCCTATTTTCTCTTTTTATTCTTTTGACGTAGTTTTCTAGTCGCTATATCACACCAGCATTCCATTAACAGGACGTAAGGAAACTTTGATTCGACACATATCAGTCGGAGATGGCAGTAGAGAATCGAAGGTGGCAGTCAACGTCGGAGTCCACGCATTCCGTTACTCATATTTTGTCGTAAAATAATATAACGTTTCGGTTAAAAGTTTTCCGGATAAGAAGTTCTACTGTAACTTCAAACCTTGTGGGTTTCGTTTACTATTCTAATCTCATGGGAGTCTGGAATATGAGTGGTTAATCTTCAAACATATTTTTATATTCAGAATTTTACAAGAGGGAGATAGTGGGCTCGAATCCCACTTTCGGCAGCTCTGAATATGGTTTTTCGTGGTTTCCCATTATAATCATTATCATTTGTGTTCTGCCCTAGGACAGGTCTTCACATGGCAGCTCTCCATGAAATATTGTCACCTGCTACCCTTTCGTTTTCTCATAATTGGCATCTATCCTTATACTATCAACCATTTGGTATCTTCTGCACCCTTTTCTTCTTCTTCATCGTTCGTTCCATAGCATCCATCAGTAAACAATCTCTTCTCATCCAATGTCCAAGCCAATTACCGATTACCTTTAATATTCATCTCTCCTCACGCACTCTACTGAGCACCTCTTCATTTCTTACTTTCTCTACCAATTTTATACCCTCTATCCTCCTCTAAATCGACATCTCAAACGCTTCCAGTCTTCTTTCTTTTTCTTTCATCAGTGTCCATGTCTCAGCTCCGTATCATGCCACCCCCTGTGGGCCGGGGACGCAGACCAAGAATTCACACACGGTATACCCTGCCTGTCGTAAAAGGCGACTAACAAGGGTGACCAAGGGATGATTCAATTAGAACCATGAAACTACTTGTGATTAGTGCCATCATGCGGGGAACACTATGCGTCGCTTTTACTTGCGCGTAGTACCGCTATGTTAGGTACCAAATAGGTTTGGGATTGATAGCAAAAGAGTACGTTGCCGGCTTCTACAGTAACTGTGATTAGTACCACTATATGAGCGACACCATGGTTCTGACTTGCCTATGATTAGTACCCACTATATGACGAACACCATAGGTTTGCGTTGCCTGTAAATGGCGCCGCAATGTGCGAAACACAATAGGTCTGTATGACATGTGCGAATCTAATCACCTGTGAGTAGTACCATAATGTGTGGAATACCAGGAGTCTGCGCAACCTTTTTTAGTAACGCAAGATGACAAATACCATGGTTCTACATTCCTAGCGCTAAGTACCGCTGTGAGGGGCCGATGACTTGGATTTTGGACCCCTTTAGACTAAAAGCATCATCGATTCCGTATTATGCTATAGACGCAGACCCTTGGTCAGTAATACTATTATTTCACATTGTGGGTCGGATCCACTGATTGTTTTAAATTCATTTCCATCCATTCATTCTTCGTCGTCACGTTTTGAATTCTGGTGAGTGGAGGATTTTGGACTTTTAATTTGTCAGTATATTTCATATCATTTCGTACCATTAGGGGCCGATGACCTAGATGTTAGGCCTATTTAAACAAGCATCATCATCATCATCATCGTATCATGCCACGGTCTACTTCACAATTTTCTTCCTCAGCTGAGGTCGTGGATAATGGAAGAAAAGTATATTTGAACATAGTGTTAATTACGTCTTAGATATAAGCTCAAATGCATTGATGTAGTAGGTCTAATACTAGGAACACGAGGTGCTATGCCTTAATTCAAGGGCGTAAAGAATACGATACTGCTCACCTGCCAAAATAAAAATTCGCCCCCCCCCCCCTTTGAATTAAACGTAAAAGCCTATAAGTTTAATTACATCAGCTAGAAGTAATGCAATGTATTGTCAAGTTACATAAACAAAGGGATTATTCGTTATCCTAAGATGATAAAAAATAATCAATAGAGGTGTTAGAATATGCAATAATATCAACTCTTCTGGTAGACTCATCTGAGAAAACGCATGGTTCCTCATCCCTTGCCATCCTTTGTATCGCAAAGCATTAGCGATCTTAGACCACACCATGTGATGGCGTAAATTACGTAGTCATGTTCCTCTATCGCAGAATTGTAAGACATGTCCAAGGAATTCGTTCTTGGCGCAGCGTCTGCATCGGATACCACCTGAGGATGGGTCTGGAATGGCCCAGACATACGCACCCACAAAGAAGCCTCTTCTTCTTATTTTAATAAGAGTTTTATAACGAGCTTTAAGTTCCTGTTTGAATTTCATGCATTATGTTATTACGCTTCCCAGATAATTAAAGCAATTACTTGTTCTATATCCTCCTGTCCTAACTTTACAGTTGTAGTAATTTTTTGCAATGATCGCCATACATTTCATTAAAATCACCGTCACTTCCTTCCCGCTCCTAGCCTTTCCTTATTGAACACGCTCCAGGATTTTCCATTGCAGGACCCAGTTTTAAGAAAACCAAGAACAACGACCATACTGCAATATAAATTTTTTAAACAAATTTATGCCCACTTTATGCTTCTTCACAATCAATACTTGCTTGTTTCTACAAACTTCAAATTTTTAGTAAAATGTAATTTCATATTATGAACTTGGTTAGTTATTGTCATCCGAATGTTATAATAGAGTAATACGAATCATATAACGCTTTACAATTGCTCAATTTTGTGAGGAAATTCTGGGCAGTCTTCGAAATATCAATGTTCTTCTTCTTTCTATGCCTGCTCTATTAATGGCCGCTGGTGACAATATGAAATCAGGCTCTATCACCTGCCGCCCTCAAATGGGCTTACCGAGCTCGATAGCTGCAGTCGCTTAAGTGCGGCCAGTGTCCAGGATTCGGGAGATAGTAGGTTCGAACCCCACTGTCGGCAGCCCTGAAAATAGTTTTCCGTGGTTTCCCATTTTCACACCAGACAAATGCTGGGGCTGTACCTTAATTAAGGCCACGGCCGCTTCCTTTCAACTTCTAGCCCTTCCCTGTCCCATCGTCGCCATAAGACCTATCTGTGTTGGTGCGACGTAAAGCAACTAGCAAATGGGCTTAGAACTTTCGTTGTGACCAGTCTCATAAGTTTCTTCAACCTAAATCACGCTCATAATGCTGTATTGTTTATTCTCCCTGCGATGTTCAAAGACGCCAACTTGCATTTCTTGACTGTGTTGTTCAGTTGAACAAGACAATAAATGACTAAGTAACAAAGATGAGTTTTAAAAGAACTGAAAAATAACAAATCTTCAATTCCAACTTTTGATTAAGTCTTTTTAAAACAAATTTACTTACTGCTTCTTCACAAGCAGTCCTTGTTTACTTCTGTAAAGTTCAAATTGTTGGCGGAATGTAATTTGATTTTATGAACTTGATTAGCTCTTGACTTTAGGTTGTCACTTGGCTATGTCTTCTGTTAATTCCAAGAATTTTTCATGTGAAATTTTATCAAACATTGCTTAAAATATTATTTACTTAAAATAAATGGGAAAGTGACGGCTGTCCGTACAATTCTAGGCAGATCCTTAGATGGTACCCGATGCAGACACTGCAACAAGAACGAATCACTTGGACCTGTCTGACGATTCTGTGGTAGGGGAACTTTACTACATAATTCACGCCATCACATGGTAAGCTTTAAGATCGCCAACGCTTTGCCACAGACGGGGTGGCAAGTACATTAATAAATCCCATGCGTTTCATCAGATGGGTCTTCTGGAAGAGTTGATATTATTGCATAATCTAACAACCCTATTCATGGCATAATAATTGATCCTTCTGTCCGATTCGGGGTTGGTCTTCGCAACTAGCTGATGAAGTGGATAAAGAAAGCAGTATACACTGACTGAGCAAATGCCATGGGATAGCGGAGCACTGATTAGCAGGTGTGTTGTCTGCGCACCACACGCCCCCTGTGCCAGCGACAGTTGTATAGGAGACCTTATGAGCAGTGGCTGTGTATGTGACAGGTGTAAAATGGAACGTCGTCGTGAGCAGACAACGTTCGAACGGGGTATGGTGGTCGGTGCCCGACGGATGGGAAGTGCGATTTCGAAAGTGGTGCGTGAATTCGGCTTTACACGATCAACCGTGTCCAGGGTGTAGCGTGAATGGTTTAATGCGGGTGTGACCGTCCACAACGGACGAACGACCGGCCGTCCAGCCACCCTCGATGACCGTGACCGGCGACATCTGAGATGGATTGTCAATAGTGACAGACGGGCAACCGTGCAACAAATCACGGCCCAATTCAACGCAGGCCGTGCTAGACACATCTTCCAGTGGACAATCCGTAGGAACATGGGTTCAATGGGGTATGGGAGCCGGCGCCGCACACGGGTGCCACTGTTAATCCAGCGTCATCGGGCATAACGACGCGCATTTGTCGCCAGTCACCAGGGATGGACACTGGAACAATGGCGTAACGTGATATGGTCGGACGACTCACGATTTCAACTGCACCATGCCGATGGGAGGCACTGTGTATGGCGCAGACCACATGAAGCGATGGATGCCACCTGCCTCGAAGGTGTGGTCCAGGGCGCTGGTGTCTCTGTTATGGTCTGGGGTGCATTTTCCTGGAATGGAATGGGCCCCCTAATTATTCTGGAAGAGACTTTGAATGGTACGCGGTATGCTGAGCTGCCTGGATACTACCTCCACCCTTTTTTGGCCTTCCAGCGCCCAGACGGTTCTGCGGTGTTTCAAGATGATAACGCGCTGCCACATCGCTCCCACGTCGCCCGGTAATGGTTCCAGGAACATGGAGCGGAGGTCTAACGACTGCCATGGCCATCCAGGAGCCCCGATATGAACCCTATCGAGCGTATCTGGGATATCCTGGAACGCAGGCTCCGTGCTATGGATCCTGCAGCCACGAACAGACCAGCATTGGCGGCCGCTCTGCAAACGGTTTGGTGTCAGCTGCGTCCAGAGGACTACCAGTGACTCGTCGACTCACTTCCACGGCGTCTCACTGCAGTTCGCAGGGCCGGAGGAGACCCCATACGCTTTTAGGTGACTATCCCATGACATTTGCTAAGTCAGTGTATATGAACCTACCGTTAATTATTTGAGATACAGATTCCTGGTGCCCTTGAAAAAGGCTCCAGTGTTTGCAGAGTAGGCGCCAAACAATAAACGAAGGAGAAAGGTCATATAAATGTTGGCCACAAACCCACATTCGAAATGCTATTCCGTGCAACACGTTTCTATTCAGTGTCCAATTCTCAGCACAAATACCTTTACCAAAAGTGTTGGTTACGTGTTGCGGGTTACTGAAATACTGTGATATTACCATCAATGCCGTGTTAGCCCTGAACATGGTTTCCCATTTTCACACCTGGTAAATCCTGGGACTGAACCTTAATTAAGGTCATTGTTGCTACCATCCCTTCTGTAGCCCTTTCCTTGGGCCAAGAAACCTAATATTCAGATTGACAACACTGCCAAAGGAAGAGTTTATTATCTCTTGTTTATCATTATTGAAACAAGGAATTGCCAACGGATGAAAACTTGATGTTTTGTTGGTATTTACATATACATATTAAGAAGTTGATTTCTTTCAGATTTTAGTGACCACCATCGTGTATTGATTGGTTAAGTATTATTTGTTAACAGTGGACTGTTGGTCAGTTTTGAACTAGGTTGAACAAAACTTACAATACTGTGTAACTGAGAAGTTCAAATATTAGATTTGACATAAAGGTAAACTCTTTAAATACTCACAATTATTTGCTGCAAATATCTTTACCAGAGCAACAATACACTAAGTGAAGGGAACCGGTAAGTGTGATAGACGCAACTTTTCAATGTTCGTTTTCGAGCTTATAAAGATCTCCAATCTTTCCTGAAAAGATTTGGTGTATACATTATTGTGCTCAAGTTATATTTGAGACAATGAAATTAGATTTAAACATAACCCTGCACGCTGAATATCATTAGATGCCAGCTACCTGTCAAACAATCTTTTTGGATTTTCCATACGTCAAATTTTTTGAAAGTCTTTGTACCTTTTTCTCATAAACTATCACATCAATGTACGTGAAACTTTGTAGTCTCTTAGGCTCTATATAGATCTGTTTGTGGAAGTAAATTTAATCAGGTTTCTTCATTAGTTCATGGAGACCAGCTTGAAGAGCACTGAAAATTCTGAAATTCTGAAATTTCTCAACTCTTGAAAACAATATGACTAATTTTACTTCAGCAGCTCAAAAAAAGGCTTAAATATTATGAATTTAAAGTTTTTTGGGCCTGGTTTGAGTATGTTGATCAGTTAAGGGAAATATAAAAAATAAATTCAAAAATGTTATTTTTGTAATGTTCTTTCTGACACAAGATATTAAATGTAGAAGCTTCATATTATACCCATATGATGAAGAAAGTATTCTGAATATATAAGAGGAACATTCAAGGAAATACCTCTTAGTTTCAGAGATATGTAACTAAACATCGGAAGTTATATTTTATATAGTTTCACACTTCCCGGTTCCCTTAAATAATTCCTCATCGCATGACATTAATGTATTCTGAAGTACTTTTCTTTTATTTCAGGTAAAGGTGATTCTCCACGTTTGTTGAAGCGAAATCGAACTCCATAAGAGGTATTCAATTTTTACACGTAATTTTATCGGAGAAGATTTTATAGTACGGAAGTCAGAAAATTTGAGGTCATCGTCAAAGCTATGTAGGATTGGAGGACAGTATAACTAAAGTTTCCTGCCCTTCACTATTTTTATTTCTTTGCCGTGTTTTCAAAATTCGTGCGTTCCTCATCACCAGATATTTCATTCCAGCCTTGTGTCAGTGCCATACTTTCATAATGTGTGGATATCTGTTATGTGAACCCCTCTCAGACTGATCCTGATGGTACCGTCAGCTTCCGCTTCAATGCTAGCGCTGTACCGCGTACGGTGAGCCATCTGGTAACGCATGAACATACCACTTCCACTGCCATTACTAGCGTCTAAATTCAAACTACGTTCTTGGAGAAGACTTCCTCGTGAACACTAGATTTTCTTCTGAAGACGCAGAGCAAAGTTCTCTGTGAAACGTACAGAATTTCACCTTATTTTCTTGGCACGGCACTTAAGTCCAAAAAGTCTATATCCTGTCTATAACGCCCATATGTTTTTGGTGGAACTTAGGATACTTAATTAATTGTTTAGCTCGTGCAATTACAATCTCCTTTAGAGTACTTCTTCAAAACACAATTTGTAGATAATATAGAACATTGTAGCACAATTTTTAAGATTCATTTCGCACGACGCCAAGAAGTCTAAATTCCATTTATTGCCGTATTACCCACTGCTGATGGCTCACTGAACAATTTATAACCACAGGAGCTAATTAAGATAATACTCAGTCGAATTTCACCTGGTCGCAAAATTTGTTGAATTTTTGTAATTATAGTATAACCACTTGTGAACTTGTTTGTCAGATTTTAGCATCTACATATTTTATTGTCAATGAATCAGATGAAAACTTGTATTATTCAGTTCATGTACGTGAAATTTTAACTCAGAATTTGTATTTTTAGTGGTTAGGATATTGACTAATAGTATATTAAATTTCGAAGGCATAATACAAAATAATCCATTCCCAAAATTAGTTACATTTGTATACTTTTTACACTCTAAATATTTCTTGTGCCGGCCCCGTGGTGTAGGGGTAGCGTGAATATTCTGGTTCGATTCCCGGTCAGGTCAGGGATTTTTACCTGGACCTGAGGGCTGGTTCGAGGTCCACTCAGCTTACGTGATTAGAATCGAGGAGTTATATGACGGTGAGATAGCGGCCCCGGTCTAGAAAGCCAAGAATAACGGTCGAGAGGATTCGTCGTGCTGACCACACAACACCTTGTAATCTGCAGGTCTTCGGGCTGAGCAGCGGTCGCTTGGTAGGACAAGGCCCTTCAAGGGCTGTAGTGCCATGGTGTTTTGTTTGGTTTGGTTTGGTTTGGTTTGGTTTGGTTTGGTTTGGTTTGGTTTGGAAATATTTCTTGTATTAACGTTACGAATATTGCACTAAAATATTTTATTGTTCCAGAATAAAATAATAAATGCGAGCCTCGTTGACGTTATTCAGTATTACGTTCAGCGCTCGTGTTGAAGTTTTAATGCATGTTTTGTGGAGGTTAGGAAAATGAATCATATAACCAATTCGTGAAAAAAAAAAAAAAAAACTATCTGAAATAGATTTGGCCTTAAAATTAGTTTATTTTTAATAAGTTTTATAATAATTAGCCATGCTATTGAGTACATAATTAAGTAAGGTAAGGGTTATTCTGCCCGAAGGCAGGTCCGAACCTCAGCAGAGGTGTTCCTGAGCCGGAGTTTACGTGCGGTAGGGTGGCCAGTTCCTTTCCGCTCCTCCATTCCCTTCCCCCCACCAACAGCGCGTGGCAACCCATCCAACTCCTGACCACGCCCAATGTTGCTTAACTTCGGAGACCTCACGGGATCCGGTGTTTCAACACGGCTACGGCCGTTGGCTAGTACATAATTAAGCACCCAAATAGTTTAATATACTTAAATACTTAAATCAGTGCTTATTTGGAATGTTAATACAAAATTGTATCAATAGTCGTTAGAAAGTTAACTTAATATATAAACGACTAGCTGATGTACCCGTGCTTCGCTACGGAATTCTAAATTTTATACAGAATTCTAGGTTAGCTAGTATAAACGTTGTGAGCAAGATTGTATTAAGTTGCATAGCTCTTAACGTTGCCCTAGAAGCACGACGGGCAAGTCACCAACGTCTTCTCATATGAAGACTGGGTTAGGGAATTTTCATTGTAATGGTAGGCCAGCTTGCCTACCATCAGTCACAATCAAGTTGAGGAATTTTCATTATAATGGCAGACACACTCCGCCTGCCTTTATAGATTGTCAGAAAGACTCTCTTAGTGGTTTTCCCAACTGAAATGAACATGGGTCATTACAATGATTTCAGTAGGAATGGCGCGATTAGAAACAATGCCTTCATATGAAATACTCGATCAAATGAAAAACCACACATTTTCTCACTTTTAACGAACATTACTATGCTGCCGAACTAACAATCCAAAGCTACAGTGCTGGAATGACCAAGACGCAGACATCCGTGATCCGTGAACAATCTTCGTCCTTTTTTCGGCGGGGGGTTTCAAATAGTGGATAGTCTCAGGGCAAAAACTATGCCCGTTTACTTATCTGTTTCCTGGGAGTACCCGATTAGTCGGAAAATCTCAATTCATTACACTGGCAGGGGAAAGGACTGTCAGACGTGGAAGCAATTTTTTCTCCAAGCCAGAGAAGAAACCACATCTTCGCTGCTAATTTGGAATAAAATTAAGGCAGATTTAATGAAAGTGAAGAGGAAGAAACTTTTCTTAAGAAACGGGTCTTTTCAGGGTTGAATTTTGAGTTATTTAGTGAATTGTGGTACTATAATTTGGAATAGGGCTAAATTGTAATTCGAAACCAGTTCATACTACTACTACTACTACTACTACTACTAACTGAGCCTCTGACTTAAGTGCGCACACTGCTCTTTCAAAACAGGGCGTCAGAGCAGGTATCGAATAGCTGGCATACTATGATGAACCAGTGTGTTACGTACCAGCAGTATCAGAAAATGTATGAACCAGAGGATTGGCATGCTAAAGAAGAAAGTTATCTAACTCCTCAGCTATTTCCCACCAATTTTCAGTTAGGCTGTTATACTCGGTACGCAGCAGTAATCCCATCTATCGGAGTTCAATGTCAGCATAAGAGACAAAGAACAATACAACAAACAACGGTCAGTGTAATGTTATTGTTGATCAATGTTACGCGCTTTCGATATTGTAGGCCTTCACATTATTAATTGTCTTCCGGTTCTGAAATACCATTCTTATCATAGTCGGTGCGGTAAAACTGAATAAAAATGATCGGAAATTGTATTCCCTATAACTTTTGTTATGTAGTACTTTTCCATAGTACCAAGAACATAGGTATTTAAAAATTAAATTTTAGGTTCCTTCCCCTAAACTACCATTCCCCCAGGGTGGATAACATTGTTTATAGCTTAAACTGTAATTTCTTATTCCCCGACTCTATATAACGATTTTCATTAAATTCTGTTTACCCATTTTCTCGTGGCTCGGCGTTGATATGGACTTAGCAACAAAAATCCAAATTCATGAATATCTGTGTTATCATAGCCGGTACGGTAAAAATGCATAAGACGTAAATGATCAGAAATTTAATTATATATAACTTCAGTTATGTAGTATTTATCGATATGACCACTAATAATAATATAGATATTTGAGAATTGAACTTTAGGCCTTCCCCTAAACTACCATTTCACTCAGCGTGAATAAAATAAGTTATAGCCTAGATTGTAGCGGTTCACCCCCGGACTCTATATACAGATTTTTATTATTTTCTCTTCAGCCGTTTTCTCGTGATGCATGTACATACATACATACAGACAGACAGACAGACAGACAGACAGACAGACAGACAGACAGACAGACAGACAGACAGACAGACAGACAGACAGACAGACAGACAGACAGACAGACAGAAATTACGGAAAAGTAAAAACTGCATTTTCTTGTTACTGTGGACATGATCGATACAGAAATACCATTATTTTCAAATTCTGAGCAATGTACAGACAAAACTCTTATTTTATATATATAGATTTTACTTTAAGCTCGAATATTTGTCACTTGAGAAATATTTACAAAAACTCTTTCGAAATACATGTAGTCTTGAATCTAAATCAATTTCGAGTACTTTTTTATGCAAACACTTAATTCAATTAGAGTGATCGGTAGCTTGTGGTCTAAATATAGGTGAACAGTTATCTGCGGTCGTTCTTCTGTAGATAACGTGTGCTGCGCGTGGAGATGGGGCGTATATTCGCGTGATATTATTTCTTATCGGTACATTCCGGCTGTTAACTTCATTGTGTGTGCTTTGTCCGTGTTTGCAACTCCACGATAAACAGCTGCTGGCTTTGTTTGTTCCACTGTATGATGTTGTAATAACAGTATCATGAATAGCATCTCCCTGTGTTCTTATTTTCTATGAGTGTTTGTGTGCAGCTCACGAAATAGTTTTATGTCCTAGGGCATGTAAGGCGTGCAATGTAAAGGAGGTATTTGTTTCAATTATTTTTGTTTCCACACAAAATTGCATTTCTTATTCATTTCTAAATGTGTAAACAAGAGGGAAATTGTGAAAGCAAAGATATCTCTGCACAGGTGATGAAGGTCTTTGGAGGAATAGAAGACACGGGCTTTTATTGTCCATAATCTCAGAACTAAATATAATAATGTGTTTTACTCTGCGGCCGGCAGTGTCAGCTTTTACCCATAGGAATAAATCCTGTACTCATTTAAGCTGTAGGCTGAGTGAACCTCAGGACCATGTCTTCTCCTGAATATTCTAAAATGTATTTCAAAATTTCCTGACTTCCTGGTCAATATTGAGACCTACGTCACACTGGGTGAACATAGAATATCTTTAGCCACCTCGGCTAGTCAGACTCATAAAGGAAGTGAGCAAGTTACAGTATGAAGTTTTTGAAATTTTAAGAACACATTTTGTATGAAGGGCAGCTGTCTGTGGAGAACACAGAAAGGTAGTAGAAAATCACTATTTTTGCCATCATAATTTGGATAGAAATACTTATTCCAGGTGAACAAAAATTATCTTGAATAATGAATGATCATTGAAGATTGTTATTAGCTTATTAATTGCTGGTTATACTTCATGGTTATTTTTATGACAGTTTAATCCTGGCGATGTTTCTTAAGGCTGTAAATTCACTCCAGTCTGTCGGAGACTACTCATGTGACATGAATGATATTTCTACAGCCACTATCCACTATTAAACTAAAATCACGATATTTGTGAAACAGTTTTTAATGTTAAAAATATTTTTAGCAGACAAAGTAGGGGATTCCCTACACTGCGAAAAGCGTACAATTAAGCAATTTCCTCAATTGTGACGAAATTTAAATGGATACAGTGCTCGAAAAGGTTTTAAATTGTAAATTTTGGATAGCGCTATCAATCTAAAAGTACATATTTCTAAAATAACTTGTGGCCTAAAAGCAGTTCCGGAAATACAGCTTAAAATCGCTCGTTTCTTTACTCGTTTTCGTTTTACATTCAAATCCGAGCCAAATTAACTCATTTACATAAGATTTCAAATTGTGTGTCAAGAATGTAGAGAGTAAAAAGTAAGGGTGCTAGGTGAGACCCTTGAGGAACACCACTGGTAAAAATAATAGCTAAAAATTCAATTTCTAAAATCAGTTTCGGCCTAAATGCAATTCCGAAAAACTGCCCACAACCGCTTGTTTATTTACTAGTATTCTGTTTTATTCAAACCCTAGCCAAATTAACTTGTTTACATAATTCTTCCTGAAATGTGTGTCTTGGTTCAATACCCTCAGGCGTTGTTTGATTTTTGAAAATTCTCCACATCGAATGTAGTCATAAAGGCTTAAGTGAAACTCTGTATTGACTCACAATAGCGCTCGTAGTGGTGCTTAAATGAAACAATGCATTGACTCAAATTAGCGCCCGTTGTGGTAGATGAAAGGCAAGCTGCTGGACTAATCGACCGGAAAACTATGAATAAGTAAAACATTGTATTTTTAGGAACAAATAAACAATATATTCTTTTTACTTTGTATTGCTTTCCTTAAAAGTGTATTTTTTACAATATTAGTTTTACTATCTCTGCAAGTATGAATCGCAAAGAAATGAAATTCGGCACACTGTATAAGTGTGCAATTATCTGAAAAATCGACTATGATCACGAAAGTATCTCTTTATTCATGAAAATCAGGTCAATAAAACTTTCGAAAAAATTATGAAAATCTGAATAACGATATTTGAACTTTTCTTTACAAAACTCTACAGTTCTAGCCCTTCAGACAAGCAACTCAATGTTAAAAATATCCTAGGGATATGAGCTACGAAGTTTAGGTAAATAAAAAGTAATCAAGTATGAGAATACATTATTTATTCCAAAAATTGCAATTCTTTCCTTATTCGTCGTTATCTGGTCGATTAGATTAGCAGTTTAACGTTTTCTACCACTACGAGCGCTAATGTGACTCAATGCAGAATTTAACTTAAGTCCTTATAACTATATTCGGTGTGGACGTTTTTCAAAAAACAAAAATTGCCTGAGGGTACTGATCCAAGGAACACATTTCAGGAAGAATTAATTTAAACAAGTTAATTTGGCTAGGGTTTGAATGAAACAGAATACTAGTAAATAAACAAGCGGTTGTGGCCAGTTTTTCGGAATTGCATTTAGGCCGGAACTGATTTTAGAAATTGAATTTTTAGCTATTTTTACCAGTGATGTTCCTCAAGGGTCTCACCTAGCACCCTTACTTTTTACTCTCTACACTATTGAAATCTTTCCGGGCCATTTGCCCTTCAACATTCTGCATAACTGAGGAAATTACTCAATTTTACGGTTTTTATCTTCTAGGATATGTTTTTTCGACATGTAAATCGTGATTTGTGTGGTTTTGCATTTCATGGATTTACTTCACTTCGAAAATAAGCTCTTCAATAAGGGAATGGATTAATTGATCAAATTTCTAACTTTCTGAGATCATTTAAGGAATGGGTGGATTGAAAATTGATATGGAATCTACCACGTGGGCGGCAGTCCTGATTTGTATATCAGTGGTAAATAAAATAAATTAAATGATTCATGACATATTACAGGAAATAACTAAATCGGCTATGTGTCTATAATTTTCTTTCTTTTTCTGTCTTGTTGCTTCTCTGTATGCGTCTCTCTCTCTCTCTCTCTCTCTCTCTCTCTCTCTCTCTCTCTTCTTTCTTTCTCTCAAGGAATGCCGTCACGTTTTCGATAGACATCCGACCGTGGGTGTAATTGCAGGTCCCTTGTCTCTTTGTCGGTAACAAGAAAAGTTTTCTCTTCGTCTCTAAGGAGTATTAAGTCTATTATGGAAGTAATGCGCTGCACAGGAGAACTCATACGACATTGTCTCTCCCGAGACTAACTGAACATTCTTATATGTATTTTTTCTTCAAATAAGTTGGGCATGGCCATCGGAGACCAACAACTAATACTGATGTAATATGTTATCCACTTACTATTGTAGAACGGGTGTGCATATCATCTCCCTCCGTAGCGAAAAGGTTGGCGTTATGAATTATTGTACACAGGGGTCCGAATTTGGTTCCCGTATTACCATAAGATATAACTGTCAGATTCTTCAGCCTGCCGAAAATAATTTTGAATAAATCAATTAATTCATAAGCTATCTGAAAAATAGATCATATGGAAAAAAATTTATACCTGAAAACGAAACCATTTGACCGCCTGTATGGTGTAGTTGTTAGTCTGATTAGCTGCCATCCCCGGAGGCACGGGTTTGATTCCCGGTTCTGCCACGAAATTTGAAAATTGGATTGGAATGAGATCCACTCAACCTCGGGAGGTCAACTGATTACAGGGAAGGGGGATTCAATTCGCATGTTGGCCATCCTCGAAGTGGTTTCCCGAGTTTTCTCACTTTTACTCCAAGAAAATGTTGGGATGGTACCTAACGTCACGCCACGTTCACTTCCTTGTCCATCCCTTACAAGCAGCGCATCCCCCACTAGGACCTGGGCGAGGCACTGGTCCTCCTGCCCTGTTGTATCCCTCTGACCAAAAGTCTTACTCTGAGTTTAAGTGTAGCTAGGTTATCCTTCGATAAGTGTTTCCAGATAATGTCTAAGGCGTATGTCATGATGGGGTCTGTTTGTACGTAGACTTTTTTCTCTCAGCAGCATATTAGTTATATGCTTAATATATTTGGAAGCTGGAAAAGGTTAGTGAATCAAATAGTATCTAGCAGGGAATAGTGTTATTCCGTGATCAGACGAAGTGTGTACTCTCTGCCTTGACAGGTAGTAATCAAACATAGTTGGATGCAATGACTTGCACACACATCAGAATAATAATGAAAGTGTTAGTCGCTTATCAACCCATTAAGTACAGAATGTGTAGTGGGTTAGAGTAAGCCTTGCCTGCAGTTATTGGTGTGATCATTTAATGGATTTGATTTTATGATTACTCAAAGGTGACTGAACTTAAGAGACCTATCAATGACCCATGAATCCCTGGCAGGTAATTCCGGAGGGGATGGCAGAAATATGAAGCATTTCGGTCCAGTAGAAGGGACGGACGGATTTGCCATGCTGTTTTTAGTAAACGCTTTTAATATATAGGTAAGTAAATTCACCATAGTACAATATAAAATATTATCTAAAGTCATAGGTTCACGTTACGTAGGGCGTACACATCTCTGTCGTAACATAAAAGATCACATTTTATGGCTGTTGCGTAAATAACTATTTCCTACGCCTGATGCTTATTCATAGTGGTTTTGACGGTCTTTCAGAGAGTGGAATGAAGCAAATACTATGTCCGAAAGTGGAACTGTTTGGAAATAACAGGAACCACAGTGGTAGGAGTAATATTGTAGAACTTCTCAAAAAAATCTGGGAGACTTGTAGTCTATGAAGTCGTGCGCTGTGTCTCTGTAGATGGATCCAATAAGCTTTCAGACTAGGGATGGGTTGTGACTTGACGACCTGTGATTTTATCACTGTGATTTGGTTGGTGCTCTGGTACACTTTTGACGTAGCTCACGAAATCAGCGCTCCGAGGACCGACTCTGCGACGACTGCAGTCACAACACATTCGCTCGGCGCTTTTCCATTTCCACTCTGTGTTTGGAGCCAGACCGTGTGGAACTACTGCTGGTGCAAGCGAATACTTCTAGAAATGTTTTTAACACCGTGATTGCTGTGATTTACTGTTGTAGCTACGCAGTCCACAAGGTAATCATGAATTAGTGCAGCATGTCTCACAAGAGAAGGAGGAAGTTGACCCCTGTTTGAGATTTTTTCACTCCAATAGAAAATTCGAGTAAGGCAAAATTCGATATGTATAAACAGACATTTTCTTGCAAAACATCGATTTCTTTTCAAAAGCTGGAAATGTTTTAACTGAATGTCGTGACCGTCTCAGCGCAGAAAAAGTTCGAGAGCTGACACTTTTTTGTATGTCAATCTGAAGCTTAGTGACACATAGACGCAAAATCGCATCATTAATACGTGAAGTAAGATTCCTTCCATTTTAATGTTATATCCCATGCATCTACGAATATATGACTATAAACTAGTTGACTCATTTTGGATTGGGTATGGTTATTATATGCTAATATAATAATTATAATAATAATATCAAATCATTCTGCATGAAATTCAAATACCGAACTCGATAGCTGAAGTCGCTTAAGTGCGGCTGGTATCCAGTATTCGGAAGATAGTAGGTTCGAACCCCACTGTCGGCAGCCCTGAAAATGGTTTTCCTTGGTTTCCCATTTTCACACCAGACAAATGCTGGGGCTGTACCTTAATTAAGGCCACGGCCGATTCCCTCCCACTCCTAGTCTTTCCCTGTCCCACCGTCCCCATAAAACCTATCTGTGTCGGTGCGACGTAAAGCAACTAGCAAAAAAAAAAAAAAAAAAAAAATTAAATATTTGTACTCCGATGTAGCTTATAACTAGAGTCCGGATTATTAGGTGCTGATAGGTTAGAGTGCAAACTTACTTAAGCCAGTAACAAGTATATCCTACACTGTACAACGGGTATGCTATGAGATTTGCATAGATATTAGGGGTAGAGCCTATAGAGTTCCCTGAATTTATGCTACTCTTCCTACATTATGTTACAACGGGTTGCATGACACTTCCTTCAAACCAAATTATTTTCCATTCTAACCTATTACCACCTACAAATCCGAGGTATACTTATAACCCATTCATGTGTAGTTTATATTATGTAGAGCTTATAAATAAATACGTTCAAGCTTTTATGCTCGACGATGTCGAAATATAAATATTATATACCAGAAAACTGAATCTTACTGAGGCTCATTATAGTTCGAGTTTCATTATGATACAGGTTCTCCACCAATCAGAGTTCAGTTTGCCATTATTATACAGGTTCTCCACCAACCAGAGTTCAGATTTTCATTATGATACAACTGTTTGACCAATTACGTAAGGATAGTAGCACCGCGCCTGTGTTCCACGCACTAGCTTCGCACTTATTTCCAAAATCAGACATGTCGGACACACATATTAACATCAATGCACCTTCTACTTCCGATATTCCACAACCACACGACACATTCCCGCAAATTCACTTAACCAACTATACATTAAGCAATTTATGTTTGAAATAAAGCTAGGTTATGGTAACCTTCTATCAAAGCTTTGAAAACATATAACATTGTCAAGGTCTCTGATCCACGCACGGAAAATCAATAACCCAACGCATGTCCTCTGCGCTCTGTTCAGTAAACTCAACTGTCAAGTGACAACTCGACAGAAATTTATGAATATTTAAAAAATAGAGTTATAATTATCGTCGAGCATAAACAGTCGTATGCAACTCGCCTATAATGGTAATTAAGCACTCGCTTCACTCATTTTATAAACATACTCTTGCCTTGATTATTATTATTATAGGCTTCTTGCATAATGTACTGTTAAAATATGAGCTGTATACATATGATATTTTAGAGATTTATTTAATGTTTCACAGTCTTCTCTTAGTTTCATCCACATTAGTCGATTGAAATATATGTACAGAACTAGCTGTTTACGAACCAGAACACCGTTAATTAAAATCACAGGTTCTCGTCATAGTAAATTTCTCGGAGCAGAGCAGTTTGGAGCGGTGACTAGGAATCCCTGTCACAAGCCATCTCTATTCCTGACATGGTTACGATTCAAAAGAAGAGAAATATCGGCGTTGTTATTGATTCAACAAAAAGGTTTGAAGGTAACAGTTCACAGGCGAAAGAAGGCGATCCTGGACTGAAAAAGGTACTGGGAACCCTGTTTTAAGTTCTTTGAAAATAAGTAACATACCCCGCCAGTAGCTCTTCAGTGCGCGAGGATCTGTCGCAATATATTATAATAACTTATTTCTTCGTTTTGCCAATCCTGTTTCGTTTCTGATGAAATATTTGTGTAGTTATTTCACGTAATTTACTGTCAAGAGTAAATCACAATTTATTTACTTATTTATTTATTTATTTATTTATTTATTTATTTTAGCAGTGGTGAAGATAGGACTCGTGGCCCTCTCTTACACTTAACCACATAATTATTTTACAGATAATACATATATAAAAGACATGTATTATTCTATCATAAAATCAATGATAAGCTAAAAATTACAGATTTGGACAACATATAATGTAGAAAGAAAGCAGTGTTCAACAAATAAAATAGAATAAAATTCGGAGCGTAAAGATAATGAGAAAGAGACAAAGTCATAATGAAAAAGTAAGATACAAACTGAAAAATTAAGCAATACATAAAGGGAACACAATAAGTAATAAAGTAAATGGAAATATAAGTATGGCCATAAAAGTGACATATGTATATGAGTAAGAAGCTAAATTTTATGTACATTGCACTATAATAATAATAATAATAATAATAATAATAATAATAATAATAATAATAATAATAATAATAATAATAATAATCACAATCACACAACCTATCATACGTCATCATACACATGAAACAATCAGCGGTATTCAACAGGTAATTTCTACATGCAGTCTTAAATTTCGATATTGAGTTTCAGTTCGTGACAAGAGCTGGGAGTGAATTCCAAAGTCGTGACCCAGCCACAACGAAGGATCTGTTATACATTGAAGAGTGATTGACGGGAATAGCGAGGGAAGCGCCAGATCTAGTGTTACAATTATGGAATGAGGGTAATAAATGGAATTTTGAAGAGATGTATTTGGGTAGATTTTCCTTCTGAGTTCGATATATCAACGTAAGTACGTGGAATATCCGTCACCTCTCGGGTTTCAGCCAGGAAAGAAATGTGTAGCTAGGGGTTATATGAGCATCGTAACTCAAGTTAAAACAAATCGAAGACCAGAGTTCTATGCTCGTTGAAGTTTCATACTTTGTACACGGGTCGCATCAACGAGGACAATGTCGCAGTAGTCAAGCATTGGTAGTATCAAAGTTTGGAGTAGTTTTATCGTTACGTCTTGTGGCAAAATGTCCTCATGTCGTTTCAGAGGGTGTAGCGTCGCGTTCATCTTTCTACATGTATTTCTTACGTGTGCAGACCAGTCAAGAGTTTCAGTCAGGGTCATACCTAGTTTCTTCACCTCCTTTTCTGAACGGGATTAAAAATAGATAAGTTCATTCTTTACTGTGAATATTTTATGAAAATTTACGTGGCTGTTAATGTCCGATTCTCCTTGTTGTAGGGCAGATATCTCTTCTGGATTTTTGCTCCTCCTCTACTGACATGTTCTTTTTTAATTGAGATTCTCATTTATTAAATTATTTACCGAATAGAATGTTGGTACCTGATAGTACCATATCAGAACATTGTTCTGATGGACTACTGCATATCCACATGTGGCTGGGAGGCGTGACCAGTCGTTAAGGAGACACTCCGGAGATAAAGAGATATTTTTACCTAATGCATGGATTTTCATGAAATTTTGCGGGAATGTCACATGCATAAAAGTAGAGATATCACAAACATTTCTTTCATATAAAATTAATAGTTTTTCCAAAATATTTTTTGAAATTTTTAATTCAATTTCTTCATGAAATAATATTAACATGTTAATTTAAATTCATAATTAGGTAAATAATACTTCTTTTAAAAGACCTAAGCATCGATTTTTCTGTACTTAATTTATATAAGGAGATATACCATACTAAAGTTTGTGCAATTGTTACGTTCCAATATTTTGGACTTTAAAAACCCTACTACTTGGGTGCGCGCCCTGCTAGACCACGAAAGTGCGAGGACAAGCAATTGCATGCGAAACCGCTAATGCACAACACTATCGCCAACAATATCAATTTAAATCACGCATTGCTCCAAAGACGACCGGAATGGGCAAGAAGACATGGCAAAGTGATTTTGTTAGACGACATTGCACCTTTTCACACAGAAAAACCAGTGGAGGACACCTTGAAATCGCTTGGATGGGACATCCTTCCGCACCCGCCGTATTTCCCCGACCTGGTGCCATCTGACTATCACCTCTTCACATCAATGGGGCACGCGCGCACAGAGCAGCACTTAAGCAATTTCGAGGATAATGGCTCGACGAGTGGATTGCTTCAAAAGACAAGCAGTTTTTTCTTACATGGTATGCGGAGTGTGTAAAAGCCAATGGCCAGTATTTTTAATGAACAAAAAATTAATTTCCCTTTAAAATTACCTGCTATTGCTTTAGTCCAGCAAGAACTCATATAAGTGATTGATTCAAAAGATGAAACCCGTTCTATCTCTTGATACCATTATTGTGAAGCTGAAGCTGAGTTAGTTTGGGCTTATAATGAGGCAATTTCATTTTATCGATAAAGCGATTATGCTTCGGAAAGTGAAAAAGACATTGAGGAGAGGAAAACGGTCCTTCAGGCGAATGGACACCATCAAAGTTACAACTAAGTCATCACTGAAGGATCTAAAATATCCCACTGAAAACAGAAACACATAGGGGCATTTTATTCATGCAGTCGCCCGGAGTCGATGTCGACTTGATGTAGAAGAGTTAGAGTGCGGTGGGAGGGGGGAAGAGAGAATTCATTCAGCCAGTTGTTAAGCATTTATCTACAACATTTGCTGGTCTGAGTAACTCATATGGTTATGCGCTGGTCTTATGAAACCAACTAGGCAGGTTCGATCCTGGCTCAACCGGTCGGTGTTTGCAAGGTGCTCAAATACGTCAGTCTAGTGCCTGTACATTTACTGTCACGTAAAAAAATTCCTGCGAGGCAAATTTCCTGTACCTCGGTGTCTCCGCAAACCGAAAAGTAATTACTAGGACGTTTAACTGCACGGAAATGCAGCACTAATAATAATCTTATAGGCTAGAGCCTGGATTTTTATGCATTTAGTTTAGAATGCAAACTTACTGAAGCGAGTAACAAGTATAGTCTACCTTCACAACGATTATGCTATGGGGTTTGCATAAACATTAGGGGTACTGCCCATCATAACCCCTATAATTTGTTACTCTTGGTACATTATTGAAGAGCGGGTGGCCTACACTTCCTACTAACCAAATTAGTTTGCAACCTAACCTCTCACTGCATAAAAATCCGGGCGTTAGTTACAACATATCTTCGTTTTCAATAATTGAAAATCCGCACCCTGTTTTCTGTCACTCGACAGGGTCATGAATGGAATGAATAAAGCTCCGATTTAGTGGTGAGGATAGGAGCTATGCCGGCTGCGGAAGCCTGTCGGATTCCTTTGAGACAATGATTAATGACTGACAGTTGAAATTAAATGATGCTGAAGAGTGTTTCTGGAATGAAAGATGATAGGAAAAACCGGAGAACCCGGAGAATTTTTATTTATTTTTGCTAGTTGCTTTACGTCGCACCGACACAGATAGGTCTTATGGCGACAATGGGACAGGAAAGGGCAAGGAGTGGGAAGGAAGCGCCCGTGGCCTTAATTAAGGTACCACGGAAAACCATTTTCAGGGCTGCCGACAGTGGGGTTCGAACCTACTATAATTCCCGAATACTGGATACTGGCCGCACTTAAGCGACTGCAGCTATCGAGCTCGGTGAACCCGGAGAAGAAAGTGTCCCGTCTCCACTTTGTCTAGCACAAATCTCGCATGGTGTGACCGGGATTTGAACCACGGAATCCAGCTGTGAGAGGCCGGCGCGCTGCCGCCTGAGCCATCATGGCTCTTTTTCTTAATTAATAGAACTTGATAGTAAAACTTTGATATATATTACCTTGTTTTTTTGTTGCTAGTTGCTTTACGTCGCACCGACACAGATAGGTCTTATGGCGACGATGGGACAGGAAAGGGCTAGGAGTGGGAAGGAAGTGGCCGTGTCCTTAATTAAGGTACAGCCCAAGCATTTGCCTGGTGTGAAAATGGGAAACCACGGAAAACCATTTTCAGGGCTGCCGACAGTGGAGTTCGAACCTACTATCTCCCGAATACTGGATACTAGCCGCACTTAAGCGACTGCAGCTATCGAGCTCGGTATATTATTACCTTGTTTTAATGGTAGATGAAATGAAATGATATTGGAGAGTGTCGCCAGAATGACAAGTAATGATATGTAATTTAGGTACTGTATAAAATAAAATATATAGAATAGGGGATATTTTGTGGTGAATTACATCTTTCTGGTTAAATAAAGAGAACTGGAAAGCAAGTTACCTACGGCTTCTACAATGTCTCTAATAAAATCTTATGAAATGTCAAAGTTTTGAAATATGAAGTCGGAGTGGAGGTAGACAACAAATTCGAAGCAGTTCCAGGTCGAATACTGTACGCATGCGCCCGAGAGGAGTTCAACACGTGTAATATCTGGTACTGTGGGGTATCAGGGCGTCGGCTACGTAACGCAACGTGACACAATCTGCTTCATGCGCTATTGGAGATGTTATAACATGTGAGGACCTGATAATTTACTCCTATCAACATTTTCACTACGGCACATACACGTCACTGTGTCATCTGTAATTTCTTTCTCCTTGTTCTATTTTTAGTGTCCTACTTCGTTAACACTCATGATACAAACTGTATAATGGTAACATTTCTGTTGTTGTTGTTGTTGTTGTCCATAGACGAATTTGATGCAGCCTTCCATGCAACCCTATCCCATCCTAAACTTTTCATTTCCACGTAACTATTGCATCCTACATCTGCTCTAATCTACTTGTCATATTTGTACCTTGGCCTACCCCTATCGTTCTTACCACCTACACTTCCTTCAAAAACAAACTGAACAAGTCCTGGGTGTCTTAAGATGTGTCCTATCATTCTACCTCTTTTTCTCGTCAAATTTAGCCAAATCTGTCTCCTTTCACCAATTCGATTCCGTATCTCTTCATTCGTGAATCGATCTATCCATCTCACCTTCAGCATTCTTCTGTTACACCACATTTCAAATATTTCTATTCACTTCCTTTCAGAGCTAGTTATCGTCAGTGTTTCACTTCCATACAATGCCACGTTCCAGATGAAATTCTTCAGAAACATCTTTCTAACTCCTATCTCAATAATTGAAGTGAGCAAATTTATTTTCTTAAGAAAGCTCTTCCCTGCTTGTGCTAGTCTACATTTTACTCCTGCCATCGTTAGTTATTTTATTCATCAACTTCCTTTAAGACTTCATTTCCTAATATAATATCACCTGCATCACCTGCCTTCGTTCGACTGCACTCCATTACTTTTATTTTGGACTTATTTATTTTCATCTTGTACTCCTTACCCAAAACTTCGTCCATACCATTCAGCAATTTCTCGAGATCTTCTGAAGTCTCAGATAAAATAACAATATTATCGGCGAATCTCAAGGTTTTGATTTCCTCTCCTTGGATTTTGATTCCCTTTCCGATTTTCTCTTTGATTTCCTTTACTGCCTGTTCTATGTAAACACTGACAAGGAGGGGGGACAAACTGCAGTCTTGCCTCACTTCTTTCTGGATTGCTCTTCTTGTCCAAAGCGCTCGATTCTTATCACTGCAGAGTACTTTTTACAGATTGTAGATAATTCTTCGTTCTCGGTATCTGATCCTAATCACCTTCAGAATATCTATGAATTCGTATATTTAGTTATGCAATATATTAAACAATCAATTCAGGTAATTGAATTGCAAAAAATATCATAAAGTTAATAATATTTGGTCAGCGCTAAAAAGGAGAGATAATGGGTTAAGTATAACAAGCTTAATATTATTTATGCAATGGATAGTTTGATTTATATTAATTAACAAGAATAAATTGCAAATTTATAATTCTATCTACGTCGATACTAAAGGTGTTAAATCATACGTTTAATCATAGTGTACTAATGGGCACAGAAGAACGAAAAGCTAGCTATCTACCCTCTGTGGTTGGGGGACGCAGAGGAAGAATACACCCACAGTATCCCCTGCCTGTCATAAGAGGTTACTAAAAAGAGCAACCAACTACTTGTGGTTAGTACCATCTCGCGGGGAACACCATGGGTCGCCTTTACTTGCGCATAGTACCACTTTGTTAGGTACACAATAGGTTTGTGATTAGTATCAGCAGAGAGCGGTTCACTGTGGGTTTCCAGTACCCGTGATTAGTACTCACTGTACGAGGAACACCACGGGAATACCGGCGCCCGTGATTAGTACACCTAGATGAGGAACAACATGGGTTTGCTTTGCCTATGAGTGGTGCCATTATGTGAGGAATAGGGGCCGATGATCTTCGATGTTAGGCCCCTTAAAACAACAAGCATCATCATTATCATGTGAGGAATACCATAAGTCTGCGTTACCTGCGAGTAGTACCACAATGTGTGAGACACCGTGAGTCTACGCTACTATTGATGAGTAGCGCAACATGACATATCCCATGGTTCTACATTACTAGCGGTAAGTACCATTATGAGGGGCCGTTGACCTGGATTTTGGACCCCGTTGTACAGCAAGCATCATCGATTCAGGACTGTGCTTTAGAATCAGACCCTTGGCCAGTAATACTATTATTTATGGTAGATTATAGGTCGTATCCACTGATTGCTTTAATTCAATCCATCCATTCATTCTACATTTTTTAAATTCTGGTCAGTGGATGGTTTTTGAACTTTTAAATTGTCATTTCATTTCGTGCCATTAGGGGCCGATGACCTAGATGTTAGACCCCTTGAAACAACAACCATCATCATCATCATCATCATCATCATCATTATCATCATCTAGCTGTCTCAAGAAGGGGAAGGAATTCTGTATGTCAACACCTAGCTCATGCTTCCTACTCGAATTTTGCGGAAATCGATCAGGGAGGTCCCCAATCAGCAAATGAAGAAAGTTTGAATACACGGAGTGAGTTAATTGGCTATGCGGTTAGGGGCCGCAGCTGTGAGCTTGCATTCGGGAGATAGTGCGTTCGAACCCACCTGTTGGCAGCCCTGAAGATGGTTTTCCGTAGTTTCCTTTTTCACACCAGGCAAATGCTGGGGCTGTACCTGTACCCATTCCTGAGCCATTTCTATCCCATCGTCGTCATAAGACCTATTTGTGTCGCTACGACGTAAAGCAAATTGTGAATAATAATAATAATAATAATAATAATAATAATAATAATAATAATAATAATAATAATAATAATAATAATAATAATAATAATATCCGCCTGTGTGGTGTAGTGGTTAGTGTGATTAGTTGCCACCCCTGGAGGCCCGGGTTCGATTCCCGGCTCTGCCACGAAATTGGAAAAGTGGTACGAGGGTTGGAACGGGGTCCACTCAGCCTCGGGAGGTCAACTGGGTAGAGGTGGGTTCGATTCCAACATCGGCCATCCTGGGTGTAGTTTTCCGTGGTTTCTCACTTCTCCTGCAGGCAAATGCCGGGATGGTACCTAACTTAAGGCCGCGGCCGCTTTCTTCCCTCTTCCTTGTCTATCCCTCCCAATCTTCCCATCCCCTCACAAGGCTCCTGTTCAGCATAGCAGGTGAGGCCGCTTGGGTGAGGTACTGGCCATTCTCCCCAGTTGTATCCCCGACCCCATGTTTCACGCTCTAGGACACTGCCCTTGAGGCAGTAGAGGTGGGATCCCTCGCTGAGTCCGAGGGAAAAGCCAACCCTGGCGGTTAAGCATATCAAGAAAGAAAGAAATAATAATAATAATAATAATAATAATAATAATAATAATAATAATAATAATAATAATAATCATAAAAATAATAATAATAGAGCAGTTGTTCATTTTCAAAATAATGGTCGTACTGCTAGTAGTTTTAAGGCTGTGAACAGAAACCAGCTTAGTTTTAAAAGTCCAATTATGAGCCCTTTGGTACTAGTACTAAAAGTGAATGTTAAAATCTTTAGCATCGTTAATTTTTCACGAGTTATTTGAGGTGGATTATTTGAACAGCAATATCTGCGGCAAGAAATGTTAGAGAAGATTATTCTCTATCGTAAAGTATTAAATGTAATTAGGCGATTCGAACAAGGCTGAGTGACCCAAACTTGGCAGGTTCCATTCTGGCTCAGTTTAGTTGTATGGTACATGAAGCTGCTCAAATACGTCAGCCTCGTGTCGGTAGATTTATTACCACGTAAAAGAACTAGTGTGGGACAAAATTCCGGCACCTCGACGTCTCCAAAAACCGTCCAAAATTAGTTAGTGGAACGTAAAACCAATATCATCATTATAACTATTATAACTATTAATATGCCCTTGGAGAAAGCCAACTTTCGAGCATGAAGCTTCTTTTAGAGACTTAGAAGTATACTAAAAAGGACATGTAGGTGCCTTTGACATTTATTTGATAACAGAAACTCCTCCTGTCATAGTATAAATAACAGGAAAATTATACCATGCCATATTAAATATATATAAATTATTGAATCGCCGTAAAGATATTTATGCAATCGATTCAGAGCCATCTTTTCCTTTGTAACCAGATTATTTATTCACGATGGAATGAACAGCGGATATTATGCCAATTCTTCTACTACTGAGCGGTGACTGTGGAATTCGCAGCAACGGATGGCAAAAAGTTGCCTCGTCTCTGCTTCAACACCATCTGCTTGTTCCCTTCGAGACAGCGGGGTGGGCAGATGGATGAAGGCAATAAATATTAGACCAGTGTCCTCCGGAAAGGGAAAGCGAGTATTCGACACTGGAACTTGTCTTCACAATTGTAGAGGGACAAATCCTTCTCTGGGAGTGTCTAAACGTTTACATCGTTCATGGAGTTCTTATCTTGGATATGTAAATCAAACGAATGTGATTTCCTTTATTTGTGTTAACAGTTTGGTCGGAATTTCTTTCTATTTACAACCGTAAGAATGACCTCATATCCTAGCTGAGCAAGAATTAAACAGTCATGATTGAATCATGGACATAAAAATCATACTAACTCCAGTAAACCAAATTTTTCAGGAGGAATAAGAAACTGTATTATGACCATTAAATCATTTTTGTATTTTAAATTACAATACTACCTCAGTATAAACAAACTATAATATCAAAATTATGATAGTTGGATGTATTTAAAAAAATATTGTATGTGCCCTAAATTAGGTGTTTTTTAATTTCTATAGTGTCTTAACGAAGTGAAAACAGCAGAACACCCTTTGAGGCCGTCTGCTTCGTTGTACCTATATGTTACTTGTTTATTGCCTGACGTTCGATGCACCACAAAGTTATACACCCACGTCTGTCAAAGGTATAATTACTGTTATTAGTTATTTAGAGGTCTGTCTTGTCAATGCAATTCAAAATCTAGTATATTTACTAATACATCAAATACATAAATATATATAAGTACATGTCTCGTGAATTCATTAATATTTTCTTCTTCACCTTACATATTGGAATCACTTTATTTTAAAAAGTCCGACTCGTTGGATGAATGGTCAGCGTACTGGCCTTCGGTACAGAGGGTCCCGGGTTCGATTCCCCGCCGGGTCGGGGATTTTAATCGCTCCTAATTAATACTTCTGGCTCGGGGACTGGGTGTTTGTATCCGTCCCAACACTCTCCTCTTCATATTCACACAACACACTACACTACCAACCACTACAGAAACACGCAATAGTGCTTACATCCCTTTATATAGTTTTGCCGTAAGGAAGGGCATCTGGCCGTAAAACAGGGCCAAATACACGTGTGCGACGCAGTTCGCATCCGCGACCCCATAGATCTGGGAAAAGTGGTAAGAAAAGAAGAAGAAGAGTCTAAAGAGTCTTAAAATTTTAAAAATTATGTCCTAACATAAAACTGATTAAAAACAATACTAAAAAACATGTTAAAAGTACAAAAATGAATTTAGGCCTAATTCATGTTATGTCCAGTTTGTCTTGTAAAGAGTTCATTTATGGTATTCTTCTTCTTCTTCTTCTTCCGAATTTGGCCAACTGTGGGCCGCATAGAACTTATGGCTTGTTGGCCTTTCTTCTCTTCTCTTCCCAGAACTTTTCACTCTCTCGCTTCGTATTTTTCTCTCCTCCTCAGAGATTATCCGGTTGGGCTTCTTTTTAGGTGGTTTGTCCTCAAAAAATTTGATTTTGTTGATTATGTTTCTAAACTCTTTCCTTTTATTGATCACCTCTAGTGTAATCCCAACTTCTTCTGCATCTCTTTTGACCTCCTCCACCCACTTAGAGGTGGCCTTCAATCCTACAATGTACTTAAAGATCTTTTTGGTCAGTCTGCTTTCATCCATTCTTACTAGATGTCCGTAGAAGTTCAACCTTCGCTTCCTCATTGTGTCTGAGATCTTTTCCGTATGTTTATAAAGATCGTTGTTTTTCCTTTTTTTCCAGGTTCCATCAGTATTTTTCTGGGGTCCCAGAATCTTCCTTAGGATCTGGTTAACAATTATCAAATATTGTTGTGGTGTGGCATCTGTGTGACCTTCATAAATCAAACGCCCTCCATGAGTCTCATGTTGTTCTTCTTGATAAAGTTAAAGCAGTACGCGCCTCCTTATACCATAAACACTTGTCACTATGCCTCCAACGGAAATGAATATATTCGTGTTTGAAGATCTAGCCATTATGGTCAAGATTATAGACACTGAGGTAGGATTATTCACAAACTTTTTATGATAGGAACAGGAAGATTTCGCTGGAGGTTGAAAGTTATGGTTTCTGTGTCATGCTCATCGTTTGCTGGCATGCGATAATGTTGACAACTAGAGGTAGAATATTTATGAAAAGCAGAAACTTTCTAACTCCACGGAATAAATTCGTTAGTGATTTCTATGAAATCAGTTTGCAACCGACTAGTTTCTTTCGTATTCGGTTGTTTTATGATATACATGGATAGTAGGCTAGGTTTACAATATATTTCCATCATAACCTCGAAAATAACAACAAAAAGTCGAGTTAGGCATTTTTTTATTTCCATGATTCAGTTATATTTGGCATTATGCTGGATGTTAGCGAGTGAGTTGGCAGTGCGGTTAGGAGCGCGCAGTTGTGTGCTTGCATCCGGGAGATAGTGGGTTCGAACCACACTGTCGGCAGCCCTGAAGATGGTTTCCCGTGATTTCTCATTTTCACACCAGACAAATGCTGGGGCTACCTTAATTAAGGCCACGGCCGCTTCCTTCCCATTCCTAAGACTTTCCTATCCCATCGTCAGCATAATCCTATCTGTGTCGGTGCGACGTTAAACAGAAAGAAAAAAATACAAAAAAGAAGCTAGATGTCAATCGTGATGACTACATAATCTTCATCAGGATCACCGAGATGTAATTACAAATAAATGATCTGTTAATGTTCATTTTTCCACGGTATCTTATCCTGTGTGTAACATAGTATAGTCCACTTACGAGCCAATATGAATAACATGGCTAGTGGCATTTTTAATATATTGTGCTCAAAATTGTAAGGCGCGATCAAAAGGTGTCCGTTTGAGGGCGTTGCTGCAGCGGAAAAGCAACGTAGCGCGACTCCGATGCGGGTGTATAAGCACGGACATGTAGGCAAAGGGATTAGTGTGACAGTCGTGTCTTGTCGACGTGCGTGCGTTAAATCCTCCCTGCACGTTGTGGAATGTACGCCCTTGTACCCTTGTTGCACAGCAATAGTAAATTGGTAGCACAATACGGCAGCATTCAGACCTCAGTTGTTTGCCTCTAAGCACAAATTTGTGAAGGATGCTACCGGCATCTGTTAGTAAACTTCAGAACTACGATGAATAAGTGATGTACGCGTTGCATCACTGTGTCGGTAATGCCAAAGCAGGGTGATGCGGGTAATGCACAGTATGAATCACTATGCCCCAAATAAAAAGGGAAATGTGATGATAAAAGAGAATCACTATGCCGAAAAGAGTTTAAATGCGGCCACGTGAACTATGGCGACGTTATTACCAAATGAGTCCAAACAGGACCAACGTGCTGTTATTGTGTTCTTGGCTGCCGAAGGCAAACACTGGTGAACATATGTCGGAGAATGAAGACTATGTACGGAGCAGCATGTTTGTCGAAAACCACCGTTGTGAAATGGTGCAGCAAATTCCGTGCGGGTCGCGTTTCGGCTCAAGACGCCGGTCGATCTGGGAGGCCAGCCTCATCCATTAGGAACAACAACAAGCAGGCGCTGAATGAGGCCTGTAGTCCTGATCTCTCCCCATGTGATTATCATGCCTTTAGTATCCTCATAAAGGCCTTGAGTTGTTGACGCTTCCTGTCGGACGAGGATATGCAGCTGGCGGTTACGGACTTCTGTACGCAGCAGGACACAGTGTTCTAACACACGGGGATCTTCAACCTGGTACATTGGTGGGATGAGTGTCTCAGAGCTCACTGCGATTTCACCTGATTGGTATCCCGGTTCAGGACTGTACGGCCGTCGAACGGAAACTTCTTGATCCCCCCATATATTTGTACTGCGTACTTCCCTGTAATCAGTAATTCAACTGACACGTATATGTATACCTTCGAATGCAATTGGACTCTGCTGATATAGAACACCCTATCAGGGCTCAGAAACTCTAGGATTTCCCGTCCGAGCCATCCCGTTCCTCATAATTTCGTTTGTAAACAGTAATATTTTCGCAACGCCAAGTACGGTTTTGAATGTACAGAAATATATTATTCAAAGCCCAAATATGTGGCGTCAATTGCCACCCTTTGGTAAATCTAGGATTAAAACCTTGTCATCAAATCCTTCTGGTTACATTTTCATCAGTTCCGATACTCTGGGAGCCCATCTAATAAGACAGTAATCTAGCCTAGTACTCCATAAAACTCCGCGCCTTAATAAGGAAAATACCAGAGAGTGGTTTCTCCCCATCACTTTCACGACTTTCTAAGGTTCATTGTACGAACTTTTTTAAAGAGGAATTTCAAAAGCGCACTCCCTCTCACGTATTAAACTGATGAATGACATATCGTTCCATTTGTTCACAGTTGAGCGTTTTCACCATTGTTGTCATATCTTGAGTTACGTTGTGCTCGCAGGGTGAAAGATTCCAACTGAGGGCTTTAATATCTCTGGGCTTACTTCCAACATTCCTCTCGAAGCTGCGAAGGTCTTAGTTTATGTGCAATTTTTAATTAAATGCTAGTGAAATTTAGCGTATGTTGAGATATCCTCATTTACATATAATAATAATAATAATAATAATAATAATAATAATAATAATAATAATAATAATAATAATAATAATAATAAATTTGCTTGGAATTCACGGACAACTTAGCGTTATTATCTAATAACATTCAAGAAGCCAGAACTCAAATAACAAGTCTACAAACTATATCACTAGATAAAGACTCCAGGGGCCGAATTCATAGTCAACACTTATGTATAAGTGGAACCCTTAAGTAATAAGGGATCACTTATGAGAGTTTACATTTCATAGACAGCACTTAAAGTGCACACTCATTGATACACTAATTATCACTGGAGATGTGGCAATGCTGTATATTATACCCATGCTTCCTGGATCGTGTAGTTCTGGCTACCGAATTGTGGGATGATCTATTGCGCTTTGTTTATCTAAGGGCATCGCACGACCGCGCGCGACATTTTTGAGGTTAAAAGATCGTCTATATTGTATTTGGTTATCAGAATGGATAACAAAACAGCGAGCTGAGACGGCACCTGCAAGAACATGCACATATTATAGAACAAGCATACCGACGCAGTTTCCTATCAGAATATGAATGACGTGGGAAAAACTTGTTGTGGACAACGCAAACTACGAAAATGCCCAGAGTCTAATTTTATTCTTAATATAATATGTTTATAGTTATCTAGGTACTCGAACATATGCAAATATTCATTCAAATGTAGAATATCTAGCCTTACAACGCTTTTAATGATTTGACAAATATACCCGTAATGGTTATGTTGTAATAGGCTTAATTACTTCTCCAGTAAAACGTAAATAGTATGTTTTGATGTACGATGCCATAATTTCAGAAACTTCTGATATAATCCGGCAAATGATTGGTTGATAACCTGATATAATTAGCACAAATCAACCTTAAAATCATGGCAGTAATGCTACACGATCAGTTTTCTTATAACATTTTTACTATTCCATAGGCCTACAGTCTTGATAACTTATCAACTGTTAACACGTTTCCAATTAATTAAGCGAAATACCGGTAATGATAATACTAATAATAACCTGAAATTAAGAGGTGGCATAAAATATCAACACAATATCTTCATTAATGGTGAGGTAGTAAGTCCTCCAGAGGTTATGTTCACTCTCTCAATCAAAGGAACAAGAATATACATAACTCTCACTTTACTAAAACGAAACCTTCTTTCAATTGTTGGTCACATTACATTTCGACAGGATTTTCCATCTCTACTGTGCGCACGGAAAGTATTCTGTGAATGAAATGCAACATATTCAAGCAAGATCATTATCCTCCATCTTGCTGCAACATAAGTGAGTCACTTAAGTGTGTGAGGGAGGTCCACTTATAGCAATAAGTGGGACACTTAAGTAGGTAATATGAAATGAAACCAGGCTTATAAGGGGAACTTATGTATAAGTGCTGTCTATGAATTCGGCCCCAGATAATGTTTTAAATCCACAGTTGTAGCTCTTCAGGCAAGCAACTCAATGTTAAAAACATCCTAGGGATATGCGCCATGAATTTAGGTAAGCAAATATCAGTCTTCTCCGAACAGGCCATGAAGGCCCTTGGAGGGGTGGAAGGTAAAGGCTTCCACTATCCGTAACCTTGGCACTTGATGGGGTAGAGTAGTTAGGTCTACGCCCGGCCGCCTTTGCCCCCAGAAATTAATCTGCTACTCATTTTTGGTGTAGGCTGAGTGAACCTCAGGGCCATGTGCACCTCCGGAAGTGGAAATCTCATTTCTTAAATTTTACGACTTCCTGACGGGGATTCGAACCCACGTCCTTCCGGGCGAACCGAGCACGCCTTTACCGCCATTTAGGTAAATAAGATATATTACATTATGAAAAGATATTATTTTTTATTTATTCCAGAAAATTACAATCCTCTGCTTAATCATAGTTATCCGGTCGATTAGATCACGGCCGACTTGATGTGTCGCTCTGAAGCGCAGCGAGGGATCCAGTGGGCCGTGATTAGATTAGCAATTTGTCTTTTTCTACCACTACGAGCGCTACTGTGAGTCGATGCACAATTACACTTAAACCCTTATAACTACATTCGGTGTGGACATTTTTCAAAAAATCGAAAAATGCTTGAGGGTATTGAAGCAAGGAGCACAATATTACAGAAAGAATTGTGTCAATAAGTTAATTTGGCTATTGTTTGAATCCAAAAGAAAACGAGTAAGCAAGCGATTTTAGGCTGTTTTTCCGGAACTGCATTTAAGCCGGAACTGATGTTTGAATTTTGCTTTTTTTTAATTTGATAGAGCTATCGAAGACTGAAAATTCGAAATCTTTCCGGGCCCTTTAGTCCTTGAAAATTCAAGAAGCCGTAAATCAAATAACAAGTCTACAAACTATATCACTAGAAATAGGACTCCAGATAATATTTAAAATCTACACCGGGCGAGTTGGCCGTGCGCGTAGAGGCGCGCGACTGTAGCTTGCATCCCGGAGATAGTAGGTTCGAATCCCACTATCGGCAGCCCTGAAAATGGTTTTCCGTGGTTTCCCATTTTCACACCAGGCAAATGCTGGGGCTGTACGTTAATTAAGGCCACGGCCGCTTCCTTCCAACTCCTAGGCTTTTCCTATCCCATCGTCGCCATAAGACCTATCTGTGTCTGTGCGACGTAAAGACCCTAGAAAAAAATCTACAGTCCTAACCTTTCAGGCAAGCAACTCAATGTTAAAAACATCCTGATGGGATTAGTCAGTAAAGTGAGGGAAGTATTGGAAGCCCCAAAAATGTTCTTAGTCAATTAAGTGATAAGTTTATCGATTTATCGGATCGAAAATTGAGAAGAGATTATTTATCATTAAAAATTATAGATTTTGTGTTTAGTAACATTTTATTGGTTGGTGTGGGAATATTATAATTAAAAATATAGTAGTTTATGATTTCAATAAGATGAGGGTAGTTGAGAATAGAAAAATTAAAAATAGTCAATTTGTAGGTATTATCTGAGGAATAAACAAATATTACATTTTTAATTACTTTAGTGTGACATACTAATGTTATATATTAAATAATTTCTTCATCATAAGTAGGTATTAATTACTATAAAATGGTTTAAGAGACCAGTACTTACATTCAGTCATCTGATGATGATTCACGTAATAAATTAGTTGATGTTAATTCTTTCAATTACAGTAGGTATGGATCTATGGTTAGCCCCGCAGATTTCTGAACATTGACCGTAAAATAAGCCAGGTCGGTTTATAAAAAAACTTGTCTGGTTTATTCGACCCGGGATTGCATCAACTTTTACACCTAAAGCTGGGAGAGTTCAAGAATGAAGAACGTAAGCAGCATTTACTAATATTCGAATGGGTGTATTTATAGGGAGAACAGTTCGATTATCTACAACTATTAACCGAAAACCTTCTGTGCGTATTTCGTTGTAAGGAAGCATATATGAGTCAAATTCGTAAGGGGTGGTAAAATCTGTATATTCATAGCTTCAATATCATTAATGCCCGAAAGTTTTTACTGTAATGAGTGGGTCTATAGGTTCGTCAAGGAGATGTGGAAGTCAGAGAGATGGCAGAGCAATAAAAATGAGTGTAACCTCGTGTAAAATTGATCAAATTACTTCAATTGTTTGTCCTTCAAGCAGATAACGATGTGCAAATTTATGAAATATTAAACTTCCTATGATATAAGCTACTAGGACGTCCATTATCAATAAAATAAAAAGTGTATTATCATGGAAGAAAATTAGTTGTTCTATTAAAGGAGAGGCACTATTTTGTAAGTTTAAATTCGATCAGGTCGCCATGTTATAAAAAAGGGTGGACTTTATAAGTAGATCATAAATCTACCGCACTATCCTGCCATATTAGAAGTTAGTTAACATAGGCAGTTCAGAGTAGGAATGTTCGGCCGGGGGTTGAGACTGATATCATTCTAAGGAACTTACTATATTTATAGGAAATAATACAGTTCGATTTGAGATTATACTTTCTCAAATAATAATAAAAAATGAGGAGAATAATTCCAATAAGCGAGATAGTTGATCCTAGTCTTGAAACAATGTTTCAAGATGTATAACTGTCAGGATAATCCTCCTTTTGTCCTTTATTTATTCATAAAAGTTACAATCATCTTCTTAATCATCGTTATCCGGTCGATCTGATTATCATTTTGCCTTTTTCTACCGCTACGAGCGCTAACGTAAGTCAATGCAGAGTTTCACTTAACCCATTACTGCATGAATTCTTTTTCGTTTATACAGGTGAAAGTTATATGTTGCCTGAGGGCAACAGTATGCAGTAAAGGGTTAAGCCCTTATAACTACATTCGCTTGAGTGTATTGAAGCAAGGAACGCGATATTACAGAAGGAATTGTTTAAATAAATTTGACCAGGGGTTGAATCCGAAAGAAAACGAGTAAGCAAGCGATTTTAGGCTGTTTCTCCGGAACTGCATTGAGAGTTACCTAACTGTCTGACTTATTTTACAAACCTTATAAAACTGCATTTATATTGAAAAATCTGAAATATCTGCATTTAAAATGGAAAATCTGAAAATAAATATTCATTCAATAAAATACACACTCGTCAGACCTTATACTCACACTTACTTGTTACCTGCTTACTTACACATACGTTATTTGAAGGGCGCCAGCTGTCACTCAGTACAGCAATAATAGAATGAGACTCTTAACTATCTCTAGGGTGTGGGGTAATAAGCTTACTTTTGACAACATACCATATAAGTTCTGGGAAAAGGAGATTGGCGTTCGGTTTCCCCATTAATTTTGAGGTTAAGATATATTTTACTGTCAAAGAAATGAAACTATGAATTCGTTTGATAGAACAATATATATTCTTTAAATAATATATCAAAAAATAGTGAATCTTGTTGCGATAAAACAGATGAGAATATGAAATTATGACATTGCAACTGAAAGAAACTAGGCATGAATATGAGTTCTTCTTGACCGGACATTTAACAATTTATACGAAATATTTCCCTCACTGATTCACTTGACTGTACCTTCAACACTTTTAGTGTAATTACGACGTATTCCTTTGACCTGGTGTTTACTGTAGATGTGTCACGCCTAACTTGGTGATACATCCTTGTGACTGCTTCTTCTCCATCTCATCTGACTTCTTTGTAAGTCAATATGGTATTACCTCTTGGCAGGTCCAGGGTTGCCCTCTCTGACTTCATGGTAAGCCCTTGCGTCCGTGTCTTCAACTGAGTGAGCGACCAACCTTTTGGTCTCACTCTCTCAATGACCAGTAATTAATGGCTCACTGAGTCTTCACCATCTCTCGTTCACACTGGTTGACTGACCAACTAAGGCCTCTTGATCTAGTAGACTTCTTCACTGTACTGCATCCGTATAACTAATGACTGACGCTACAATATGCATCCACCTTATATAGACGTTGGTTGACACAGCTACGTAATCTCCAGAAATAACAATGACATACTCCCACCTACGCGACAGATATTACACACAGTGGTGAAATAGCCCGGGGCGGCTGAGTCTCTGAGCGAATATTCTAAATAAATACGATGACGTAGCCATGGCTTGGCAATGACTTGGCAGAATCGCCAACAATATTGCACAATGCACCAACGTCACATCCAATCTCTGATATATACAACAATTCTCACTGTACAGGTATTGAGTGTTATTCTACACATACGTATATATGCATACATCTAAGCACAATCTTGCAAGCAACAGGCATTGCAAAATTGAATTAAATAAGACTGATAATTACAATAATAGTAACAATATCACAGATAACATAATAATAATACTGACATAATAATAATAATAATAATAATAATAATAATAATAATAATAATAATAATAATAATAATAATAATACAGATAAAATCATACAATAATAAAAATACAGATATCATCTTGTAACGGGATTTAAACCGTTACAATTCGCCTCCCTCATAAATAAATCGAAGAACAAAGAATCGATTGATTTATGAACAACATAATATAAATATAACAATGACACATATAAACACTTTAAATGAGTATACAACAATAATTTTCTTTTTCAGCATCCATACATTTTATAAAATATCAAAGGTATGAGAATTTTTTCTCGCACATTGTCATCGCATATAACTGTCCAGTGTCCCATTCTCATACAATACACAAGAGCATAGCCCTTAATTTAAGACACACAAATAATTTTAAATGATTACACTACATTCTTCTTTTTTTAACATATCAAAACTTTATGTGAAATATCTCTTATATGAGAACTTTTCTCGCATATTGTTATCGTAGATAACTGTCCAATGTCCTGTTCTCCGTTTTTTTGTCACACAGTACATGACAATGTAGCACTTATTCTTCCAATACACCAATACGACACTTGGTTCACACGCAAATCGCAGATGTTAATTTTATTTTGCCACTTTCTCACAAAAATTAATCATCTTAATCTTATCTCAACAAATCTCACGTGAAGTACTTCTTTAAATTCTTAATGTTGTAAGTACCGACAACCTTCCCTTCCTGATCTTTTAAGGAATATGCACACTTCCCGATACGGTTCACAATAGTGAAATACCCCTGATACAAAAGAAAGAATTTAGACATATTTCCCGCCTCGGCAGATGATGGGAATGGAACTCTGAGTAGCACCTTGTCACCCAAACTGAATTCGTCCATTTTTTCCCTTTTCTGCTGGCGAATGCGTTTAATGCCTGCTTTGATTAAATTTTCCTAAATTCTCCCAAATTAGACATATTATTCCAGTACACTCGAAACCATATTTTACTTTCACCGATAAAACTATTCGACAAGATCTCCAACACATATTCCCATTCAATAACATTAATCCTCAACTTACTTACAAATCTTTTCTCAACTACTTTTACAATTCCATAGGATTAAATTGTTTTCCAGTGAACTTAGGCAAATCTTGGTAACTATTGTATAAACCACTCGTTACTACTATTTCTCTTGTAATCTGACCTTCTCTCATTTCTTGCCGTAGTACCCTCTGGCAATTCAAAACTTTTTCTTCCGCCACTTTCTCCGCATTCTCTTTCATTATTCTCAATTCTTCCTGTAATTTTTCCTCTTTCTCTGTAACCTTCTGCGACAAAGTTTCTTGTTTATTCTTTAGTTCTCTGACCTGCCCAAGCTCTTTTTCAAACGTTTCTACCTTACTGACACATTCCCTCATATCTTGGCCCACTGCTTTATGGATCTTGTCTAGTCTTTTGTCTACAATCTCGTGAATTTCTTTCCGATTACTAGAAATCTTATTACTTAACTCTTTGATATTCTCTGTACAAGTTCCTTTGACATGCTCAATTTGAGTATGAAGATCGCTCCGACTCGACTCCATTTCTCCCCTAAGGTCAACATACTCTTTATTTAACTTATTTTCTAACGTAGATATTTGATTAGTTACCTCTACTACCTTAGTATCTATTTTATAATTTAGTGATTCACTTAACCCATCTATTTTATCATTAATCCCATTAAAATTCTCTTTATTACTACCAATTAATTCTTCCATTTTACTACTTAGAGAGTTAATCTGTTTATTACAATTTTCATTATTAGTATTAATTAATTCTTTCATCTCTTCCTTACTATTTTCGTTACTACTAATTATTTGTTGCATTCGTTTATTACTATTTTCGCTACTAATATCAATCTTTTACTCCATTCTTTTCTGACTATTTTCACTACTAGTATCAATCTTTTCCTCCATTCTACTACTTATCTGTTTGCTTAGATTTTCGCTAAACTCGGTCATTTTGGTCATCCACAAATTTAAAAGCTCTTGGTTCATTCCCCCGCGATTTCCTTTTGAGTTTCAGTTTGCTTCTCAATTTCTGCACTTTCCTGAATTATCTCGGAAGCTTCCATCGTATTCACCTGTTCCCTACTCTGAATTTCACCTTGGATGTCCGCGGAAGCAATGACCTCGTCGTCACATGACTTGTTATTGTCTTCCTTGTCCATCTTTGGTTCACTAGTGATAGTACGCGATCTCAAATTAATTTCCCTCTTCAAATCCCTTGACATATCCCCAAAATACAAATATATATCACAAAATTACACTCCTGACATTTACCGGTAATAATTCCGTTGGCTTAAATGTGCATACTCTTCCCAAATGAACCCATGATATGCTGTCATTCAGACCAAATTCTGAATTTATTCGTGCCCCACGTTGGGCGCCACATTGAGAGTTTCTTAACTGTCTAACTTATTTTACAAACCTTATAAAACTGCATTTATATTGAAAAATCTGAAATATCTGCATTTAAAATGGAAAATCTGAAAATAAATATTCATTCAATAAAATACACACTCGTCAGACCTTATACTCACACTTACTTGTTACCTGCTTACTTACACATACGTTATTTGAAGGGCGCCAGCTGTCACTCAGTACAGCAATAATAGAATGAGACTCTTAACTATCTCTAGGGTGTGGGGTAATAAGCTTACTTTTGACAACATACCATATAAGTTCTGGGAAAAGGAGATTGGCGTTCGGTTTCCCCATTAATTTTGAGGTTAAGATATATTTTACTGTCAAAGAAATGAAACTATGAATTCGTTTGATAGAACAATATATATTCTTTAAATAATATATCAAAAAATAGTGAATCTTGTTGCGATAAAACAGATGAGAATATGAAATTATGACATTGCAACTGAAAGAAACTAGGCATGAATATGAGTTCTTCTTGACCGGACATTTAACAATTTATACGAAATATTTCCCTCACTGATTCACTTGACTGTACCTTCAACACTTTTAGTGTAATTACGACGTATTCCTTTGACCTGGTGTTTACTGTAGATGTGTCACGCCTAACTTGGTGATACATCCTTGTGACTGCTTCTTCTCCATCTCATCTGACTTCTTTGTAAGTCAATATGGTATTACCTCTTGGCAGGTCCAGGGTTGCCCTCTCTGACTTCATGGTAAGCCCTTGCGTCCGTGTCTTCAACTGAGTGAGCGACCAACCTTTTGGTCTCACTCTCTCAATGACCAATAATTAATGGCTCACTGAGTCTTCACCATCTCTCGTTCACACTGGTTGACTGACCAACTAAGGCCTCTTGATCTAGTAGACTTCTTCACTGTACTGCATCCGTATAACTAATGACTGACGCTACAATATGCATCCACCTTATATAGACGTTGGTTGACACAGCTACGTAATCTCCAGAAATAACAATGACATACTCCCACCTACGCGACAGATATTACACACAGTGGTGAAATAGCCCGGGGCGGCTGAGTCTCTGAGCGAATATTCTAAATAAATACGATGACGTAGCCATGGCTTGGCAATGACTTGGCAGAATCGCCAACAATATTGCACAATGCACCAACGTCACATCCAATCTCTGATATATACAACAATTCTCACTGTACAGGTATTGAGTGTTATTCTACACATACGTATATATGCATACATCTAAGTACAATCTTGCAAGCAACAGGCATTGCAAAATTGAATTAAATAAGACTGATAAATACAATAATAGTAACAATATCACAGATAACATAATAATAACACTGACATAATAATAATAATAACAATAATAATAATAATAATAATAAGAATAAGAATAATAATAATAATAATAATAATACAGATAAAATCATACAATAATATAAATACAGATATCATCTTGTAACGGGATTTGAACCATTACGGCATTTAAGCCGGAAGTGATTTTTGAAATTTTCTTTTTTTAATTTGATAGAGCTATCAAAGACTGACAATTTGAAATCTTCCCAGGTCATTTAGCCCTTGAACTTTCGGCACAATTAAAGAAATTGCTTAATTTTACGTTTTAATTAGTATGGAAATCCGCACATTGTCTGCCGAGAAATGTTTTCACCGGGTGAGTTGGCCGTGCGGTTAGGGCCACGCAGCTGTGAGCTTGAATCCGGGAGATAGTGGGTTCTAACACCACTGTCGGCAGCCCTGAAGATGGTTTTGTGTGGTTTCCCATTTTCACACCAGGCAAATGCTTGGGTTGTATGCCATAAGACCTATCTGTGTCGGTGCGACGTAAGGGAATTGTAAAAAGAAACACATAACAGTAAATAACAGGAAAATAATAAATAGTGAAACAATTTAAATGCCAGAGAGAAATTATAACATACAACTTTGGACGAGAAACCTCCATGGCAAGAAAGAACTCATAAAATGATAAGAGCTCAAAATCAACATGGTCTATATACAATATCATTTTATATCGATCAAAACAAAGTTAAAACATTACACGTCAGTGATATACGGAAGCGAAACACTCAATTTAAAGTTACTCAGAAAAACAGAATCAACAAAATCCTAAAATTGGAGATAAGAATGCAAGGATGTGCATAAATAAAAAAAATATATAAGATGGACGGTGGTGGATAATGCCAAATGATGTGGAGTACTAGAACTGGAGCCCATCACAGATAATGTACGGAAGAAGTGGATCTCTTTCTTTGGGTCGCATTATTAGGAAATTATCAACCAGATTACAAAAAATAGAGAAAATCTGGAATCTGAAGCAACAAGTAGGATGGATTAAGACGATATGGAAGAACTACAAATACCTCTTGGAAAACAAGGAAAAGCCAGAGAGGAATTCCAAGTTTTACGGGAAATGATAAAGATAAGGGATCAGCAGTCAAAACATTTATTATAATCTTTAAGAATACAACAATAAATCATTTGAATGATTTAAACAATGATTAAACTTGAAAATCACGTAGCGTACACATGTCCTTGAGCCAAACCGACCACCGGCTGTGCACATAAATATAAATATAGATTGAAGCTGATAAAATTCAGAATATCTGAAAATTACTCGTATATTAACTTGGAAGGCTGGTCCAAGCCAGGCCAATATTGAAATTTAGCAGCGTAACTGGATATTAAAGACATCAAAAAGTTACAAAGTTAAATATAAAAGTGGTTTCCATAAACAATAGATTAACAAAGTGTCAAAATTTAATGACGAACTTGAAGCCAGACTTGCAGCATTAACTTCTCCACCAGGGAGATAACAATTGAAAGAAATGGTTGCCAAACATTAAACTGTCAAATAAATAGTCCAACGCTGCAATGCTATAGACAAATCTTCGAAGGCAAACTAGTTCAGTAAAAAATGTCATCTTCCAGAAACAGACACGCTGACAGAAACGTAGATTGAAATATTCATAAGAGCATAATGCTAAGTCCAGGCTGGCATAAATGGAATTCAGTAAAATAGAAGTGCCGGACAGGCCAGCAGCAGTAATGTAGAGCAGGGCCTCTCAAACGACCAAACTCTCACGCGTGCAGAGCGAGGTGCATAGGCTCTGTGCACTGTGCATCGGTACGCTTCGCCTCAACTCGGCTTAACTCGGATGGTGTAGTGTGCTGAGAGCGACGAAGCGTTTGGTGGTAGACGACGTGTTATCAGTGAAATAGATAAGCGCACGACAACAACATAATAATGGAGCAACCTGTTTCGAAGAAAGCAAAGACTTCCGAAAGTCCATTTCAATCGAACTGGGAAATTTCGTATTTTTTTTTTTTGTCTGTCGTGACGATAGCGCCAAATGCTTAATCTGTGGGACGATAGGGACGATAATTACGTGCGTAAGAAAATCGTCTGCTGAAAGACACTACAACAGACTACATTCGGAAAATTATTGTGAAATCATAGGAAACGTCAGAGAGAAAGAATTAAGGAAGTTGAAACATCTTGAAGAAGAGCATTCTATATCCACAAATGAGGTTTGTTCCAGTACTGTAGCATTTTCATTTTGGTTACGGGTTCTGCATTTTTTAAAATTATGTTTACATTCCTCTCAAACATGTATGTGTATTTCCAATTCACTTTTTAATTTTTTTAATAACCTTGTTCCATACAACTGAGCGTCTCCGCTCACCACACGTAAACATTTCGCAGTGGGGGAGAAACAGCAGTGAAGGTGAGGAACGCGGAGACAGACCGAACGGGTGAGACAGGTGTGGGGAGAGAGGAGTGGAGGGGTCTGCACTCTGGTCAACCAAGCGAAGTCGTCTTTGCACCGTGCACAGTGCATGCACCACGCGCATGCACCCTGAGAGGCCCCGATGTAGAGAGTGCTCGGCTTGACACGCTTTCGTTCAAACAGGAGAGCAAGCCCAGGTCAACGGCCCCAAGCAAGGCGAAATGAATGCATGTCGTCAAAATGCCTCCTCCAAATGCGCGGCGAAACTCTCAGCCTGGACGAGAAGCCAGCATAGACGTTACCGCGTAGCGGCAATTATGGTGAGCAGCTCGATGAGAGTGAGGAGCCGAATCCCGGAGAACATGATGAGTGGCAGTCCTTAAGAAGCACTGCAGAAGTTTCCAGATCCGACAAAAAGTAGCGCCGCAGGACTAACAGTAGTAATTACTAAAAAGTACATGAAAAACCTTATCAAAAATACAAAAGAACGGGAAAGGGGAAGTCCAGAACGAATATTAATAATTTCCAATTAATTAATAATACAATAAAGGCAAAGACAAAAAAACAGAAATAACCAATGAAAAAGTAGAAAGACGCGGAAGAATACATTCTCGGTACCAACTGGAAACAAGTTACCGATGACGCAGTCAAGGTAATGTAACCAATCAACAGGCGACAAAAATGACGTAAGTCCGCGAAGCGAGAGGAAGAAAATAGGCAAGCAGTGTTCGTATAACTTGTGACATGATTGCACGTCAAAGAGAACTTATAATAAATCAACGAAAAGTAACCAAACTTAAAACAATTAAGGTAAAAGCAACATCAAACTTAAATTCAGATAAATAGGAGATGTGCCGAAAATAATGAAAATTGCCAACAAATCGTACGTTCATGGACACATGAACCACCTCTAGACGATTTGTAAAACAAAACAAGACAGAACATTTAAAGGAAATGAAAAACATAATAATATTTAAACCGAAAATAGACAAACGACATTCATTGAAAAGGGTACAGATGTGGAGCGACAGAAAAGATCAGCGTAGCAGCCACAATTATCTGCGAAGTAACTGATCTTTCAAATAATAAAAATAAGTGATAACTGTATGCATTTACACGTAGCGCTATAGATATGAAATATACGGTTTCAACTGTCATTGGAACTGTCACCAATCAGCGTAGAGAACTCAAAAACTATAAATTCAGTACTGATATCTGTCATTTTTGACATTTTTTTTGGAATATGAAAGGTAAGGCACCAAGAAGTGGCTGATGATTTGTGGTTGAGCGGGATAACTGAGCAACAAAACAAACAAACCAAAAATTCAGGACTGGAAGGTACCGAAAGATAAGGTCAAACCGGTTAAACAACTTCCCTGTGCAGAAGAAGTGCTAACATTAAACATTATACAGGACGTGTGGGCAAGGATACGAAAACATGACTGGGAACCTGAATAAACGTGCTCCAATGAGGCCGTAACGATGTTCAAGTATAATAATGTGGTACATTATAGACCAGATATCACTTAATTGAACAATGCTAGGTTTGTTCTTTCTCTCCTCAGACCGCTACTTGCCAGCTTTCTTTTCCCTTTTGCCTAAGCATCCTTCTATATTTCTAAAGATACCTCTTTATTTGACTTCTTTTTCTCGTATGTTATTTCGTTCGAAATATTACTTGACTTCTTGAATCTAGGTTGTTGTTGACATTCTATCCCAAGGGTACTGATACTGTTTTTTAAATCCGGTTTCATTCATCTAAGGATATGCCCGAAAAATAATAGATTCCTTTTCCTTATTGTTTCTGGTATGTTTTCTATATTCCCCATTAACTTAATTTCCACAATTCTATACATTTCATTGGACCCAAGATTTTTCTAATGATTCGTCTTTCCAATAATTAGGAAAAAAAGCAAAGAAATATCATCTCCGTACAGGGCATGAAGGCTCCTGGAGGAGCTCAAGATAAAGGCTTGCACTATCCGTAACCTTGGCACGTGATGGGGTAGAGTGGTTAGTTCTATGCCCGGCCACCTTTGCCCCCAGGAATTAACTTGGTACTCATTTTTGGTGTAGGCTAAGTGAACCTTAGAGTCCTGTGCACGTTCGGAAGTGAAAATCTCTTTTCTTAAATTTTTCGAATACCTGACGGGGAATCGAACCAGCGTCCTTCCGGGCGAACCGAGTACGCTTTTAACGCCTCGCTTAGGTGTCTCATTTCTAATGTTTAGAGTTCACCTAATCTGTAATTTAATACTAGGCATTCGTCACGTGCAGAGATTCCGGTTTCACTATTGTATCATAATGTGTTATTATAAGACATAGGGATAAACACTTCTTATTATAAAATTATTAGTAATATTAGTAATACCATGTTCCCTTTCCATCTTGAGTATTCATTCTTCTATAGCAGACTTCTATAATCAATTTCCTTTTATTATTATTATTATTATTATTATTATTATTATTATTATTATTATTATTATTATTATTATTATTATTATTATCAGCTTTCATTTCGGCCATCTAAGAACAACGTTTGACAAGCTTTGCAATATTCTTAGTCATCTATACCTTCACTCTCTGCCACTATTTTTTCATTTCTCGTATTTCCTTCTCCTGTGTAGGATCTCCCATTTCTCACTAGTGTCTCCCCCGTCTCCTGCAAACCGCGAAACTTTTTTGACGAGTTGCCTAAATCGATATCTGTCCATGATACCGTCTTCCGTAACCCTCATATTAGTCAAGTCCGGCCTCACTTCTCGAAACTATTTAAGCTCACTTCTCCTCTTCCTGAAGAATGACATTCTTTTCCGACCCATTCTCTTGCAATTTTTCTCCCAAATACTTAAAGCTGTTAACTCATTATTTTTTGTGTCCTAACTTTAAAAGCTGAAGGGCTACTTTGATGATTGTAACGAACCAGTCTTCTCAAAAGAAATTTGAAGCCCTATTTTCTTTGCTATCATTCGGAGATCTTCAAACCTTTTTTTTTTACCTGTTGCTATATCGCTGATGAGTATTACTTTAACATCAGCGAAAGCCATACAATCTATACTTACACTCTCCTAATTTTGGAAGTCTCTTTGCTGTCAGCAATTCTCTTCTTCCATTCTCTAACTACTTTCTCCAGAACCCTGTTGAACATGGTCCGTGAGAGTCAGCTTCCTCGTCTTATTATAAATTTATCTGCGTTCCTTTTAGCTCTCTATCTATTATCTATCTATCTATCTATCTATCTATCTATCTATCTATCTATCTATCTATCTATCTATCTATCTATCTATCTATCTCCTCAACTACTACGATAGTACTCCAGCACTATAATACACGTTAACTGAAATAGTGGATATCTGTACCAACATTTTTACTCGCCCGAGTTAACTTTGTCTTTGGATGTCGTCTTCTTCAGCCAAGACACGAACTTTGTTTTGTGGGCTTTTAGGATTTGTGGCGAACGTTGTGTGTGTACGGACACTGCGCTCAGAGCTCCTCTTGTTGGTTGATTCATCGGATTAAGAGTAATTTACTTCGGTGGTTGCTTGCTTGCTAGACTGTGGTCAGTCCTGGGCTGGCATTAAGTGTTTACAGGACATCAAACTTAATTCTTCCTACGAAATAGCTCCTCCGACCTAACAGTAGAGTTCATGGCTTTCAGATTATCTTCTCATGTGGATTGGAATTGGAGTAGATGCTGTCTTTTTATTCATCTACAATTATTCTTCAAAATAGCTTTTTTCTCGTTTTGTCATCGTTGAAGTTTTTTCAAACGCCGTCCTACTTATGGAGCGACTACTGCAGATCCTCCCGGGTGAGCAGAACTTTGCTAAATTCCATGTTTATGTGAGTACATCTTATCTATCGGGATGCAAGTTTGAACGTTTGAGCGATATGGAAATAGGAAAGACTTTAAGACGTTATAAAATTTGAACCACGCAGTGTAAAGTGAATTTTCATATATTCATAGGTGTGGCAAGAATGTACGCACCGAGCTCGATAGCTGCAGTCACTTAAGTGTGGCCATTATCCAGTATTCGGGAGATAGTACGTTCGAACCCCACTGTCGGAAGCCCTGGAAATGGTTTTCCGTGGTTTCCCATTTTCACACCAGGCAAATGCTGGGGCTGTATCTTAATTAAGGCGACGGCCGCTTCCTTCCCACTCCTAGCCCTTTCCTGTCCCATCGTCGCCATAAGACCTATCTGTGTCGGTGCGACGTAAAGCAACTAGCAAAAAAATATATATATTACGTACCGACCGAGTTTGCCTTCCGGTAAGTGGCGCGCAGCTGTAAGCTTGAAATCGGGAGATAGTGGGTTCGAACCCCGCTGTTAGCAGCCCTGAAGATGATTTTCAGCGGTTTACCATTTTCACACCAGGCAAATGCTGGGGTTGTATCTTAATTAAGGCCATGGCAGCTTCCTTCCCACTTCTGGGCTTTTCCTATTCCATCATCGCCATATGACCTATCTGTGTCGGTGCGACGTAAAGCAACTACTAAAAAGAAGAAGAAGAACCTACGTGCTCACAATATGAGGTTTCGAGGTTTCGGTTCCTGGATATCAGTCTACTTTCAGAGTGGATGGGGCTGTCGTTAACCGATTTAAGCAAAATTATACTCATTTTGTGCAGAATATATTGAACTATTTAAGGCGGGACCAACAGTTTTGGAGGACCAAAAATGTCATTCTTCAGTAGGCCACAGTCACTTCCTTTCCAATCCTACCCATTCCCTATCCTACCGTCGCCATATATTTTTCAGTTTGTATCTCTCTATCTATCTCTCTCTCTATATATATCTATCTATCTACCTATATAAAATCAGAGCTGTGTCTGTACATTGCTCAGAATTTAAAAAGGATGGTATTTCTGTATCGGTCGTATCTGTAGTAACAAGGAAATGCACTTTATAATTTTGCGCAGTGCCTCTTTGTCTGTCTGTCTGTCTGTCTGTCTGTCTGTCTGTCTGTCTGTCTGTCTGTCTGTCTGTCTGTATGTATGTATATATGTATGTATGTATGTATGTACGCGAATCACGAGAAAACGGCTGAAGAGAATTTAATGAAAATCGGTTTGTAAAGTCGGGGAATAAGTCGCTACAATCTAGGCCATAAATAATTTTACTCACGCTGGGAGAAATAGTAGTTTAGGGGAAGGCCTAAAATTTAAATATCAAATATTTATATTATTAGTGATCCTATCTTAATGAAAATCGGTATGCAAAGTCGGCGAATAACTCGCTACAATCCAGGCCATGAATAATTTTATCCACACTGATTAAAATGGTAGTTTAGGGGAGGGTCTAAAATGTAATTCTCAAATATTTATGTTATTCGTGGTCCTATCGAGAAATACTACATAACGAAAGTTACATAGAATTATTAAATTTCCGATCATTTATAGACCCATGGTGTTCTTCGCGTGACGGTAATAAGCGCAGGTAATCACATGGTTCAAAATCCATCATCACTTGGTCGCCCCTTTCAGTCGCCTCTTATGACACTCAAGGGATATTATGGGTGTATTCTTCGGCAGCGCAACCCCGCTCTCAGGGGTTTACGTGAAATATGTATACTTTCTTGATGATGTCCTGATTGTCCTGCTCTAGGATTAGTAGAATGCACTTGCATTTTCCCGTTGGCAGCTGCCTGTGTTTCAACATCAAGGGAAGCGTAAAGTGGTTGTGTTATTGTTGTCACGTCATGTCTTAACCCAGCTGTTCTTAGGAGTTCCTCTTCTAAATACATAGCTTAGTCCTGTTCCTTTACCTTCTCGAACGATACCAAGTGACTGATACTAATAAATGTTTGCAGTTTTATTGGCTCATCCTACCACGTTTCATTGCAATCGGTGGGCTTGAGTTCCATTCCTTCCTTTATGAGGTTATAATATCCTCAGTAGGCTGTAGATCAATGGCTTTTGGTCTGATATAGACAAATACAGTAGAGACATTACGCGACACTTCCGGATTTAGCCTTGTTAAATTGGGAGACAATTCGCAATTAGCGCCCCTAGTGGCGTGACCTGAAAATTAGCGCTAAATTCAAATATAAATGGAAATGCAGATACGGAAATGGATAAATAAACTACGTCTAGAAAGAAAGTGTTACTAAGATATAACTTCAAAGTTGCTAAAGCATTTCTGGATAATAAATGAAAATTTATTTAACTGGTTATTATTTAAAGACATATAACCAAGATGTGAAATGGACTGCTGTGAAAGGGCTTGATCTTTCATTTATGCATTACTTATTTAGCTTTAGTATTCCTACCTGAACTTTCACGGCTAGATTTGTCCTTTTTCTCGTTTAAAAGCATTGTATCATCACATTAAGACACTTGTCAATAAAAATATCGGCATATTCCTTAAACACATGATTGAATGAATTTACATTTAAGAGCTGGACAATTTTACTTTTAACTTGAAGCTTACTAACAGAAAGAAAATATATAAATTTTGCCTCAAAAACATTCAAACTTCCTCTATAAGCAATACTTCCCATAATGCCATTATATTACGGTAAAGCAAATTTGCATCATCACATTGTTTCAACAAAATAATGTACATTTCTTAAATCACTCATATTTTCTTCAGTGCTTGACAACGCACTACGGCATTCCAAATGGGGTAACTTGGAACACAACCAGCCACACATATATGCACATGCATTTTCTTGAATTAAATCTAAACCCACAGATCACACTTGCAACAACAAATCGGTATTGAAGGTTAAGTGCTGCACCATACAATAAAATAAGAATATATATTTTAAACCAGTTAAAATATAGATCGCGCAGGTCAGAAATGTTGGAAGTATTATACAAATCTCTTTGTAACTGGAAGAATATCTATGCAAACACAATATTTACTTACATTTTCTTGTCACGAGGGAAACGGAAAAAAAAAGACCGCAAACCCTTCTGCACTTCATAGTCATTGCAGCCAAACACAGCTTATATCTTTCCACTCATATTGAGAGGAGATATAAAGGAATGAAACACGCTACTATTTACTTATGCCAACTTAATGCAAACGCATAAATAGCGCCAAAACGTCACAACAAATACACGTGCTCTTATGACAGAATCAGTAACTCTCAGGTCACTCCGCTAGATAGAGCTCTAATCGCTGCCCCTCGATATCTCGCAGAGTGTCGCGTATTGTGTCTACTGTATTTGATATAGGCATACAGGTTGTTTCAGAACTATACATACACTACAAAAAATCAGGGATGCATGCCGATTTGCTATGCCAGAGCATAAGCCGCTGCCATGCTTCAGGGATGAGAAGGGGAGGGAGGGGTGCATGATGGAGGCAGAGATAATGCTCCGCGCGTATGCACAAGTTTTCTCGTTCGACTCACACAGGATTGACCTTGTCTCTTACAAGCAATATCCAAATTTTGTTTATTAAACACCCGGAACTGCACACACAGTACAAGAACACACTATACTGGAATTAAAACACACTGTCTGCCAAGGAATGAGCCAAATCGTTCCTCCTCGCGCCTGTTAGTCGCAGTAATGTTCTTTATTATGTAACTTGCTCGAAGATGGAACGCTGCTACCCGAAGATCGTGAATTCCTCCACTCTCAACATTGTTAATGGAATGAAATGCTAAACAAAGGAAACAATTCGTCCAATGGTTTGATTACATTAGATGTCCAATATGGCACCCTCCTATTTCGATATATAGTTCACAGTAACATTTGGACTCTGTTCATGATGTTTGGTGTTTAACGATTGACCTGAAATGCTGCCTGGATTCTTAGTATAAGTTCATCTTCTCTATATACCGGCTTCGGATAGTTGTCAGTTTCTGAAGAACAAACTGTACACTGACTATTGAGGCTGGAAAGCGACCATGCGGTAGCAACAAGAAACTTGCGCATTCGCACCCAGCATTACCCCACTTCCCACTTCTCCTCCGTTCCCTTCTTTTCTCTGAGGCACAGAAACAGGCAGCTGCTGGATCTCTGGCAGTGCAAATACGGCGAGTTCGTCATTTTCAATCGCGTCCCCGAGAGGAACTAAGTAACCTTATTTCCTCGATTCGAAAATTGTTCTCCGACAATCCGATTGCACCATCGTTCTTAATGCACTGAAGAAAATGGAAATTGCAACATCCAGAAGGAGTGGTGTTACATTGCTGCAATTGAACATGCAGGACGAGTGTTTGGTTGTGATTCGACGATTACAATTTCAGGTCCCTCTGACCGCAAGTTTGGACAACAATCAATACAGGATGTGCCCACCACGAGCTGCAAAACATTGATGAATTCATCGAGGCATGGAGTCAATAAGGCCCTGGATCGCTTCCTAAGGAATTGTGGCCCATGTTTGCTGCACTGCTCGGGTCAGTTGTTCCAGAATTGTGGATGGCTGAGGACGGTTGCCAGTTGTCGACCCATCATGTCCCACACATGCTCAATAGGACCGAGGTCCGGGGATCAGGCGGGCCATTCTAAGGTTGTGATGTCCTGGAGAGCTTCTCTGCAGATGCGTGCAGTGTTAACCCGGGCATTGTTCTGCTGAAACATCCCATTAGCAATGTTCGGCATCATAGGGACGACCACTGGATTTAGTACTCTATCAACGTACTGTCCAGCAGTCATAGTGCCCTCAACAAGCAGTAATTGTGATTTCACATTAAAGCTAGTAGCTCCCCAGACTATAATGCTTGGTGTTGGCCCTGTGTGCCCCTCGACAATAAGATCTGGGCGGCCCCTCTCCCCGGTACGTCGGCGCACGCGATTCTGGCGATCACTGCGGGCAAGACAGAAGCGCGATTCATCACTAAAGACGACCCTATGCCATTCGTCGACCCACGTCGATCTTTCTCGACACCAGGCCAGCCTTACACGTCGCTGTTGTGGGGTCAATGGAACACCTTCTGCAGGGACACGGGCTCGTAAGCCAGCTGCACGCAGGCGATTACCAACTGTTTGTTGTGTAACGTGGGGTGCCACAGCTGCTTGAATTTGCGCTGCTGTTGCATGGGGTTCCATCCGGGCCATCCGAATGATGCGACGATCCTCTCTCACAGTTGCCTGTCGCGCTGGGCCTGTGCCAGCTCTACGAGTGTGGGTACCTTCATTTGACCACTGTTGCCATACACGTTGTGCCGTAGATGCCTGTCGGCCAACATGTGCAGCGACAGTCCTTAGCGATAATCCAGCCTCACACAGCCCAATTATCCGAGCCCTCTCAAACGGCGACAGTTGTTGATAGCGTGCTCTTCTCTGTCGTCGAGGCATGTTTGACGGGGAACACTTCACTGCACAGACTGCAAGTCAACTACGCTACACCAGAGTCCGTATACTGAAGTTGATTCCTCCGCGACCAATCATGTGGGGAGACCTGTAGCAACAATCCAATGGGTCTGAAACTTTGATCGTTTACATACTTATAGGGCATCGTTCCTTATCTTGAAAATTAACACAAACGACCAATAACTTCATGGCGTTGCAATTTCCATTTTCTTAAGTGTATAACACGAATACCATCCTTGATCTTTTCTCAGTGTAGTTCTGATACCCTATATTGGAGTAAGGATGAATGCAAGGCAGTTAGAGATGTCAGCAGATCAAATTCAGACATAGGGAATGTAATAATTTAACTGGGGATTGTAATTTAAAAATTGTAAATAACTCGTATAATTACAAAGGCAATTGCATGGAACCATTAACGGAGTCTGACTCATTACCGTCTCATATATACTAGAAGGGCTGTAGATTCTTTGTACAGTGTCCAGAAGTAACACCGGTGTTGCAACAAAAGGGGTCGGATTTTAGAATGGCTGCTTTTATCTTGCACATTAAAGGGGAGAGCCTGTACATTAATAGCCCACTATATGTTACTGAGTATGTACAGAGTTAAATACGTGTCAAGGGTGGGAGTAGAATGCTTTAAAGTGCTTCAAATTGTAGATATCCTCAGTGAAGGGAAACAAATAATACATCATGTGTACCGAACATTTTTGGGATTAGGTGTAAAGAAATATACACCTTAATAAATATTTGGAATTGTCATAAATGATACTCTGAGATTTTAGGAACCTACTTAATACTACTATCAAACCTCCCACAATAGACAAAGTTTAAATTTGATGAGTTTTGTGTTCGTATTGCAGCCGTTTGATAGTCACTTCCTGTCAAATAACACAGAGACAATTTTGTTTATACAGAGACCCGTCTCTCATTAATGCGATGTAAGAAGAGGGCGAGCCCACGTAAGGTCAAAAATAATAATCGATCAATGGATGGATGAATCATTAAATAAATCAAGTAAATCCATCAATCTGTTTAAAATCACAAAGTTTAAAAGTAGAAGGAGTATCTAGCATTTTAAATGGCATTATAGGGATGACTAGCATAAAGACAGGCGCCAGACATTTATACTTTTGAGAAATTTGCATTCTTATTCTTCTTTTATTTCAACCGCCATATCCAGTACCCCATATGATGGCGATCACCCTGGAGAAAGCATTTTCTTTTACCTAACTTGAAGTGGTGTTCGGTGTTGTTAATGCAAGTCCAGTCTTTGGTATTTTGGAGCCATGACATAGGTGTCCGTAGTTTCTACCTCCTAGAAATCAAAATCCAATGCCGCAACAGCCCGGAAGTGCCATAGCCTTCCAAGCAACCGGTGCTAGTCCGAAGGCCTGAGGTGAATGGCCTCGGCTGTTACTATTGACTTTCTAGACCGGAGCCGCTATCTCACCCTCAGGTAGCTCCTCTGTTATAATCATGTAGGCTGAGAGGACCTCAAACCAATCCTCAGGACCAGATAAAATTCCCTGATCTGGCCAGGAATTGAACGCCTACGCTGCTGGGCAGGCTTTTCCACATCGTAGAACTTGGCCTAAATGAGCTGTTTTCCTGGTTTTGTTCATGTTTGCCAGCTCATGCTCTCCTTAACTCTTTATTATTTGTTACAATATCTGCACAGGCTATTCTGAGCATTTTCCTGTGTAACCACATTTCAAAGGCCTCTAATCTGTTCATGAAGGAAGCTTTGACAGTCCATAAAGCAATGTTGACCAGACGTTAACATCTCAATAGCTTTTGGGTGAGTTTGAGGTATAGATTATCATCACAAAAGAATGACCTCATCTTTTGGAAAGATGATCTGGAAATCTCAATACGGCGTCTGATCTCTGTTTTAGGGTCAAGATTGCCTGATATGGTGCTTGGATTCTCCTGCTAAATACCATGTTTGTAGTATTGATCTTTAGAGCGTACCGTAATCCACTGAGATGAATTTTACTGAGCAGTTCTTGAAAACCTTCAATAGTGTCGCATATATTCAGAGTGTCATCTCCATATCTAATATTATTTATGACGAGTCTACTTGAATCGCTAATTGCAGAAACCACCTAGGTGCACTTTTTCAAACTGTTGGGAAAGTGAAAAAACTGTGTGGGAGCATAAGTTGAAGTCTGATCTCCTTCTAAATTTTTTATGTTAAACTTTAATGTGCTACAAAAGTGTAGTAAACAAGAAATAAGTTTTAAAATTTTAAATGCCATAAACAATTTTTTAAAAACATTGCACTTAGGTTGTTTCTGAAATAAACAACTTTTCCTGTAATTTTTTGTAGCAATTATTTAAAAAATAGCTAATTGATTAATCTATGCAAGTTTGAAGACGAAAGGTTACGTAAATAATACCGTTCTCTTCATACAAAATTTAATAGCCATCAGTTAATGAACCACAAAATACAAATTAGAACAGTAAAACCCCTTCTGGCTTTATTCAGCCTCTGGCATATCCTCAGCAGGTTCTCTCTCGGTTGTTGGCCACTGAGTGATGCTGTCATAAAAGTCTTCATAACCAACGGTGTAGTCCATTAATTTGTTCAAGTCTTCTACGTTCTTTTTGTTGATTGGAACCTAAAATCAAAAATGGCGTAGTGAAAAACCCATTAAAAGTTTATAAAGTTATTATAGGCTACAAAATGTTTTTACTTGCTCAATAATTTTATAGCCCTTTAATTATATTATTATCAACTTACCTTTCCCAAAGGATAAGCTTTCTCGAAAGATAGGTCAGGTGGGCTGTCAGTTTTCAGTTGTGCGAAAGTGGATGAAAATCCTCCAATAAACGCCTTTGCCATAGCTTGTCCTGACGTACCTTTATAGTACAGAAACTGTTTGTAACTAGAAACCTTGAATGGCTTCTTACGTTCTCTTGGTACTTCCTTGCCTGATGTTTCATTAGAGTTTGTTATTTTCCTGTACGATATAGGCCTGCAATGTTTAAAACCTAAGACATCGTCCGAGGTAAGGTGATAAACGGTAAAACGTCCTGACACACTTGCCTTGCTCAGGATACTCATTTAGAGTATGAATTCTGATCACCTTCCTCAAGAGCCGTTTAATACTTCCAAAATCCCTGTCACAAGACGAAAAAGAGTGGCCACGGACAGGGTAGTCTCAAACTAACCTCTGTCACAGAGATTCAATAAGAAACTCACAGCCGTGTGATTCTGTGTGTGTCACAAAACAGGTTATTCTAACAGGGCCACCAACCGTCATGAGTGAAGAAATGAATTTACCGCAGAAAGAACGTAAGCGACGGCGCTTAGGTTCTTTCTGAAATAAACGCATTATTTACACAGCTGCCTGACAGCATTGCTTGTATGGAATATGGTTTGTTTCTGCTAAAAACAACGTATTTATCTCCGAATAGTACAATACAGTCAAAGCTCAATTTTGATAAAAGTGTCACTTAGGTGGTTTCTGAAATAAACGATTCATTTACTTTCACAGTTAGCTTAGTACTATGTAAGGCTGTTTTGAAGATGTAATCGGCATAGAGGTTAAGTAAGAGCGGTAATAATAATAATAATAATAATAATAATAATAATAATAATAATAATAATAATAATAATAATAATAATAATAATAATAATAATAATAATAATAATATGGCCTCAGCTACCGTTTGCAGACATTTCGATTTGACGCCATCTGGCTGTCTGCTCGTCAATTTCGACGTTCCACTTTACTCTGTCTGCCATCTAGCGGACCTAGAGTAAACCGGATCTCTCTTGGGCGTCTATGGCTGTGATTTAATTAATTTTGTCGGGTAAATACCAAATGTATCACCAGAGTTCTTTTACATGCCGACATCGTACGACATGGAGTGTCGAATGGACTTTTTTCCGCCCTTAAAAAATCCGACTACCTCTGCCGGGTTTGAACCCGCTATCTTGGGATTCGGAGGCCGACACTCTACCACGGATCCACAGAGGCAGCTAGTAAGAGCGGTGAAATTATGCAACCTTCGCATACTCCTCTATTGATACTTATCTCTGAAGTGCTTGTTCGTTCAGTCTTGACTGTTGCTCTCTGGTTCCAGTATAGATTTTGTATAATGCGGATATCTTTTATGTCTAACCATTTCTTCTGGAGAATCTCGATCAATTATTCATATTTGACTCTGTTGAATGCCTTCTCAGAGTCAATGAGACATTGTTTTCGGCATCTTTGAAGGAGAAACTTGAGAGTTCGGGGCGCAGATGAAGAATAAACCCATGGTATTTCCTGCGTGCCGTAAGAGGTGACTAAAAGGGGCGACCAAGTGATGGTGGAATAGGAACCATGAGATAACTTGAGATTAATACCATTAAGTGAGGAACACCATGGGTCGACGTTACTTGCGATTAGTACCTTTATGTGAGGAACACCATGGTTCTGGGCGTTGCCTGTGAGTAGTACCATTGTGTGCATTCCGCCGAGGTGGGGGAGAGGACGCGCGGCATCACGGACTGGCGTCCGTGCGGGGGGAGCTGCCGTGCACCGCACTGAATTGCGTTGGATCCCCCGTATTCAGAACGGCTCTGCGTTACCTATGGGTAGTGCCAATATATGAGGAGCACCAAGGGTCTATGTTACCTGTGAGTGATTCCATTATGTGAGGAACACCATGGGTCTGTGTTACCTGTGAGTGCTGCCATTATGTGAGGAACACCATGGGTCTGTGTTACCTGTGAGTGATGCCTTTATGTGAGGAACACCATGGGTCTGTGTTACCTGTGAGTGCTGCCATTATGTGAGGAACACCATGGGTCTGTGTTACCTGTGAGTGCTGCCATTATGTGAGGAACACCATGGGTCTGTATTACCTGTGAGTGATGCCATTATGTGAGAAACACCATGGGTCTGTTACCTGTGAGTACTGCCATTATGTGAGGAACACCATGGGTCTGTGTTACCTGTGAGTGCTGCCATTATGTGAGGAACACCATGGGTCTGTGTTACCTGTGAGTGCTGCCATTATGTGAGGAACACCATGGGTCTGTGTTACCTGTGAGTGCTGCCATTATGTGAGGAACACCATGGGTCTGTGTTACCTGTGAGTGCTGCCATTATGTGAGGAACACCATGGGTCTGTGTTACCTGTGAGTGATGCCATTATGTGAGGAACACCATGGGTCTATGTTACCTGTGAGTGATTCCATTATGTGAGGAACACCATGGGTCTGTGTTACCTGTGAGTGCTGCCATTATGTGAGGAACACCATGGGTCTGTGTTACCTGTGAGTGATGCCATTATGTGAGGAACACCATGGGTCTGTGTTACCTGTGAGTGCTGCCATTGTGTGAGGAACACCATGGGTCTGTGTTACCTGTGAGTGCTGCCATTATGTGAGGAACACCATGGGTCTGTGTTACCTGTGAGTGCTGCCATTATGTGAGGAACACCATGGGTCTGTGTTACCTGTGAGTGCTGCCATTATGCGAGAAACACCATGGGTCTGTGTTACCTGTGAGTGCTGCCATTATGTGAGGAACACCATGGGTCTGTGTTACCTGTGAGTGATGCCATTATGTGAGGAACACCATGGGTCTGTGTTACCTGTGAGTGATGCCATTATGTGAGGAACACCATGGGTCTGTGTTACCTGTGAGTGCTGCCATTATGTGAGGAACACCATGGGTCTGTGTTACCTGTGAGTGATGCCATTATGTGAGAAACACCATGGGTCTGTGTTACCTGTGAGTGCTGCCATTATGTGAGGAACACCATGGGTCTGTGTTACCTGTGAGTGCTGTCATTATGTGAGAAACACCATGGGTCTGTGTTACCTGTGAGTGCTGCCATTATGTGAGGAACACCATGGATCTGTGTTACCTGTGAGTGATGCCATTATGTGAGGAACACCATGGGTCTGTGTTACCTGTGAGTGCTGCCATTATGTGAGGAACACCATGGGTCTGTGTTACCTGTGAGTGCTGCCATTATGTGAGAAACACCATGGGTCTGTGTTACCTGTGAGTGATGCCATTATGTGAAACATAGCATGAGTCTACATAACCTGTGATTAGTACCACTATAGGAGGAACACCATGGCGCTACTTTACCTTGATTAGTACTATTATGAGGGATCGGTGACCTGGATTTTCGACCCCTTTGGACAAGAAGCATCTTCTCAGAATATGAGGCATTGTGAATTGGATCCATTGATTGTTTGGGATTCATGGTAATTTTGCCATCATAATTCGTTCTAGGTTTTAGTCAGCGGATACAATGTGAAGTTTTAAACATCGTCTCATTTAGTTGCAACCCACACAGTTAGGGGTCGATGACCTAGCTGTTAGGCACCTTTAAACAACAAACATAATAATTATCATCATTGGAGAAAATTTACACTTAATAATGCCTCGCGGTTGACAAAACCATTTCTGAACTCCATTTGGCACTTTGATCTTATACGTGTATGTATATTCATCATGTATGAATAGAATATGCAATTTAAATTTTACGCTATTATTAATTTTCTTCTTCTTTCTTCGTTTCCGCCTGCTGTGGACCACGTTATTTCAACCGTTTGCATCCTTGAGCTTTAATTCTTCCCCGGTACTCACGCATTCTCGTTCTGTGAGCCTCCTTTCTTTCATCTTTCTTTCTATTTTATTATTATTATTATTATTAGTCTCTTATGAATTACAGAGCGGTATATAATCGTGGTGTTGAATTTCTCCATTTGCCTCTCCTGTTTTGTCTGTGTGTGCTTGCAGCTGCTATTGGGGCTCCAAGAAACGTTACTGCTATAAACGAGAGCTTCCGACCTCCCGATTCCTGACATTGATGGCGTCTTAAATTACCTTGAAGTCAATAACGGAATAAATTGAACGGTGGTTTGGCCTCGCTTGAAACTGGTTGTTACAAATTGAGCTCTGATAGAAACGGAACGCTCGCTCTTATTTTCCATCTGAGGTACGGTAATGTACGGAGCTTACCCGCAAGGCGGAAAAAGAAGGCACGATTTAAGGATCTCCCTTTCGTCTTCGTGTCACTGTGATGTGAAGAGCGTAAGAATTCTATCTCCGCTTTTTACGGGATTTTTGTGCTATTAGACAACACCAACAGTATGAGGACGATGTTCATTTATTTATAAGTCCACGACACAAAAATTAGTCACCTCTGGAGAAATAATTACAAACGAAACCAAATCCCATGGCACTACATCCCTTGAAGGGCCTTGGTCTACCAAGCGACCGCTGCTCAGCCCGAAGGCTTACAGATTACGAGGTGTCGTGTGGTCAGCACGACGAATCCTCTCGACCGTTTTTCTTGGCTTTCTAGACCGGGGCCGCTATCTCACCGTCAGATAGCTCCTCAATTATAATCACGTAGGCTGAGTGGACCTCGAAACAGCCCTCAGGTCCAGGTAAAAATTCCTGACCTGGCCGGGAATCGAACCCGGGGCCTCCGGGTGAGAGGCAGGCACGCTACCCCTACACCACGGGGCCGGCGAAATAATTACAAGCATAATTTAATATCATGTAATTCGGCCTCTGGACCGCCTGTATTCGGTTAGGAAGTTAGTCCGCAAGGTTTGCGCAGGATCGTCTCATCCATTTTAAGCCACTCGCTGAGAAATGAGAAGGTTAGAGATATTATTAAAGAAGATCCACTACAGAACCGGATAGAGGCATCTAGACTTAGATGGTATGGGCACATGAAGAGAATGACTGAGGAAAGGATACGGGGGAGGATGCACGAAGTGGAAATAACACGAAAACGACCAAGAGAGAGGTGGATAAAAAGGAGTGGAAGCATGTGTACAGAGGAGAGGAGAGAACTGGACAAGAGTGAAGAGTGAGAAGTGATGGGAAGACAAGAAGAGATGGAGAGGCTTATGTTCCATGCAGACTTGGCCAACAGCAGGAAACTGTATATGGTGGTGATGATGATGTTTCGTTCTTGAAATCGCACTCAAAAATATTTAGGAACGTATAAACTTTTATATTTATTTCTGTTTAAATTCTTAAAATCTTAGATTTTGGAACTTATCTTAATGAAATACTCAATGATCTCCACTCTAGCATGTTGCAATACTTTTACTATGTCATTAGCAAGAGTCCACCTGGCTAGTCAGTCCATTGACCTTCTGCTATGCCACACTCCCCACCCTGGCTATGTCAATGGCACGCTGTAGTTTTCTTTCAGGCGTTTTTTGTTTCATTGTTCCATTTATCCATTGATCTCCCGTGAGCTCTATCAATGTCCAAACGCATACCCTCAAAGGAGATTTCCCATCCGTATTTAAAATTATTCATGATAATTAACCGTACTGCAAAGTACCGAAACATTTCGATTCCGTATTGCGTAACTTATACCTCACAACTGTTTATTTTTACCGTAAGAATCCCTTATAACCAGACAATCACCAGTCTTGGAAGAATTGTTCGCATTAAGGATCACACACCAGTTTCATATTAAATATGACCTGTTACTATCTTTACATCGGTCTGTTTTCAAACCAACTTTGCTTTACGGGAGCGAAAGCTGGATGGACTCAGGATACCTTATTCATAAGTTAGAAGTAACAGACATGAAAGTAGCGAGAATGATTGCTGGTACAAACAGGTGGGAACAATGTCAGGAGGGTACTCGGAATGAGGAGATAAAGGCTAATTTAGGAATGAACTCGATGGATGAAGCTGTACGCATAAACCGGCTTCGGTGGTGGGGTCATGTAAGACGAATGGAGGAGGATAGGTTACCTAGCAGAATAATGGACTCTGTTATGGAGGGTAAGAGAAGTAGAGGGAGACCAAGACGACGATGGTTAGACTCGGTTTCTAACGATATGAAGATAAGAGGTATATAACTAAATGAGGCCACAACACTAGTTGCGAATCGAGGATTGTGGCGACGTTTAGTAAATTCACAGAGGCTTGCAGACTGAACGCTGAAAGGCATAACAGTCTATAATGATAAGGTATGTAATGTATGTATGTTTAGGTAAAGTTCTCGTTTTTGTTTTTTATTTATCGTATGGCATACATGCCTGTGGTGCCCCTAGGAAAAAGTCTATTCATTCACCACTGTAAGATGTTTCTGGGCATTCTTGAACTGAGGGTCTTACAGCGCCACACTGGCAACATGGTGAAGGTCTTTTCCTTCACTTGTACAAGAGATCCCCACATACATCGTTACTGGTCCGAATTCTATTTGATTTCGACCAGATATTTGTACGTTGAATGAACCCTGGCACATTCTCAGTTATCCAGGGCACTTATGAACTCTCTGGAGGGGTAAACAATTTCCAATCACGAGACCATCACTCAACCAGATTGAATTTGTTAGGTAGGCTTACAAGGTTCTCCGCTATGCGGATAAGTGGGTGTCTTGAACGTAATCGTTTCACACGTAGAGCGGCAACGTCACCATGAATAGGTAGTTGTTTGTTGGTGTGGATCTTCCGATATTCCCTTATCTTCCCGATAATTGTACGCTAATTACTCATGCAGAGGATGCATTACTACTAGTAGAACAACAAATACATTAACAACTGCAGCAAATGAAGCATTCGACATACTTCTAAGGCGGGGACTGAACAACAAATTGAATTTCAACCCCTCTAAGACTGTTGCTATGCTAGTCACCAAGAAAAGGAAGTTTGAGACACGGATGGTTAAACTATATGGCTAAGAATTAGATATTGTAGACAGCATGACATATCTAGGATTCATTTTAGACAGAAAACTTTTATTTAGATCGCACTTTCAACATTTGGATACCAAAGCAACAAAATTGTATACCGGCCTGACAATGGTAGCACAACCCTCCTCTGTATTAAGCTCGGAAATTATGAAGATTATACATCGTGGAACTGTTGAACCAATGGTCCATTATTGTGTCACTGCTTTCGAACATGTTTTGCATTAAAATTGGGCGCAACAGAAATTGTCTCAAATTCAAAGAGGTTTAGTATTACGCATCATGGGCTCTTACCGTACAATATCGACTGATGCTGCCCTTGTTATTTCTGGTATAGAACCTCTGCATCTTACAGGACTCAGCATATCAACTTCTGTCAACTTCAAGAAGAACAGAATACATCCCCGGGATTGGGAAGGAGTGGAACTTGAACCGTCTGTCCATCATACTGCTGCCGGATATCCAACAGATTATATGATCTGTATTGTATTGTACCATCCATGTACCAGAGATCACAGCCATTCGATATACACAAATGGTTCTCACATTTCCAGCAGCAAAACCCTAGTGGGCTGCGCCTTCGTGGTATATGAGCGCGAAGACGAAGTTCTTTCTGATAAATTAAAACTAAAGGATTGGTGTTTCAAAGCCGAGCTGCTTGCAATATTGAAAGCAGTCGAGTGGTGCGTAAACAAAACTACGTGTGCGACTCACAAGCGGCGCTGAACTCCATAAAAGATAAATATAATTTACACAATTTGGCAATATATGTGAGAGCGACTATATCAAAGTTCAATAAAGATATATGTTTCGGTTGGGTGCGAGGTCATTTCGACATGAAAGGGAACGAAAGAGCTGACCATTTGGTCAAAGAAGCTTTATTCAAACTCGTCAGAGAGTTATACTAAATGCCCAATTTCTTTTGTCAAAAGAACCGTAAAGGATGAAATGCTGTCTCGCTGGAATGAACTGTGGTTAGCAAACAAAAATTACTTAGTAACCAAAGACTTGCTTTTTTCAAATGTATGCAGTAGGCTGGGATGTAAATATATAGCGTGGGCCGGGCTGAGTGGCTCAGACGGTTAAGGCGCTGGCCTTCTGACCCCAACTTAGCAGATTCGATCCTGGCTCAGTCTGGTGGTATTTGAAGGTGCTCAAATACGTAAGCCTCGTGACGGTAGATTTACTGGCACGCAAAAGAACTCTTGTGGGACTACGTTCCGGCACCTCGGCGTCTCCGAAAACAGTAAAATAGTAGTTAGTGGGACGTAAAACAAATATTATTATTAATATATAGCGTGCAACTGTTATTCAACTCAAGTGCTTCCAGGTCATGGTAAATTCAATGCTTACTTCGAGCGATTCAGAATTACAACACAAAACGGCCCACTGTGCTTCTTCACTGAAGACATTCAAACTATAGAACACATTCTGTTCAACTGTCCTTCTTTTGAGAGAGCACGTTTTGAACTTAAGATGCATTTGTTAACTTGCAGTTGCTATTTCGAAAAACCACCAAATTTCATATTTTATAAAAAAATTGCTCTTTTCAGTTTTCAGAATTTATTGATTATGTATTTAAACACATGTAATTTGATATTGTCTGCTTATTAGTTGTTTAACATAAGGTATTGTTTATATTATGATCTGGTATTTTAAATATTAGTACTCTAGTATTAAGGATTGTACATATCATACTTTTTCTTTCCATTTCTGTTCATCTCTATTTTTCTGTTTATGTATTGAATTTTATCAGAGAAATTGTATATTTTGTATAAACTACAACCCTAGCATACCTTATGGTAAAATAGGGTTCACAGCACTTTGGAGATCAAATAATATCGGAATATGGCTGAAAATAGGGAGCGATTGTGTGGGAGTTGACGTAATTGTTCCTGTAATCACACGTATGGTGTTATTCAGTTGTACATCTATTAATGTTACATGAGGACTGTTTATCCACACCGGAGCACAATATCCTGCGATAGAACAATCTAAGCCTAAAGCTGAGCAACGGATAGTAGTTGCACTGGCATCCCAAGTCGTACCGGATAATTTCAGCAGGATATTGTTTCCTGTCTTCATTTTGGCAGCAGTCGTTCGTAGATGAATGGCAGTGTTCTGTCCAGTGTTACACTCACATATTTTGGATGTCTGTTGTGGCGAAGGAGGGTATTATTAAAGCAAGCTGCAAGTTCCCTTATTGCCATTTTATTGTTATGGTGGAAACAAGCAACTTCGGTCTTAGTTGTGCTTGGCTGAAGTATACATTTCTGAAATTAGTCTCCGTAAAGTTTACAATGCACGAAACTGAGTAGTATAATTGGACAGTTCTGCCGCCACCGCCACCGCGGGCTCCCAGAGGCCACCTCCACCGCCAACACAGCCAGAGGCCTCCCAGATGCCTCCTCCACCGCCACCACAGCCAGAGGCCTCCCAGATGCCTCCTCCACCGCCACCACAGCCAGAGGCCTCCCAGAGGTCTCCTCCACCACCCGCGGGAAATTTGAATTTGTAAACAAAGCCACGTGCTTTTTGACAGCTAACATCGACAACAACGCATCGCTAACCTCAGTACTGCCATCTTAACGGGCCTAAACCTCAGTAGTACCAACTTAACCTAACTAGCGCGAGGTAAACAAATCCACGTGTTTTTGACAGCCACGTGCTTTTTGACAGACAACAACGCATCGCTAACCTCAGTACTGCCATCTTGACAGGCCTAAATCTCAGTAGTACCAACTTAACCTAACTAGCGTGAGATAAACAAAGCCACGTGCTTTTTTGACAGCTGTCATCCGCCATCTTTAAACTACAGAGCACCGTGCTGCCCTCTTTATCGCAGTAGCTGCAAATTCGTCACCTGTCATTTGTTTATCTCACGCTAGTTAGGTTAAGTTGGTACTACTGAGGTTTAGGCCCGTCAAGATGGCAGTACTGAGGTTAGCGATGCGTTGTTGTCGATGATAGCTGTCAAAAAGCACGTGGCTTTGTTTACAAATTCAAATTTCCCGCGGGTGGTGGAGGAGACCTCTGGGAGGCCTCTGGCTGTGGTGGCGGTGGAGGAGGCATCTGGGAGGCCTCTGGCTGTGGTGGCGGTGGAGGTGGCCTCTGGGAGCCCGCGGTGGCGGCAGAACTGTCCAATTATACTACTAAACTGATATCCAAGATTGTTCCACAATTTATGTTTTTTATTCCAATTTTAATATGTAAACTAGCTGTACAACCCGACGTTACCCAGATACCGTTTAATAATTACTTTTAGAATTTGCATTATCTGCTCATTATGTGTGAAGTGAATGATTGAAGATTTCCTCATTGTAATTTAATTGCTAATTTACTAACTATATTATAGTTTTAGAGTTATTTAATATGTTTGAATTTAAGTCTTCTTTTTCGTAAGATGCCGTCTCCATACGGAGGTGGGCGATCCACGTAGCAAGCTCCGATCTTGATAATGTAACATGAAAAGTGTGTGCCATCTTCGAACGTCCCTTAGCCACGAATTTCTCCATCTCTCGACGGACCGTTTCCCTTCTATCTTTCCTTCAATAATTAGCTGTAATAATTGTTACCGCTCGCCCCTCATAACATGCCGTTATCCTTTGTTTTACAATAAGTAACAGTTCTTTTTTTGCTTTTATATCCGATGACGGACCTCGACATTTGAAATGTTCAGTATCCAAGGTATGCGCAATACCGTGTTTATTATGAGAAAGAAACAGTATTTAATATGTAATCTAATTTGCCGGGCTGAGTGGCTCAGACGGTTGAGGCGCTGGCTTTCTAACCCCAACTTTGCAGGTTCGATCCTGGCTCAGTCCGGTGGTATTTGAAGGTGCTCAAATACGAAAGCCCCGTGTCGGTAGATTTACTGGCACGTAAAAGAACTCCTGCGGGACTAAATTCCCACACCTCGGCGTCTCCGAAGACCTTAAAAAGTAGTTAGTGGGACGTAAAGGAAATAACATTATTATTATTATTACTAAACACTTACGGTTTTATTTATGGAATAGGGCTTAATGTAGAAGGTTTGAAGTACATTTTGTGGTTAAACTCAGCATTACAAATTATTTAGAGAGTTTTTATGGAGGGGGTGCATTGTTGTAGAAACAGGTCTAAAGAATTATTTTTCTGAACAGTACTGTTGTAGACATTGTATAGCCTGTAGAGTGGGGGATTTTATGAGCGTTTGTTCAGACTTTTTAATTCTGAAATCTTAGATCAGTCCTCGCATTAAAGTGTAGCACATCAAAGATCAATGGGCATAAAATGTCAGGGTTGTCAATAATAAAATTTACAGTTTTGTACAGAAGCTTAATGACATCCTTTTGTGTCTTCAGTTCCAAACTTGGGTAATTACGGTTTTTTTAAATTTAATTATTTTTAAAATCTCTTTTGACTTTTTTCGATCTGTGCAATTGATAATAAAACAGAACTCGAGCTATTAACTAATCCAATTATCTTTCTTACCAAAACTTGTTGAACAACATTTAATATCATTGTTCTTATTCGGAATAAATTCCAATACAATTTAGTCTCACTGCCATCTGACCTTTCGTAAGGGCAAACATAATGACCTGTAATGATATTGGCTGGAAACTTCGTTATTCCCTCTCCTCTGAGCTGATATCTCTCCGTTTTTCTCCATCTTGTTATCTTAAGTGCTTTTTTAACTTGTCTGCCCTTTCTCCCTTACTTCAAACAACTTCAATCCAATTTATACTTTTCACTTCAAATATATGTATATCCATGTTTTCCCATTCGGAAGCAAACTTTACCGGTGAATGTCAATAATCAATATTAACAAGGGAAAACTTTGCCTGATATTGTTTTTCCCCCACGAACAAAGAAGTGTAACCTATACAAAAACTACGGAGACTCCTCTATTATTGCAGTCTCCCCAGAGTCCCTCACTCTGGCGAAATGTGATTGGGAAGTACAGGGCAATAAACTCAGAGTTATCTTTTTCCGACCTGTTTGTGTTAGACTACGCAAAGTAATATATTATCCAAAGAGTTTACAGAACTCTCACACATACACCAGAGAATTACTGACGAAGTAGTGATAAGAGATTGTAGATAAAATAAAAAAAATCTCACATTATTGATTGTCTCTATAGGTTTGTTGACCGGTCGGGGTTCCTAAAGGGTAAGGGTTGGGTCCCATATTGTTTATCTTTTACGTTATATTTTAATTTCAATTTACTTCGTATTAATTGATCAAGAGCACAAATGTTAGTTTCTGTGTACTTGGCAGGAGTCGACAAAAATCAGCCGATATCACAGGAAGTAGCATCGTGCATTTATAGTTTGTCATTAAAGCAAGGTAATACATATACATTTGTATGTATAAAGTTGCATTAAATAATGAAACCTTGAAATACATGTAACCAAATGAAAATGAAGAGATGGTTCATGACTAACGCGATATTTCAGTGCATGGACGTGTATAATGGAATGTAAACCGCCAGGGGTAATGGGATATAATGGCAATGTTCTGAATTTTATCTATTTCACTCCATCATGTATCTGTTTGTTATTTGACGATTCATATATTATGAAAAATTATGCAGACAATCACATTAAAAATACAAAAAAATATCATTTTATTCTAGGACATTGTTTTGTGAGGGTGATTACGTAAGATTATAACTAATCAGGAACAAATTATAAAATCAGAAATTATGCACAATCGTACGAACAAGCTTTTGTACGAAACTGCAAATTCTATTAACGACAATCGTAACTTGTTTTTGCTCTTGAGCTTCCACGTGCCCCGCTTGAATGCGAAGACAAATGCAACTTTTCTTAATAAAAAAGTCATAACAACCGCTCACAAAAATTCCCCACTCTATAGGCTATGCAATGTCCACAACAGTGTAGTTCAAAAATATAATTCTTTAGACGTCTGTGTACCTCTATACAACATACCACCATCTCCGTGGAAACTCTCTAAATAACTCGTAATATTGATTTGAACCACAAAATGTATTTAAAGCATTCTACATTAAGCCCTATCCCATACATAAAAAAAACAAGTATTAGAACCAGAAGAAAATAGTTTAGATATGAAATTACGTTTTCTATTTTTATTGCACTCTTTCTTGTAACAATTCAATTATATCAGATATGATGTACTGTTCCTTTCTACTGTAAATATAATATTAGAACTGTTCATATATTAGGATATCAGACTAATTTATATACGAAGGAATGTTTTCTATCTACTTGTTTCTAGTAAGGAATATATATGAAATATTATTTAAGCATTAAATGTGAAATGTTATTTCTTTCACAGTGCAAATATAATATTAGAATAATTTATATATTACATTATTAGACTGATTCGTAACATTGATGAATAAACACATGTAAACAATTGCCACTGTAATTGGGATTAGAAATCCTGTAGTGCGCAGTAAATAAATAAATAAATTCATAAATAAAGAAATAAATATCTGTATTTTAATTCCTAATTACGTATCCAGAACAGCTTCTCCCGGATACATCAGTGCCTCCGTTGTCTGATTCTACCGTAGTTTTCTCTTCTTCTAATCTGAACAGCCAAAGGCTTTCTGCAAATTTTGTTGACGTATGCTTTTTAAGTGTCCTTCTTTGTTTTCTGCCGTTCCACCCACTTCCCCGCAAGTTGAAATTTTTAGCAACGATTCCCAGCGGTTCACGTATCTATTAATGAGTCAGAATATCGGCTTTCTCAGTTATAGTCCTGTGATATCTCTTAGAGAAACATGGGCTAATTAATATTTGATGATATCTTATTACATTCTCAAATCAGTTAGTTGGATTCTTTCACATCGGATGAGAAGAAGTCCACCAAGAAGAGAAAGTGAATAACTTCCTTGTCCTCACATAATGAAGAGGCATTAATTTTCTTCTTGATTCTGATCTTAATAACGATCTGGTGTCTCTGACCCTAACTGGCAGGGAAATTCGTAATCTGGCGCCGGTCACCACAAATGATCTATTAACTTTATTTGTGTGGTGGACAGGAACAGAAATATATGTAGGGTGGAATATTTGCGTAGGCTGGCATTAAAAGCAGGATGTAAAAAGAATATGACTGCCTCTGTAGAATTTGCTGTGATGAGAACAAAGCTGGTGTCTGTCTACCCTTCTAAAGTTTATTTACTCTGTAATCTTTATGTCGTGGATCGATGGCTAGGTCTACTTATTTTACTATATACTAACATTATTGGATAAGATAATTCAAGCACCGCTACATTAAAAAATACTTTGCCTACGAAATACGTTGCAAAAAAGTAAAATTTAAGCAGATATCACCCTTTAATCGCGAACTGAGGAAGCCGCAGGCGTGTGCAAGCAGTCTGGCGGAGACTTACAGCTGGCAGCGTGAGAGCGAGATACGATCTGATAGTGACTGGAATTGAATGATGAGCCAATTTTAGAAGTGCGAGATAGGAGACGGAAGAACTTCTCTATATCCTTAGTAGAATCCTCATTCTGAAGCATCAAGGGTGCTGTCTAACTACGAAGGCTAATATGGTTTTTCCTTCACCCTCTTCAAGATTGCATAAATCTTATGGATTGTGACCACGAAAACATTGAGCTGATTCTGAAGTTGCTACAACCAGGTATAGTTGGGGACAAAACATGACGGCCTCACTTCCTTGAAGCGAGCTGGACACCCTGCACCCTGCTGAGTTAACGAGTTCCAAGTGATCCTTGTTTGTTTTGGAGAGGCTGCCAAACCACTTTCTTCCTCACAATCTGTAGTATTTACCCTTTCTTCGTGTAGAGTGCAGTAGCCGATTTGGCAACTCTGGCTGCAGTAGAGGTAGTGAATCCTATAAGTCGCTAATAGACACCAAGCAGCCGCTGGAAAGTAGTGATGTGAGGCGAGGTCGTCATGATTTGTCCCCAACTATAGAAACTCTTGCCCACGTCCTCGGTTACTGCTCACATGGAGAAGCTCTACGAATTACTAGGCAACATCAAGTACGGTCTGACCGTTGCTCAAGCGTTAAGGGACTCAGGCTTTGCAGTCTTCGAGGGGACTCAAGGTCTCTCTAATATAGGCAGCACCCGCCGAATTGACATGATAGCTTTCAAACACCACCGAAAGTGCTTTATAAAAGACGCAACAGTCAGATTCGAGATATTTCGGCTCCATGGGTAAATGGTAAGCGTGCTTACCTTTGGTCAGAAGCATCACAGGTTTCATTCTCGGCAGGGTCGAGAATTTTAACCATGAATGGTTAATTTCTTTGACACGGAGGCTGGGATTTTGTGTCGTCTTCGTCTTCATCATCATTTTATCCTCATCAGGACGCTCAGGTCATCTACGGGAGTCAAATAAAAAGACCTGCACCTGGCGAGCCGAACATGTCCTCGGACACTCCCTGCCCTAATTTCATTTATCCGAAACACAACCGAATGAGGTACATGAGGAAAGGAAAACAGCATATGAACCAACCATCCCACAAGAATACCAGCTGGATGATATCGAAGTCATAGGATTAATGGTTGGCTCTAGAGGAACCATTCTTCTCTTTTCGTCCTATTCTGCAAATCATTTAACCACAATCAGTCACTAATAAAAGAAATTCCAGTGACTGTCTTCAAATATTCCATCAAAATCCTGAAGAACCACTTCTTCCAAGAATTTTAATGCCACAACACACAGTACCTCAAATGTGGTAATCAACTCACAATTACTTTTTAATATTCATCTTGTCTTTTTGTGTACTTCGTCCTGAAGGGCAATCTTCAGTTGGGGAAAGTCAAAATAAATAAAATAAAAACAGCCTTTAAATATCACTGAATAAATACTTATTTGTTGTCGATGTGGTAGCCGAGTTGCCTAGTTACTCACAAAGGTGTCCACAGTTCGAACACCGGTCAATGTATGGGAAGTGAAAATTTGGTGGTTTGGCTTCCGCATAAAACTGGAAGTCCCTTCATGATTACGGTATCTAAAGCCACAATCTTTCTCTCGCAAGTACAGATTATAAATAACACTTTTTTTGTAATATATTATTATTATTATTATTATTATTATTATTATTATTATTATTATTATTATTATATAGTATTCTGACTAGTGACAGGTCCGTCTCATATACATCCTTACTACAGACCCTAAATATTCTCATGACAATGTGCAGAGATCTGCACTCTTTAGTTACATTCTCGTTTTATGTGATTAACCCGATGAAGATCTTTCCTTATATTAACACCTAGGTACTTACAGTGATCCCCATAAGGAAGTTTCACCCCATCAACGCAGTAACTAAAACTGGGAAGACTATTCCTATTAGTGAATCTCACAGCCTGATTTTTAACCTTAATCTTTTAACTTTTATTCTTATATTAATTACAACAGATTTGAAAATTTCGAGTTACATATAAACTAATTCGAAACTAAAAGAGAAACGGACTCCACTATTAACAAAAATTTACTGCGAAGTTTTGACGCTTAGTAATGAAATAGCAATACTTTCCTTTTGGTAGAATGTGGTTACAACACAGGGTGAATCACAAAATTATAATAGCACAGATGTCTCCAGGAATCCAGAATAAATTAAACTCAAAAATCGCAGCTTAAAACGCTAACCGTGTTCGGCACTTTAGATGACTCATTCCAGCCGCGCTGCTCTCTAACACGATTATCGATCCGATGCAACATTAATTTGTAAGCCATTGCTTGGAGCGGATAGAATCACTCCAGTCACTTTGACATCGACCGCTTTCTACGTCACCTGAGACAGCAGGATCACTTCCATCTAATCAATACTCGCAGTGGAGAAGTTATTGCGATGTCTTGGAAAGTTCTCACATTTCTTTGACAGGTGAATGCAATCGTACACTTTGAAAACAGATGGTGTGTTTTTCTTCCCCTTGCAAAGAGACATCTGATTATGTTTCAGATACACACTTCTTCTCTCTTGCTTTCTTAAAGTCTCTAACTTACTGGCGCCGGAGAGAGAAACTAGTGTCATACCCTTTAACTTATGTATTCAAGTTATGCTGAAATTATTGAAAAATTATGCAAAATTTTGAAGGTGCCACTAATAAACCTACAAATGAAGTTGCTCCCTTTAGATCGTAATAATCGTATCATAATAACCATTGATTCAATAGTAATGAAATCGGGCGAGTTGGCCGTGCGCGTAGAGGCGTGCGGCTGTGAGCTTGCATCCGGGAGATCGTGGGTTCGAGCCCCACTGTCGGCAGCCCTGAAGATGTTTTCCCATTTTTACACCAGGCAAATGCTGGGGCTGTACCATAATTAAGGCCACGGCCGCTTCCTTCCAACTCCTAGGTCGTTCCTATCCCATCGTCCCCATAAGAGCTATCTGTGTCGGTGCGGCGTAAAGCAACTAGCAAAAAAAAAAAAAATAGAAACGAAAATGTATGCATATATGTACTGCAATTTAAAAGATACGGTGTTTAAAGTCCTGAAACGTATTTCTCACTTATTACCAACATTTATAATGTTTGAATTATAAGCCTTACACATCGAACAAAAGGTACATTTATGTGCTAATTATTAAGGTAAGTGATTTTAAGTTAATCATATTGAAAGATGAATGCTTATTTAAACATTCAAGGGAGCAAAGGTGATCTTGTATGTGAGATTTACTTCAAACATTTCTTTCCCAAAATAATAGAGCTACAAGTATTATTGTTCATTCAGCAATGCACAAGAACCTGTGAGTATAATTGGATAATTCCAAGTTGATTTATGTAGTAGTTTTTTAGTTTATGTATGTATTAATTATGAAAATGAACGCGGGGCTGAATAACTCGGACGATAGAGCGCTGGCCTCCTGAGCCCAATGTGGCAGGTTCAATCCTGGCTCAGTCCGGTGGACCTAGTGAGGTGGCCGTGCGGTTAGGGGTGCGCGGCTGTGAACTTGCATCCCGGAGACAGTGCGTTCGAACTCCACTGTTGACATCCTTGAAGACAGCTCTCCGTGAGAGACATGTAGCTATTAACTTGAACGCCTGGCCGACGGTCGCTTTCATGAGTACAAGATGAGTTATCAAATTATACACAATTCACAAATGCCGAACGTATCTAAGAGGATTCCGCCACAACTGCATCCTACATTTTACACTGATGATGCTACATTTCTCTCACGCGAAACCTTGTTTATGATTCTCAGATTTGTTGATGTGTATATTTGATGTTTATACTCAAAACCTGTTTGTCACACTTCGTCCTCTCGTGCTAACCACAATACGAGTTTACAGCTGACTCATCCCGAAGAGCTTTACCTGGTTCTCGTCTTACGCATAGTAATCTGTATTTTTAACTACTGGTGCTAATAAATCGTAACAGATTACGCTACTGCGTGTTAAGATGATGCAGGTAGAACAAACCTCTTAAGACATAAGGCTCCAGTAGAAGCAGAAGGAGAAGAAGAAGGAGAAGGTAACGAGAGCCACATAGTGAAACAGGACATAGCCAAAAAAGGCTCACATTAGTGACACAGGCATTTAAGTGGCGTGTTCGTAGGAACTACAGTCGTAATAGTAATACTTTGTTATATAAAAGAATGAACTAACATACAGTAGGGTCTCCGTAATTCCAGGTGGACGGTAACAAGACTATCTCGAATAGAAAAGCACGGATTTACGAACGTACATGAAAACGCCTGTGTACAAGAAAAAAGTACCTATGTTAGATATTACAGCACAACAATTTAGAAAACAGAAACATACAGATTGCCTTCCACTAAAAGAAATTTTAAACTGTCTTTTGTAAAGTGAAAAACAGTCTAGGCAACCTTCTTAAATTTTTATAGTTCCTATTTCAGTAGTGATGAATATAACACAAGCATTTTGTTGAATTTTTAAAATGTGATAATGAAGATAATGATTATTGCTGTTTTAAGGTCATACGATATGCACTGACTGACAGAGCAAATGCAACACCAAGAAGGAGTGGTTCGAAAGGGATGAAAGTTGGGGAAGAAACAGAGACGGCACGGACGAATAATTGATGTTTATTTCAAATCGATATGCAGGTTACACAATGCGCACGGCATCGACTCAGTAGGATGTAGGACCACCACGAGCGGCGATGCACGCAGAAACACGTCGAGGTACAGAGTCAATAAGAGTGCAGATGGTGTCCTGAGGGATGGTTCTCCATTCTCTGTCAACCATTTGCCACAGTTGGTCGTCCGTACGAGGCTGGGGCAGAGTTTGCAAACGGCGTCCAATGAGATCCCACACGTGTTCGATTGGTGAGAGATCCGGAGAGTACGCTGGCCACGGAAGCATCTGTACACCTCGTAGAGCCTGTTGGGAGATGCGAGCAGTGTGTGGGCGGGCATTATCCTGCTGAAACAGAGCATTGGGCAGCCCCTGAAGGTACGGGAGTGCCACCGGCCGCAGCACATGCTGCACGTAGCGGTGGGCATTTAACGTGCCTTGAATACGCACTAGAGGTGACGTGGAATCATACGCAATAGCGCCCCAAACCATGATGCCGCGTTGTCTAGCGGTAGGGCGCTCCACAGTTACTGCCGGATTTGACCTTTCTCCACGCCGACGCCACACTCGTCTGCGGTGACTATCACTGACAGAACAGAAGCGTGACTCATCGGAGAACACGACGTTCCGCCATTCCCTCATCCAAGTCGCTCTAGCCCGGCACCATGCCAGGCGTGCACGTCTATGCTGTGGAGTCAATGGTAGTCTTCTGAGCGGACGCCGGGAGTGCAGGCCTCCTTCAACCAATCGACGGGAAATTGTTCTGGTCGATATTGGAACAGCCAGGGTGTCTTGCACATGCTGAAGAATGGCGGTTGACGTGGCGTGCGGGGCTGCTACCGCTTGGCGGCGGATGCGCCGATCCTCGCGTGCTGACGTCACTCGGGCTGCGCCTGGACCCCTCGAACGTGCCACATGTCCCTGCCCCAACCATCTTCGCCACAGGCGCTGCACCGTGGACACATCCCTATGGGTATCGGCTGCGATTTGACGAAGCGACAAACCTGCCCTTCTCAGCCCGATCACCATACCCCTCGTAAAGTCGTCTGTCTGCTGGAAATGCCTCCGTTGACGGCGGCCTGGCATTCTTAGCTATACACGTGTCCTGTGGCACACGACAACACGTTCTACAATGACTGTCGGCTGAGAAATCACGGTACGAAGTGGGCCATTCGCCAACGCCGTGTCCCATTTATCGTTCGCTACGTGCGCAGCACGGCGGCGCATTTCACATCATGAGCATACCTCAGTGACGTCAGTCTACCCTGCAATTGGCATAAAGTTCTGACCACTCCTTCTTGGTGTTGCATTTGCTCTGTCAGTCAGTGTATATTCTCTACTGTACTCCCAAGTCATTACGCTGCAGAAATGGCGTAACATCTGACACACCAAATTAAAAGTCGTAGCAAAGGTTCAAAGTGATCACACTGGGTTTCTCACAGGCTTCACTTCTTCGAATTCAGTTGCGGAGCATTCGAGCCAAGACACCAGGGTTGTTCATAATATCCTTTGCTGCTTAAAAAATTTCGTTCACGGAGGTCATCCGAAGTGATTACTTCAGTTCGATATACATTGTTTTTTGTGTCCCCCTAGACATAAAAATCCATTGGAATAAAGTCTGGAGATCTGGCTGGCCAATTGGTAGTTCTACATCGTCCTGTCCACCGGTGAGAAAATGTCTGAACCATCGTGTAAAATCCATGTAGTTCTGCGTAGTCGAAGCGTCACGTCCTCTGAAAGCTCCAGTAACGTACTGTATCTACAGGAGCAAGGTAACATTAATAAAAAGGTGATTAGTCCACGTAACCAACCTCCTAATACACCTATCCAAGTAATAATTCAGAACCGGTGCTGGGAATTTCCTTGTCCTACTGTATGGGCATGTTCCACAGCCCATGAGTGGGATATAGTGGGTTCAAACCCCTCCGTCGGCAGCCCTAAAATTTCTTTTCCGTGGGCTGCCATGTTCATACCAGGCAAATGCTGGGGCTGTACCTTAATTAAGGTGACGGTTGCTTCTTCCAGATACCAGCTCTTTACTGTCCCGTCGTCTCCGTACGACCCATCTGTGTCGTGGCGACGTACATCAACTTGTAAAAATAATGGTAATCAATTGGTGAAAGACACTGCACCCGTTGAATATGGTCAGGGTGCACTCGCTCTTCATGCAGTATCCTAGGTATGGTCCAAGTTGGTAGACCAACGGCACGTGTTATACTACGCGTACGGCGCCCGGGATCATCGTTTAATATTGTCAGGATGTCTTCTTCCGCGTATAGGATCACACGTGGCCGTTCAGGCCTTCGCTTTTCACAGCGTGATGTAACACAACCTGTATCGCGGATACGCTGCAGTACAGCAAGTATCGTTGCTGGATACGGCACCCGTATGTTGGGAAGCCTTTCCTGGTAGATTCATGGAGCGCGACCCATATTATGTTCTGCCTCACGTTACACTAGCAGCATATCATGGTATTCATGGTTTTCATACACTGGAATTATTCAAATACCACTACTCCTCTTCCTACTACTACTACTACTACTACTACTACTACTACTACTACTACTACTACTACTACTACTACTACTACGGAGTAACTCGCGTACTAGAACGGACGATAATTCGCCTCTCTGACAGCTGTTATTCAGGTGAAGGTCAGGCAGCCAGCTCATACCTCTAGTCCGGTTTCATGTAGGGGGTGGAAACCCATCTAATCATATCCCCGTTGCTAGGAGCAGCAGACAACCGACGTGACACATATAGTGCTTTTCTTGTTATTGGCTTTACGTCCCATCGACACAGATAGGTCTTATGGCGACGATGGGCAGGAAAGAGCTAGGACTGGAAAGGAATCGGCCGTGACCCCAGCCCAATCATTTGCTTGGTATGAAAATGGGAAACCATGGAAAACAACCTTAAGGACTACCGACAGTGGGGTTCGGACTCACTATCTTCCGAATACTGGATACTGGCCGCACTTAAGCGACTGCAGCTATCGAGCTCGGTGACTAGTGCTTTGGTCGAAGGTGCTAATGTTGAATATTCTCCCACAGTGTGATTTCATTATCGTGGATTTTTGGGAGACCAACTCGCCGTATGCAGAAACACCCGGGACTTCATTTCTTCATTTTGTTATAATGCACAACACAGCTCAAACAAAAAACGCATAGGGTGTCCGGTTAGCCTGCTAGGCAAAAGCATGTTGACGTGTACGTAAATAAAGTTTCTTACGTCAACGAAAGAATGCATGGGATAGCATGTAGAAATGAGTAGTATCGTAACTGAATTGTCAAAGCACATCGAAATTTTTGCTTCATACCAACAAGGGACATATTATAAAAATATATTAATTAAACGAACCTTCCTTTCGTGCTCCCAAACGAAAAGAACATTTTAAATGGTAAATTAAAGCACTCTAGACTACTGCTGCTTTTGCAGTGCCTATTAAATGTTTCAAAATAAACGTTGTCAGGCTGAGTGGCTCAGACGGTTCAAGCACTGGTTTCATGAACTTAGCAAGCTCGAACTTGGCTCAGTCCGCTGGTATTTGAAGGTGCCCAAATACGTCCGCTTCTAATCGGTAGATTTTCAGGCACGTTAAGGAATGCCTGTGGGCAAATTTCCGACACCGCACGCCTCCATTGGAACGTTATTATTATTATCATTATTATTATTATTATTATTATTATTATTATTATAACTCTGTTAGTCTGTTATTACTATAATGAAAATAAAAGTTAATCGCGCCACTCAAATACGCCAGTTTCGTATCTGTAGATTTACTTGCATTAAAAATACTGCGGTATAAAATTCTGGCACCTCAGCGTCTCCGAAAACCGTGAAAATTAGAGGAAGGTAAAGACATTATTATTATTATTATTATTATTATTATTATTAGTAGTAGTAGTAGTAGTAGTAACATTATAATTACGGAAGTTCGAATTAAATGGGTCAATTACAGTCATCATTTTACCTATCGGCACTTACTGTTCAGTAATAAGCCTTCTATTACAAATGCCCGGCGGCAATTCCACAGTAGCTCTTTTACCTTACAGCAATATTCACGCATGGATGCAACTGCGGTTTTTGAAATTTGTCTCATTAATAACAATTTCACTGAATACTTATAGCCTTTTCTTTCAGTGTCGCCCGTCCTTTCATTGACCTGAAAATTTTATGAATAAGCATAGACAACTCGCATTGTCTATTGTCAGAAATTAATCGTAGACTGTCGCAATAACAGCACAGAAATGTTGCGCCCATTTTTCATTTACTCATTAACTATTTCCTTTCATTTTGTCAGCTTGGATCACTGAGTAAATGCTATTGACGTCTTATAAATCACACACAACTACACAACTCTTGATTCGCATGTATGTGCTGGTATGGATCTTCGACGTTACTGTAAATATCACACAGAGTACCCTAGACCGGTTTTCGAGTACAGCAAGTTGCCTGGCACGTGAGTCAACCTCCCCTACTTGCCAAGCCTTTAGGAGAAGTGCACAACAACATGTGTTGGCCTGCGATAAGAAACAGGTTCAACAATCCCTATACTCTGCTACTGTACTTCCACTACACGAGGACCGAAAGACATAACCGGCGTATCCTGCTACGGCTGTTCAAAACACATTACGTCCTGAAATATTTGGCTCAGTTATGGGAAAACTAATAGGACTAATAGGTAAAAAGTATATAGCATATATAATGAGATGTATTGTATTTTTCTTTGCCGACAAGCAAAATATCTGCACGTATACCCCTAACACCAATAGTTATTTGTCAAAAGGACCACTAATAACACAAATATTTGAGAATGAAATGTTAGACCTTCCCCATAACTACAATTTGTCTCAGCTTGAATAAGATTGTTTATTGCTTAGATTGTATTGACACTTTTTCGGGCTTTACATACCGATTTTTATTAAGATAGGACCACTAAACCAAACCCCATGACACTTGACGCCCTTGAAAGGGCCTTGGACTGCCCAGCGACCGCTGCTCAGCCCGAAGGTCTGAAGATTACGAGGGGCCGTGTGGTTAGAACGATGCATCCTCTCGGCCGTTATTCTGGGCTTTCGAGACCGGGGCCGCCATCTCACCGTCAGATAGCTCCTCAATTCTAATCACATAGGCTGATTGGACCTCGAAACATCCCTAAGGTCGAGAGAAAAATCACTCACCTTGCCGGGAATCGAACCCGGGGCCTCCGGGCGAGAGGCAGGCACGCTATCCCTACACCACGGGGCCGGCAAGGTAGGACCAGTACTAACATAAATATATTAAAATGAAATTTTAGGCCTTCCCCTAAACTACCATTTCTCTCACCGTGAACAAAGATTATTTATGGCCTAGATTGTGGCGACGTATTCATGGACTTTACATAACGATTTTCATTAAATTCTCTTCAGCCGTTTTTTCGTGATGTGTGTACAGACAGACAGACAGAAATTATGGAAAATTAAAAAGAATGTGCATTTCCTTGTTACTATAGATACGATCGATACAGAAATACCATCCTTTTTAATTTTTGAGCAATGCACAGACAAAATTCTTATTTTATATAGATATGAGATGATCAGAATGCGATCCCCTCCATATCATGCCATTGCCCTCTATCAGTTTATGACAAACTTCTCTTAAAATTCTTCCCCTTTATTCGTTTTAATAAACGCGTACCATATTGCTTTTATCTTCAGCCACCTCGCCGTTCGTCTGGCGATGTCTGCAAGCAGAAGATATTGCGCGCAGGACGTTAAAACTTCATTGATATTGTGCGCAAGTGTGGTGGAATAATGATATAAATGTTAATGAAGTTACTTGGATATGAAAAATTGGAACTGAAGATTTAATGAAATATACGGATTTATACTCGGCTAAGAAAACTAAATACTACACTAGTTTTGAATAGTTTAACTCGTTAGATATCTGTTAAGAAGCAAAAGGTTAAGACGTGTTTCACTCTCTGGTTCTGCGCAGCCCTCTAATACTATGACCGGTTATTTAGGGTCCATAAAAGTAAGATAATCACATAAAGAGGTATCATGGTTTTCGTCCAGTAAATTTATTAAATTTTATTTACAAGTTAATTTCCGCTTAGGCCTAAGTTTGAGGTTTAACTCACATCATATTAGGATTGTGTTAACATAAATGGCATATACCATTCCATATATTTTCAAACGTTTCAACAATTTTGGATTAAAATAAATATAAGCTAAATTTATCCGGCATTTGTGTATGAGTGAATAGTGTACACTGACTTAGCAAATGCCATGGGATAGTCACCTAATAGCGTGTGGGGCCTCCTCTGGCTCTGCGAACTGCAGTGAGACGCCGTGGAAGTGAGTCGACAAGTCCCTGGTAGTCCTCTGGACGCAGCTGACAACAGATCGTCTGCAGAGCGGCCGCCAATGCTGGTCTGTTCGTGGGTGCAGGATCTATGGCACGGAGTCTGCGTTCCAGAACATCCCAAATATGCTCGGTAGGGTTCATATCAGGGCTCCTGGGTGGCTATGGCAGTCGTTGGACCTCCACTACATGTTCCTGGAACCATTCCCGGGCGACGTAGGAGCGATGTGGCGGCGCGTTATCATCTTGAAACATAGCAGAACCGTCTGGGCACTGGAAGGTCAAACGTGGGTGGAGATGGTCTCCGAGCAGCTCAACATACCGCGTACCATTCAAAGTCCCTTCCAGAACAACTAGGGGAGCGCATTCCATACCAGGAAAATGCACCCCAGGCCATAAGGGAGACACCAGCGCCCTGGACCACACCTTCGAGGCAGACGGGATCCATCGCTTTATGCGGTCTGCGCCGTACACGGTGCCTCCCATAGGCATGGTGCAGTTGAAATCGTGATTCGTCCGACCATATTACGTTACGCCATTGTTTCAGTGTCCATCCCTGGTGAATGGCGACAAATGCGTGTCGTTGTGCCCTATGACGTTGGGTTAACAGTGGCACCTGTGTGCGGCGCCGGCTCCCATACCCCATAGAACCTATATTCCTACGGATTGTCCACCGGGAGACGTGTGTAGCACGGTCTGTGTTGAATTGAGCCGTGATTTGTTGCACGGTTGCCCGTCTGTCACTATGGACAATCCGTCTCAGATGTCGCCGGTCGCGGTCATCGAGGGTGGGTAAACGGCGGGTCGTTCGTCTGTTGTGGACGGTGACATCCGCATTCAACCATTCACGATACATCCTGGACACGCTTGATCGTGTGAATCCGAATTCCCACACCACTTCCCAAATCGTACTTCCCATCCGTCGGGCACCGACCACCATACCCCGTTCGAACGGTGTCATCTCACGATGACGTTCCATGTTACACCTGTCACATGCACAGCCACTACCCACAAGGTCTCCTATACAACTGCCGCTGGCACAGGGGGCGAGTGGTGCGCAGACAACACACCTGCGTATCAGTGCTCCGCTATCCCATGACATTTGCTCAGTCAGTGTACATCTGATTGAAATGCTTTGGGTTCACATAAAATATGCCATCTGCTAATATGATACTAGAATTATTGTATAAAAAATTAAATTTGTTTCACACGTAAAGAACACAATTTTGGTGTTAAGATCTTCGTAACAAAATGTCCCCCGTCTCTTACTTAAACTATTTAACTCATGTAGTTGTACTAGTACCTCGTCAATAGAGCGAGGTAAAAGTGGTAGTAATTTCCTTCGTTCCCTGTTCATTGATATACGAGTACTGTTTGTGAAGATGGTTTGTATATTACTTACAGAGTTCCTTACGAATAATTTTATGTGGTTGTGTAGTCAGGTCCTCTGTAGCTGTGCGTTTACAACTATTTCTAATTATATGATTATACACATTGTTCTCTTTCACTTTCATGTGTGTGGTTCACCTCTTTACAAACACAACTTCATTAGCATCTGAATTAGCCTGTAAGGTAGCTACACAGTTTTAAACAGCGGACCGCCACGATGTATTTCCAGTACTCATTACACGTTGTCTACAGTATTTAAAATTATCCCTGACTACGAATTGGTCAGTGTTTTTACAAGCTCCATGCTGGTAGTAGTACTGACACACTGAAGAACGTCTGCGTATATTGTAACACCGGAAATATCTACTGTTCAGCAGTACTGCCACACCAGCTCCATATAGGCGTGCTCGTAAATTCAGAAATTGAAAGACAGCTTGATACTCAATCTTAATTTTTCCGAATGAGTTATATGCCATAGTTAGAGCTTAGAGCCATGTAGTAACTTTATGTGAATAATATATCGCATTCATTTGCTGTATTTATGCGGTTATGTCACGGCATCCCACGATCAGTTTCGTGCAAATGGCATGCACCCACTAATGAGGTTGAATGAAAACCTACAACCTGTTTTCCAGTCATTGACCGGGTCAGGGATGTAATGAATGAAGCAGATATAGGCTGTTAGTACGATGGGGTCGCCACTCCCAAAGTGATTTATTAATGAATGATAGATGCTATGAAATAAAGAACGGAGAGTGTTGCTGGAATGAAAGATGACAGGGAAAACCGGAGTACCCGGAGAAAAACCTGTCCCGCCTCCGCTTTGTCCAGCACAAATCTCACATGGAGTGACCGGGATTTGAACCACGGTATCCAGCGGTGAGAGGCCGACGCGCTGCCGTCTGAGCCACGGAGGCTCCACTAATGAGGTACGTACTGTAAAACAACGTTTTATTTAAACAAGCGGTTGTTACGGGGAAGTAAATCCTAACGCCTTATGACCCAAGCACGCCAATTTTCGTAACATCAGATGATAGTGCAAGTGAAGTAGGGGTGGTTTTGTTTTAAATTATTAAAGGCGTAGAAAAACCAATACCTCTTTCGCCGGCAATTTTACCAGAAGTGGAAAGGAAGTACAGTAGAATTCAAGATTATTGTCGGTGAAATCTCTCCTCAAATACATTGCATTTTAGGTAACGATCAAAGCAACGATAAAAAATTCCATCGCTGTTTGTTCTCCCCTGATCTTTTGTAATTTAGACCTATTTTTATTGTCGCTCCTAAATTTTCGTAATAAAATGCATGAGGAATATAGAACACTAAATAAATTCAGGTTAATCTGTCGTAAAAATACCAACACTTCGCTCCTGATTGGTACTAAGCTCGCCGGTTGGATATCACACCTCTCCAAGTCATTGGCTGACTAGTACAGAGTGACCCAAAAGTTCGTTAACATTTGGCAAGGCATTACTTCACGGAATGTACATTGGAGGTAGAGAGGTAATAATTGACACATATGATTGGCATGACATGGGGTTTTACTGAGACCAAAATAAGCAAAGCTTCACTAAGAGTAGGCCTACCCTTTCTCGTAACGTCAAAATGCTCCGATTGCGGGTTCATCTGACGCCCTTTCTCACTACAACTCCTTTTATACCGTACACGGGTCTCATGTAGCATCACTGACGTGTTGCTGTCCAGCGCCATCAGTTGGCCTGCTTGTGCACTCCTTGTTGGTGTCAGTAAAACCCCATGTCATGTCAAGCATGTGTTGACTTTTCCTTTTTCGCAATTTGCTTTACGTCCCATCGACACAGATATGTCTTACGGCGACGATGAGATAGGAATGGCCTAGGAATTGGAAGGAAGTGGCCGTGGCCTTAATTAAGGTACAGCCCCGGCATTTGCCTGGTGTGAAAATGGGAAACCACGGAAAACCATCTTCAGGGCTTCCCGACAGTGGGACTCGAGCTCACTATCTCCCGATTACTAGATACTTGCCGCACTTAAGCGACTGCAGCTATCGAGCTCGGTGTATGTGGACATTTGTACCTGATGTTTCGCTGTCTAGCGCCATCTCTTGGTCATTTATTGTACTTTATTTTGATATCAATAAAGCCCCATGCCATGCCAATCATGTGTGTCAATTATTACCTCGCTATCTCCAATATTCTGTGAAGTATTACCTCGTCGAATGTTGATGGACTTTTGGGTCTTCTGTACATCGATTTGATACCACTGCAAGGCATCCTGTGATAAGCCCAATTCAGTGACGATGTACTAGGAGGAGGGAGTATTTCTCCTGGGATGTTATAACCAAAAGTTAAATTCTTATAACGGAACAACTTCACTGATTCTTATCGCAAACTTGAATTAAATTCCGATTACTCAATCGGCTCAGTGACGAATTGGGCTTGTCAGTTGGCAAGTGGGACGTGATATTTGTGAGTCACTCGAATTTAACTGGCTGTTTGATACAGCTTAAGGAAATTGGATACAGCTTGTAATGCTCATTCACAGGGCTCATGTAGTCTCCCTCCTTTGAGAGTGTGCTAATGGAACGGCAAAGCCCGCATCAGCTTGCCTTAGCATTGCTACCACGCTGTGTATAAGCTCCTCTTAGAAGCAGCAAAGTAAGGAAACAAGAATATTTCTCCACGTCTCCGTCGGTAAGATTCAGGTATTGGTTCGTTTCCCAGTTCTCCTTCTCCTTAATATCCCTCGCATCTTTTGTATTTGCTAGTTCCGCTTTCCTGTCTACTTTGCTGTGTTGTAATAAGATATCAATTAATATCAATCACTACTGATGCGCATTTAGGACTGTCTCCCAGGTGGCAGATTCCCTACCTGATGTTTTTCTAACCGTTTCTAAAATGATTGCAAATAATTTGGTTTGGAAATTTATTGAACATCTCCCTTGGTAAACTTTTCCAATCCCTAACTCCCCTACCTATAACCAAACATTTGTCCCCATTTGTTCTCTTGAATTCCAACATTATCTTTATATCTTGATATTTTCTGGTTTTAAAAACACCACTCAAACTTATTCGTTTATTAATGCAGTTCCATGCCATCTCTCCAATGACAGTTCGGAACATACCACTCAGTCGAGCGGGTCGTCTCATTTTCTCCTGAATCTTCCCAGCCCAAACTTTGCAAAATTTTCCTAACGCTACTCCTTTGTCGGTCTTATGTGTATCATCCGTTGCCAAATTTTTGTCCCACCTCGCCGGCCCGCATTGGCGTTACGTAAATCAACCTACATTTCAGAGCCTGTTTTTGAAAAACAATAAATGATGGATTCGAAATTCTCGTACAGCTAGGTAACTAAAGGCTACAGCTGAATGTTACAACAATTCAATTCGTTCCCACATAGGTCTCGTGCTGTGAGCGCTTGATTGCGTGCTCTCCGTAAAATTCGGAACGCTGTAGCGAGTGAAAGCGTCAACTAATTAAAGATATTATGATCTCATGTTATTCGCGTGTAGACAGACTGACATACTCTAGTACAATCGAAATATTCGTAGACTAGAGCCTACAGTGTAGACAACACAGCGTCTGTGAAAGTAGTCACCGTTGGTCACTATGCACGAGCGACAACGCTGGTATGGTTGTTGGAATCACTGCTAAAATTTATCAGCAGGAAGGTCTTGTCGTAGTAACGATCTCCTCGTCGGAACTAAATATAAGCTTAAGGTAACACTCCGGAGATAAAAACCACCACGGTATTATAGTGTCTGAGACTGGCTTGATAGGAGAGGGATTTATTTATTTATTTATTTATTTATTTATTTATTTATTTATTTATTTATTTATTTATTTATTTATTTATTTATTTATTTATTTATTTATTTATTTACTGCGCACTACAGGATTTAAATCCCAATTACAGTGGCAGATGTTTACACGTGTTTCTTTTTAATGTTTCAATCAGTCTAACAACCTAATATCTAAACTATTCTAATATTATATTTACGTTGAGTAAGAAATAATATTACTTATCTAATCCTTACAAGAAACAAGTAGATAAAATCATAATTTCGTATCTAACCTAGTGTAACAACCTAATACCAAAACTATTATAATATAATATAAGTTTCCTGACATAGTCCGAATGCAATCTCCATCTTATTTGCTCTTTCTTCGATAGCTAGCTTCTTGTTGTTGTTAGGAGTCAGAATCTCCCCTAGATATTTGAATTTGTGGACTGTCTTTATGTCACCATACTTGGTCTTCATTGTCCATATTGGTTCTTTGGGATCTATGTTCATGTACTAAGTTTTCTCAAAGTATATTTTGCAGTCCTGCCTTTTCTGCTGTTTCTTGCAAAACCTCTGTCTGTGTAGTGGCAGTCTCTAGATTTTCAGCGAAGAACACTAAGTCATCTGCAAATGCAAGACATTCAAATTTAAGCCCACACTTTTTGTGTCCCATCTTGATTCCATTAGGGATATACTGCTGACACATTTCTTTCCGCCATTTCCTTTTATCACCTTCTCCAAGACACAGTTGAAAAGGACGGGAGAGAGGCCATCCCCTTTCCTCACACCTGTCAAGTCTTCAACCGGTTCCGATAGCTCTCCAAGGAATTATTGTTATTCTTTCATTCATGTCATTTTGGCTCACTAAGGACCACGACATTTCAACTGTCTCCTTTAAAATTTGCCCAGAACTCCCGTATTGGTTTACGGTGTTGTTCCTTCTTTGCGTCGGTCCACGCCTTCCCTGTTTTCAACCTCGGCTTTTCTTGGAAACCCTTGTAGTCTCTTCTCAAGTAGGCTACGCTCCAGAATATCATCATGTATGCCATCCAACTGTTGTGTATCTATCTCTACATCACTGAACCGGCCCCCATTTGTCTCCTTATTCTGGAAGTAGAAGAAGATCCGCGTGGTTGAACTTGCAGGGCTCATTCTTGTCACGATACAAAGCAATTCTCTTCCGCCTCGTATCGGTTATCTTTTCTACATGGAAATGGAACTCGTGGTTGTGCCATCTTCTATATTCAATATTGTCTTTGATAGTGTCCAAGATTTTTCTTTAAAATATTTCTAATTTATTGTTAATATTATTGTTCTTCTTCTTCTTTCCGATGAGGCCTGCTAAGGACCACGTGCCAATTTCAATTCAATTCTTCATACTTTGTTGTTTTCTCTTCCGTTCCCTCCAATATTCTTTCATCCTTTCACTATGCTGTTTCTTTCTGTCCTCCGACCACTACGCACCAGGTTTCATGTTCAATCTTCCCTGGAATCCTTCAACTCTTTCTAATAATCTCTCTGTCCACAGTTTCTTTTTCTCTTGTATTATTTCATTCTCAATCTTTCTTTACATCTTGAATCCAACTAGTTGTTTTCTTCTTGTCCCAAAGTACATGCAAATCCTCTTTGTTAATGTGAAATCATCCATTCAGTAAATATCTCCAAAAAATTACATTCTCCTTTTTTCTTATGGTTTCTGTTATGTTTTCTATGTTCCTGTATATTTCATCATTATATCTTAATTTCCACATTTATGTTGTTTTCATAGGGCCTAAGATTTTTCTCATGATTCTCCTTTCTAGTACCCCAACTAGATTATAGATTATTATTATTATTATTATTATTATTATTATTATTATTATTATTATTATTATTCCTCTTAACCCGTATACCGCCCTGGGTTGGGTTTTTACTCGGATTCAGCGAGGGATCCCACCTCTACCGCCTAAAAGGGCATTGTCCTGGAGCGTGAGACTTGGAGTCTGGGGATAAAACCGGGGTAGAGGATCAGTACCTCGCCTCAGGTGGTCTCACCTGTTTAGCTGAACAGAGGCCTTGAGGGGAAATGGAAAGATTGGAAGGGATGAATTAGGAAGAGGAAAGGAAGCGGCCGTGGTCTTAAGTTTTGTACTATCCCAGCATTTGCCTGGAGGGGAAGTGGGAAACCACGGAAAACTACTTCGAGGATGGCTGAGGTGGGAATCAAAGCCCCTCTGGTCAATTGACCTCCCCAGGCTGAGTGGACCCGGTTACAGCTCTCATTCCACTTTGAAAATTTCGTGGCAGAAATGGGAATCGAACCCGAACCTCCAGGGGGTGGCAAACGGTCACACTAACCACTATACCACAGAGGCAAACTATTATTATTATTATTATTATTATTATTATTATTAGTATTATTATTACATTATGTTTTACGTCGCACCGACACAGATAGGTCTTATGGTGACGATGGGATAGGAAAGACCTAGGAGTGGGAAGTGAACGTGGTCTTCAATAAGGTACATCCCCAGCATTTACCTGGTGTGAAAATGGGAAACCACGGAAAACCATCTTCAGGGCTGCCGACAGTAGGGCTCGAACCCACTATCTCCCGGATGCAAGCTCACAGCTGCCCGCCTCTAACCGCACGGCCAACTCACTCGTTATTATTATTATTATTATTATTATTATTATTATTATTAAATATGGGGGAAAATTATCTCACAAACTAAAAATGACACAAATTAGTACGCGAACGGAATGAATACATGTGCTCAAGACCATTGAATTCACAACAGATCTCTACCGGTACCGTTCAAAATCTTTCTTCTTGTAACTCAGTCTGTAAGGGTGTGGGATCCGTCTGATCATCTTCTCGGCGACATTCGTGACCTACAAGCAGAAGTATATATATATATACAAACAGTTGACGTTTCTCCAGGCCATATTCTAGAATTGATATTCACTTGGGATTTACTGCAAGACGTGAACAGGTGAATAAAGAAAGGGAAGACATGACATTTAGGATCTAACTTGAAGGATACCATCGGGTGGAAGTGAGAGTTTAGAAATGTATCGCTTTGATTCCAATCATGTTTTACAATTTGTCAGGTTTTGTTTTCAATAATGCTGTTCTGAGCACAGATTTTATGTAAATGACTGGACTTATACAGGACTTTGTCCCCTCTTCTTCTTCTACTGCCACTTTTCCGACATCTGTGGGGGTGGCGCATGTGGATTTGGCCCTGTTTAACTGCTGGGTGCCCTTGCTGACGCCAACCCTATATGGAGGGATGTAATCACTATTGCGTGTTTCTCTGCTTTTGGTAGTATTGTCTGTTATGTTGTCCGAATATGAAGAAGAGAGTTTTGGAACAAACACCGACATCCAGTCTCCGAGACAAAATAGTCAATCAAACGCCATTAAAATCCCCAACTAGGCCGGAAATCGAACCTGGGACCCTCTGAATCAAAGGACTCAATGCTGACCATTCAGCCAAGGACTCGGTGCACTTGCTCCTTCCGGTTAGTCTGAAATAAAAACAGCACTGTTTTTGGCATAGCATTAGACAGACCATTTGTTTAATCTAATAAAAAAATGGTTTTCCACGGTTTCCCAGTTTCAAACCAGAGAAACGTGTACTAAGGAGGCAGAGGCCGCAGATCGGCGTTCGGAAGGCCCAGCAACTCAAGGTCATGGCAGAATTATCTTAACATGTGATAGCTCCGGCAGATAACTTGAGGGGAAGGTTCCAAATTTACGATCAAGGTCGCTTCCTTCCCACTCCTAGCCCCCTCCTGTCCCATCGTCGCTGTAGGAAGTACGTCGGGAGGTGCGGCTTAAAGCAAAATTGTAAAAAAAAAAAAATCCATAGTTCTAGCCCTTCATCTAAGCAACTCAATGTTGAAAACATCCTAGGAATATTTTAGGTAAATAAAATAGAATTAATTAAATTTAATTTTTCGTGTGGCCTCAGGAAAGGCCTGGTGCAGGTCTTTTGATGTGACTCCTGTAGGCGACCTGCGCGTCGTGTTGAGAATGACATGATGCTGAAGATGACACATAAAACCAATTATGGTTAAAACTCCGGACCCTGTCAGGAATCGAACCCGCGACCCCTGTGACCAAAAGCCAGCATGATAAGCATTTAGCCATGAAGGCAGACATACAATATAATGAAATATGAGAACGCATACTTTACTTATTCCTAAAAACATATGCAATCCTTTCCTTAATCAGCGTTATCCGGTCGATTAGTTAGCAGTTAGACTTTTTCTACCACTACGAACAATCAATGTATGTGTGTACAGGCATCTAGCCTACCTGTAAAGAGTTCTTGAAACTTCCTCTCGAAATGCTATAAGAACTGGGCACTTTAGGGCTCTATCGTCAACTTCATAGGTCCAGTTCATTTGTGCGACGTGTACTAAGGAGGCAGAGGCCGCAGATCGGCGTTCGGAAGGCCCAGCAACTCAAGGTCATGGCAGAATTTTCTTAACATGTGATAGCTCCGGCAAATAACTTGAGGGGAAGGTTCCAAACTTATTTTATTCCTGTAAAGTTCTAATTTCATGGTTTCAATGTAGATTTTCCGCAAGTATGAGGACTCTGTTCAAATCCCTGCTGGGGTTGAACCAAGGAACATATTACAGAAGGAATTACGTAACTAAGTTAATTTGCCTAGGATTTGAATCGAAAAGAAGACGAGTAAAGAAACAAGTGATTTAGGCTGATTTTTCTAAACTGCATTTAGGCCAGTGATTTCCGATTTTTGTTTTTGTTTGATGGAGCTATCCGAGACTCGCAAATTGAATCTTTTCCGGGATCTTTAGTTTAGCCCTTCAACTTTCAGCACAATTGAGGAAATTGCTCAATTTTGCGTTTTTCTTAGCCTGCTAGGAAATATTTTGAACATCAAAATATACTAATTGTACCGCGGGTACACTTTATCCGTCCAGTTAAACTGCGCGCCTTGTTTAAGGCCATCTGCGTAATTCAATTTGAACTAATGTTATGCAAGATACTTCGCTTTGCAACTGCTAGATGTCTCTATCACCAGCCTGAGTGCCCCCTCTGGCGGGATTAAGTACAATTCATTCTTAACGCAAAGTCAAAATTTTAAAGTTCGATAACCTTAGTTTTTAAGATTGTTTGTTCATGTATCAAAGTTGTCAACACTCCTACTGCTTCCTTCTTCTATAGTTACCAACCAATCAAAAATTTTGGGAAGATTTTCTCTAACCAATTGAAATAGTATGTGTGTACAGGCATCTAGCCTATCTGTAAAGAGTTCTGGAAACTTCCTCTCGAAATGCTATAAAAAATAGACACTTTAGGTCTGTATCGTCAACTTCATAGCTCTAGTTGATTTGTGCGACGTGTACTAAGGAGGCAGAGGCCGCAGATCGGCGCTCGGAAGGCCCAGCAACTCCAGATAATGGGAGAAGTTTCTTAACATATGATAGGTCTGGCAGATAACTTGATGGGAAGGTTTAAAACTTCTTTCATTCATATAAAGTTCTAATTTCATAGTTTAAATGTATGTTCTCGGAAAGTCTGAGGACAGTGTTGAAATCCCCGCTGGGAAACATATAATGTAAGGGAATGTAAGGGTATGGGGTGACTAAATTTCTAATCATCTAACATTCTTAATACGCTTTTGGAATTTAAGGTTTCTCATTTAGTCATCCTGGCTTAAAATAGGCTTAGCGCTTGTATTTTTGGGCTATAAGCTCACATAGGGTTTTTATATATTCTAGAAGACGTGCAAATGTCTCCATCCGAACCTCTTGTTCATGGCCAATCTCGTTAAACCTTTTCTTTTTGTATTAAGGGCATTAAGAATGAGCACTCATTGCCCCTGTTTATTTTGTATTTGTTTATAGACCAGTGTGTAACATACTGTCGAGCGATAAATAAGCCCACACCAGGGCAAATATGTGTAAATACTTTAGTTAAAAACAACCTACAGGTTGTCAGGGCGCTATTAAAAACTTATGCCACTGAGAGGCTGCACTGTATTCATTTTGGAGCTCAGACTACTGGGCTATGTAAGTTAGTGGAGCAAACATGCTCTTATAAAATAGTGTACCTGTTTCAGAGCTATAATGGGCATTACTTGTATGTTATCGTGTTAATAATTCTATCGAGCTCTTCACCTGCTTTTGATCTTAAAGTCACTGTTATTGGAGCTAACTAGATCATTATTATATTGTTACTGTGTATTCAGATCATCTATTTATCAAATTTTAAAGTTAAAAAAAGCGAAGGAAAGAAATGACATTTCAAAGTTAGTGCTTTAACTTATGCTCTGGTCATTTCACCTCGGCACTTTCTTACTCCTCTGTAATCCACGATATTTTCGGAACAAGTGATAGCAGAGCGTGGTTAAATGGGCCTGGACAAAGCCCCTTTTGACGGCTTTCCTTACAATTTGAAATTGACCACTAGACATGTTTCTATTCTTTCCAAAATTTTATGCAAATTTTCCTTCACTATGTCTGGTGCTAGAGAGGTTCTTGCTCCTTGGTATTTGCGGCTGATGCCCTTCTTGATGCAAACTCAGTTGTGGAGCTAATTATGATGAAATGGACGATGGTGAATGAAAATGGGTAAAGATGTGGAAGGAATCTGCAGTGCTGTATGAATATGAACTGTTCCGGGATTTGCCTACAAGTGAAAATGAGAAAACGCGAGAAACCATTCTCAGAACAGATGACAGTGGGGTTCAAACTCACGCGTCTCCCGAAGACTTCCGGAAGAATTGTCACATTCCTGTAGCGTGCCTGCATCTCACACGGAGGGCCCATATTCAATTTCCGAGCCAGTTCAGGATGTATACCTGGATATGAAGGTTGCTTCGAGGTGCACTCAGCTTACGTGATTACAATTGAGAGCTTATCTCACGGTGAGGTACCAGTTTCAGTCTACAGAACCGAGATTAAAGGCGGAGATAATTTGTTACGATGACCATGTTTCTTCTTGTAAACTGTAGGCTTTAGTCTGATCAGCGGTCGGTTGGTAGGCCAAGGACCAACAGGGCATTAGCACAATGAAGTTTCATTTGTTTAGTTTAGTGCTGTTATTGTTTGAGTCCGACTCATTGGCTGAATGGTCAGCGTTGAGACCTTCGGTTCAGAGGGTCCCGGGTTCGATTTACGGCCGAGTCGGGGATTTTAATCGTCTCTGATTAATTCTTCTGGCTCGGGCACTGGGTGTTCGTGTTTGTCCCAACACGTTCCTCTCTATATTCACACAACACATTTAACTACCAACCACCGCAACTACACGCAATAGTGATTACATCATTCTGTATGGGGTTGGTGTCAGGATGGGCATCCGGCCGTAAAACAGGGCCATATCCACATGTGCGACACAATTCGTACTCGTGGCCCCACAGGTGTGGGAAAAGCGGTAAGAAATAGAAGAAGAGGTGCTGTTCTTCTTTGAGTCAACAATATCCATCTACTTCCTTTAAGACTTCATTTTCTAATCTAATATTTCTTGATTCACCTAACCTCGATCGACTACACTTCATGAATTTTGTTTTGGACGTGTTCATTTTTATCTTGTACTGCTTCTCCGAGACTCTGTCCATACCATGCAGTAATTTCTGCAGATCTTCGTCAGACTCTGATAAAAATAACATCATTGGCAATACTATTTTTTTCCTCTCCTTGGATTGTGATTTCTTTTCCAAATTCCTATTTGATTTCACTTACTGCCTGTTCTATGTAAAGATTGAAAAGGAAGGAAAGGGGGGAAGACTGCAGCCCTGCCTCTCTCTCTCTCTCTCTCTCTCTCTCTCTCTCTCTCTCTCTCTGGATTACTGCATGGTAGCATAAAATAATCCACCGTGTCCTAACATTTTGCGGGTAGAGTATCCACGCTCTGATATGAGCAGTTTCCATCACTTCACAGTTTTAATTAATTCTACTATTGACTTTACGATTGTGATCAAAGTAACTGAGTTAGTGCTGCGATTAAAGCAGACTTCCGTTTAAACTTGCAGGTACACACTGGTAACAGGTACAGCGTGACGACCTTCCACTTTTTATGTCAGTGGAAGCTTTGGGAAAACAACAGAGAAAAAAAGGCAGCATCCGTAAAGTCTGCTATGGAGATAAAACTAGATGTATTATTGGATTGTAAAGCACGTCTAAGTGAAGAGAAAATAGAAGTTTTGAAATATGGGATGATGGAACACAGAAACGTACGAACTTGCATAATATTCTGCTTCCACAAGTCTGGAGCCCATTATGTTGATGGCAATCTCAACAAAGCATGTCTTCTCCAAGAAGGAAGTTAGTTCGCGGTACGAGTTATCCTTGCATCGCTCTGTTTCCCCGTCAAATTTTCAGCGCAACACTTCGAAATTATCTGGATATACAGGGTGTATCGGTGATGATGCTACAAACTTTTAGGAATGATGAAGGTCGGCAAATGGATTAATTTGATTTAAGGAACCGTAGTCCGCAAACGTTAGATTCAAAACTTATTAATAATACGAATTGTTTAACATCCGTCCGTTCCTAACAGACCGTGGGGTTTCGTAATTTCGTCCCCCAGTAATCCGTTAACGTATATGAAGCCAACGACATTAGTGATGGGACATTCGATTAATTTTACTGAATCGATTCATTTGATTCCATTCACGTTACTGAATCGATACGGTGATCCTATTCACGGCACATTAGAGTCACCGTTCCTACTGCATCTGTGTAGTATGTACTGGTAAGACTGCAGCAACAGCATTCAGTGCTCGCTGCTGCCATCTGGTCTTCATACTATGAACTCCTTTTTTTAGAATGAATGCTAGTCACTCTAATACATCGAAGATTTCCGGCGACGCATGATGAGAAATTTCTGGGATTAGGAAGGTGGCAGCCATGGTCTTAATTAAGGTACAGTCCCAGCATTTCCTGGTGGTGAAAATGGAGAACTACGGAAAACCATCTTAACGGCTGCCGACGATGGGATTCGAACCCACTATCCCCGAATGCAAGCGCATAGCTATGCGATACTAACCTCGCGTGCAACTCACTCAGTCATTTTTGAAAATATGTATTTTTCTATCAGTAGACGATTTTTAAAAATCGTCATATTTTGTATAGCCTACCCGAGATGTACAGTAGCCCACTGGTTTTCTGATTCAACATACTGTTAGTTAAGTTACTGAGTCAGTCGGCTTACTTACTGTCCACATATAATTGAAGTCTTGTGCAACGATGTGACATGCGAACTGAGAGCACACTGAGGCGTTCTTCCCAATATAAAACAGGTATTTTTGAGTGGTCATGAGCATGACTCATAGTCATAGGGCAGGCTAGAGTCGAGTTTAATTAATTGTCAAATGTCAACTAAGTTATAATACTAAGATTTATTAAACTAACAAATAGTACAACCTAATAGCCTACCTACTTACTAGCTACTTCAGAATTATGTTTTGACTACCTTCTTAACATTGCAAATAAATCCATCTGTTATTTAAACCTCCCTGTACCGAGCTCGATAGCTGCTGTCGCTTAAGTGCGGCCAGTATCCAGTATTCGGGAGATAGTAGGTTCGAACCCCACTGTCGGCATCCCTGAAAATGGTTTTCCGTGGTTTCCCATTTTCACACCAGGCAAATGCTGGGTCTGTACCTTAATTAAGGCCACGGCCGCTTCCTTCTCACTCCTAGCCCTTTCCTATCCCATCGTCGCCGTAAGACCTATCTGTGTCGGTGCGACGTAAAACAACTAGCAAAAAAACCTCCCTGTAAGAAGAGGACAGTGAATGCAAGTAGGTATTATTTTCAAATGAGCTGAGCTCGATAGTACATTATAGCATACGATTCTTTCAGTGTATCATGGCTCTGTATGTATTGCTTCAGAGGAAGTCCGGCTCCCCGCTAATGTCAAGTGTACCGATAATGAACCATGTGTGTGTTGTGTCTCACTGATCCGTTCTTGCAAACGATTATTTCGGTGTGCCATGATTCACTGTCTCGCTGCAGCAGAAGCTCGGCTCCGCTCCAACGTCCAGTGTCTCGCTAGTAAGCCGTGAGTGCGCCACTCAGCGCTGTCCGCTGGGAGTAAGCTGAATCGTGTGCCGTGAGCTCGCCGTTCTTGTGAATCGATTCACTCGGACACTTGAATGAATCGATACACTACTTCGGATCATACATTCAGTAGCCAACACTAAACGACATGGGTTTGTCACTTTTAAACACCCTTAAAAGCCACCGATCTCAATCGAGTTTGAACCCGTAAACTTGGGATTAGTAGACCAACGCCGTATCCACTACACCATTACGGCCGGCAATCAAAAGTTAAAGCAAAAATCGGTCTGATACCTCTGATTTCTTCTTGTGGGGCCCTGTGAATAGCCTTATGTATGAGACACCTGTCGGGAATGAAGAGGCTCTCTTGGGAAGAATTTTCGCTGCCTGCGACGCTGTTCAAACGACACCGGGGATATTCGAACGGGTACGACAGAACTTTGTCCGACAATGCCGTGCCTGCATTGACGCACGGGGACGCCATTTCCAATGTAGCAGCTTGTGAAACTTGTAGAGATAAACGGACTTAAATTAGTAGGATTTTGTTTAACTTATGACTCCATAGTTTCCGGACTACGGTTCCTGATCTCAGATTAATCCATTTGCCATCCTCCATCATCCCTGAAAGTTATAACATCATCACGGATAAACACTGCATAATATTCATTATCTAAAAGTTTAAGACTTGAAATCAGTGAGTACACAATTCATAATTTAAAATATTAGTGAGCATCTTGGATTATGTTGTGCGTTAGATTTTGCTAGACCGTGAAATGAAAATGGGACTGATAGAATTGGACGTAGATGATGAGATGAGTAAATAAGTGGGTAAGAGATAATGGTTCACATAAACCATATCACATTATAAGTGATATCTGAACATTTACCGAGCGAGCTTCTCGTGCTGTATGAGGCACGCAATTGTGAGATTGCATTCGGGAGACAATGGATTCTGACCCCACTGTCTGAAACCCTGAAGACGGTTTTCAGTCAATGAATAGGCTTTTCTCTCCCACAAATTACCAGTTAGTTCTATAGAATTTTTTCTTGAACCTATATCATGTTAGGAATACGTGCTTTATTATATTTATTTAACTTCTTAGCTTCGTTTGTCCTTGTCTTATATTAAAATAATAAGCAAAGGAAGATGAAATTATTTTAACTTCCCCTGATAGCCACCGTAATGTAAGAAACCACTAGCCTCTCATTAATTAAATATTCTACGCGTATATTTTAATAATGGCTTGTGGGCCCAAACTGCTCCGCGGGATTACTTATAAATAGGTCTGATAACTCGTCATGATATGCCTGACGCAGTCATATTGTTTTGTCTGCCCTTTTCAATAGTTTCATGAAAATTTATTACCGGCAATTTAGTTCATAACACTTCTTTCCATACAATATTCTCTCTGTACTTCGACCATTCGGTCGTATAAGGTTCATTTTCAAATGATCTTGTCCGAGATAGTCCAACATACAATTGACCGTGGCCGAATACTGGTTCGGGGAAGTTGACTACCCACTTTTTAAATAGTTTGTTCCTGCGCTTTATTAATGGTCACACCTTTGGATATTCAACTGGATAACTTCCCATCTGTAAGTACATAGACAGTTTTCTCGTTCCACCATATAGGTTATTAGAAACGTAATGCCATCTGTTGAGTAAATTCAGAAGCTGGGGAAGGTCAGATAATCAAAGAGAATTTAGCTGAAAATACTATTCGTCCATCATCATAAGAAGTGCACACTCTCTGGTTTGACAGGTGGTAATCAAACATGGCTGCATGCAGTAACATTATTAAGGATGAAAAACACATGTATCAGAATATTAATGAAAGTGTTAGTCGCTTAGCAACCTGTTAAGTACAGAATGTATTGCGGGTTAGGGTAAGACTTCGCCTGCAATTATTAGTGAGATCCTTTAACGATTTGATTTCATGTCCACTCAAAGTTGGCTGAATTTAGAGACCTATTAATGTCTCATGATTCACCGGCAGGTTATTCCGGAGAGACTAAAATAGAAATAAGCAAATCGTCCAGTACAACGGATGCACAGATTTGTCATAGCTGTTTTTAATAAACTTTTAATATACCGATATACCACATTTTAGCTACATAAGACATGTGAAATCCTTCATTTTCGACCAATAGAACAAGAGAGGAAGCAGTGTTTCGAATTGCTCATGCTCCAAATATATTGTCTGTCTGCACGTTATAGAGAAATCAATGGCAATATATATCAATGGTTCCTAGTGGATTAAAAGTTCACTATTATAGCAGCCTGCGGCATATCAACGCTACGAGAGTTATAAAAGTTAACTGTCATAACACGCTTGGACTATCACTTCAAAATTTTCTCATTTCTTAAAATCCTTTGGACGTTTAATTTTTCAAAAACGTCTCGTAGCTGTTACTTATCACTAGAGCCCTAATTTTTATGCATTAATAGGTTAGAATGCAAACTTACTGAAGCGAGTAACAAGTACAGTCTACCTTCACAACGATTATGCTATGGGGTTTGCATAAACATTAGGGGTACTGCCCATCAGAACCCCTATAATTTATGGTACTCTTGCTACATTATTGAAGAGCACGTGGCCTACACTTTATCCTAAACTAATTAGTTTGCAGTCTAACCTGTCACTGCATAAAAATCCGGGCTTTACTTATCACCTAACAGAAATTTTACTGCCGACTTTCCTCTCGTCTCATGAAAAATCGCAATGGGTGGGTGAGTGAGTGAGTGAGTGAGTGATTGGTATTTCGCAATTATTGTAACAGACATGAAAGTAACTAGAATGATTGCGGGTACAAAGGTGTGGTAAAAATGCTAGAATGTTACTCGGAATGAGGAGAGTAATATTTAGGAATGAACTCGATCGATGAAAGTTTACACATAAACCGGCTCCGGTGGTGGGATTGTGTGAGGCGAATGGAGGACGATAAGTTACCTAGGAGAATAATGTACTTTGTTATGAAGGGTAAGAGAAGTAGAGGGAGATCGCGCTTATAGGTGGGACACGAATAACAGTAGCTACAAACATTAGTCATGATGTCCGGCTCCGTGGCTAAATGGTTAGCGTTCTGGCCTTTTGTCACAGGGGTCCCGGGTTCGATTGCTGGCAGGTCGGGAATTTTAACCATAATTAGTTAATTCCGATGGCACGAAGGATGGGTGTATGTGACGTCTTCATCATCATTTCATCCTCATCACGGTGCGCAGATCGCCTGCGGAGGTCACATCAAAATACCTCCATCTGGTGAGCCGAACTTGTTCTCGGACACTCCCGGCACTAAAAGCCGTACGCCATTTCATTAGTCATGACAGACAATGCGAGCTCCTGCATATTGCTTGTTGAAATGTATATTATGCAGTACTTATTAAGTATAGTAAATGAGTAGCTAAAGAACAATTATACTGCCACGTAGAAACTTTACGACATCACCTGCATTCGCAAGAATCACCGCGAACGTAAGCGCAGATGTTTATTGTCAGGCCTTGAGACTTGAAATAGGCGCATGCGTGGAAGCTATGTTTACCCCTCGCACCTCTTAACACGCATCCACGCGACTTCTTGTTAGACGACTGCAGTACTGTAGATTCAGTTCTTAATGATTTAAATATAGCAGGTATAGAACTAAATTAGGTCACAGAACTAGTTACAGATGGAAGATTGTGGCGGTGGTTAATTCACAAAGGTTTGCAGACTGAACGTTGAAAGGCATAACAGTCTACAGTGAATATGTATGCGCAGTGAAAACTTGATATCTCCAATCACATCAGGAGCTAATTTTTATTTTATCGAAATTTTGAGATGTAGAGAATACCATGTTTGAGCATATAGCGTATAAATGAATCATACGTATCTACGAGCTTATACTGAATACAGCATTTTTCACAGTATTTAAAAGTATACTAATAAACTTGTATTTTACGGTACCGTTTTTACTGCAACCCTTATTAAAGTAGATTTTTTGAAGATAGAATACAGTACATACAGCAGTGAAACAAGAAATATACCTCCATTAACACCTTTGGAAAAAATCCGTTAGTCTCTTCGGTTTCTTACTGTTAACCTTCTTTTCTTCCACATACTTCTCAACAGTATTTATCACTGTGAAAATGACTGGCATTTATATTCTACTGACCCTGTATGTAGGTTCGAAATCACGTAGCCAAGTTTCGTAAATGGAGCTTATCATCCACGACTTCCGGAGTTGCTTTTGTTAGTGACCGGTAATGAACTCACGCCCGAGAAAACAGCTACGCTTCGCCAATTTGTGATCACTACAAGTTTGTTTTTCGCCTCCCATCGTATTAGCTCCCAGCACCCCTGTAAATCTTTCTTTATTTGTTAACTGTTCCTTTCAAACTACAGTGTATTGCACAGTCTATGTTGTACAAACTTCGAGTTACACAGTATTTTTTGTTTCAAGGGAAGAAACGTTTGCTTCGAGAAATCGAGAAATTCGTGGAACCAAATTTCGAGCAATAGGGAAATAAATCCACGTCAAGAATATGACAAACGGCCGGGAAATTGATGTTACTTCGAGATACTGAAAATTTGAGTAATGAAGGTTCGAGATATCGGGGTACGACTGTACCTGTATGTACAGGATATTTCAGGAATAATAGTAAATATGTCAGGAGACAGTAGTATGGATTCTTTGGAATGATAAACTGCATGTAAACGTGAGTGACCACAGAAGTGTAAGAATGTAAAAGTTGAATGGGCGGACAAGGAATTGATTAGAGCAGAACTTAATTATCACAACAAATTTTGAAATTTTATTTCTTTACTTTTCCAAATTAAAAGTAAAAAAGTGAATGACTAACAACAATATTAATGATCTCGTCAGCAATAATAACGACTTAAAGTCCTAAAATCAAGAACAAAATTTACAATAATTGTTAATAGTTTCGTCGATTTACATCGAAAAGTGTGTTATTGCTCTTGACAGGAACAATATTTTACAAAGAGCATGTGTTTCTCCGATCATTTATTCAACATATATGTGTCTGAGCTCCAAGAGGTACTATAGTCCAGCATCGCAGAAGCATTCATTTCTTATGACGCGCTTAAGTTACACGTGACAATCCATCAGTTGTCCTCAATTAAAGTACACTGACTGACAGAGCAAATGCAACACCAAGAAGGAGTGGTTCGAAAGGGATGAAAGTTGGGGAAAAAACAGAGACGGCACGGATGAATAATTGATGTTTATTTCAAACCGATATGCAGGTTACACAATGCGCACGGCATCGACTCAGTAGGATGTAGGACCACCGCGAGCGGCGATGCACGCAGAAACACGTCGAGGTACAGAGTCAATAAGAGTGCGGATGGTGTCCTGAGGGATGGTTCTCCATTCTCTGTCAACCATTTGCCACAGTTGGTCGTCCGTACGAGGCTGGGGCAGAGTTTGCAAACGGCGTCCAATGAGATCCCACACGTGTTCGATTGGTGAGAGATCCGGAGAGTACGCTAGCCACGGAAGCATCTGTACACCTCGTAGAGCCTGTTGGGAGATGCGAGTAGTGTGTGGGCGGGCATTATCCTGCTGAAACAGAGCATTGGGCAGCCCCTGAAGGTACGGGAGTGCCACCGGCCGCAGCACATGCTGCACGTAGTGGTGGGCATTTAACGTGCCTTGAATACGCACTAGAGGTGTCGTGGAATCATACGCAATAGCGCCCCAAACCATGATGCCGCGTTGTCTAGCGGTAGGGCGCTCCACAGTTACTGCCGGATTTGACCTTTCTCCACGCCGACGCCACACTCGTCTGCGGTGACTATCACTGACAGAACAGAAGCGTGACTCATCGGAGAACACGACGTTCCGCCATTCCCTCATCCAAGTCGCTCTAGCCCGGCACCATGCCAGGCGTGCACGTCTATGCTGTGGAGTCAATGGTAGTCTTCTGAGCGGCCGCCGGGAGTGCAGGCCTCCTTCAACCAATCGACTGGAAATTGTTCTGGTCGATATTGGAACAGCCAGGGTGTCTTGCACATGCTGAAGAATGGCGGTTGACGTGGCGTGTGGGGCTGCCACCGCTCGGCGGCGGATGCGCCGATCCTCGCGTGCTGACGTCACTCGGGCTGCGCCTGGATCCCTCGCACGTGCCACATGTCCCTGCGCCAACCATCTTCGCCACAGGCGCTGCACCGTGGACACATCCCTATGGGTATCGGCTGCGATTTGACGAAGCGACCAACCTGCCCTTCTCAGCCCGATCACCATACCCCTCGTAAAGTCGTCTGTCTGCTGGAAATGCCTCCGTTGACGGCGGCCTGGCATTCTTAGCTATACACGTGTCCTGTGGCACACGACAACACGTTCTACAATGACTGTCGGCTGAGAAATCACGGTACGAAGTGGGCCATTCGCCAACGCCGTGTCCCATTTATCGTTCGCTACGTGCGCAGCACAGCGGCGCATTTCACATAATGAGCATACCTCAGTGACGTCAGTCTACCCTGCAATTGGCATAAAGTTCTGACCACTCCTTCTTGGTGTTGCATTTGCTTTGTCAGTCAGTGTATTTACCCCAAGTAGCCCTGATTTGGGCATATCTATTGCTCAACAGTTTATAACTTACTGTTCCTAAAGGGAACTTCACACCAGAAACAAGTATTGAATTAACAGGGGCATGACTGCCCATACTAACTGGCCTTAGTGTAAAAAAGAAATGGTTGAATATGACTCGCGATAAACAAAAGGCTAGCAGCCGAAACACTTTCCCTCCTTATAGAAATAGTTAAAAACATAAGTGGGCTTATGGCCCAGTGATACAGAGGCTAAGCCTATTCTACAGCGGGACTACTAAGTAAGAAATATTAAAGCCAAGTATGACTAAAGAAATTTAGAGGTTTTGAAAACTCTATTCACCCCATGACAAGTTGAATGGGAACCGACAGAGGGTAATCACTATTTATTACCTTATATTACTTATTTCCCCGTAAGGAATAGGATAGATTCCTCAGACTTGCCGGAACTTCTACATAAATAAAAGAGGTTGACACCTTCCCCTCAAACTATGAGCAGGAGCTATCACATAGCTATGAAAATTCTGCCATTACCTTGAGTTGCTGGGCCTTCCTAACGCCGCCCGCGCCCCTGCCTCCTGGTTCACGTCAGTACACTCTCCTCACACTGGAGCGATTCAGACAATACGGCCCAACAGCGCTCAGCTTTTATAATATTTATGAGGGGAAGCTTCCAGAACTCTTTACTGATATGCTGGATTCCTGCACACCCCACCCCCTAATTTTAATTAGCTAGAGAAAATATTTACAAGTTTCTGATAGGCTGATTACTATTTAAAAAGGAACCAGCACAATTGTTGATATCCTTGATACATGAACAAAACAATCCTCAAAATCTAAGGTTTGCCAACGGCAAAAATAATATTTTCTGTAAAAATTAATTATAGTTGATCCCACTAGAGGGGGCACTTAAAGCGATGACAGAGACATCTAACATTTGGAAACCAAAGCATGTGGTCTTGCACCAGTTCAAGTTTGTTTACATGGATGGCCTTATAGAGGGCGCGCAGTTTAACTGGCTGGAGAATGTGTTCCCCCGGCACAATAATAATAATAATAATAATAATAATAATAATAATAAGAAGAAGAAGAAGAAGAAGAAGAAGAAGAAGAATGTTATTGGTTTTTCGTCCCTCTAATTACTTTCGCGGCTTTCGAAGACGCCTAGGTACCAGAATTTAGTCCAGCAAGATTTATTTTACGTGCAAGTAAATTTACTGCACCTTCAAATACTACCAGACAGAGTCAAGATCGAACCTGCCAAGTTAGGGTAAGAAGATTATCGCCTCAACCCGGCTGATTCGAATTTACTGTGCGAGTTGCGTTACAGCTGCTTGTGCGGTACGAATGATAACAACATTAAGAACTTTATTAGAGACATACGAATGACTTACTGATGCATTTATTCAGGCCACCACTGTCGCAAGACCTTACTCCATAATGTTTATATTTATAAATAAAACGAAACAAAATTCCATGGCGCACATCCCCGAAGAGCCATGGCCTACCAAGCGACTGCTGCGCAGGCCGAAGTCCTGCAGATTACGACGTGTCGTGGTCAGCACCGGCGGATGCTCTCGGCCGTCATTCTTGGCTTTCCACACCGGGGCTGCCATCTCAGCGTCAGATAGCTCCTCGATTGTAATCGCGTAGGCTGAGTGGGTCTCAGATGCAGGTAGAAACCCTCACCTGTCCGGGAATCGTACCCTGGGCCAATTAAGAGTCAGGCAGGCACGCTACCCCTACACTGCGGTGCCGGCTCGTTTGTATTTGTAGAAGAATAAAAAGGATAGGTTTGACGACAGTGTCGTTTAAAACCACTATCTCCCGAATACACGCTGAGAGCTAAGTGACACAGACCTCGTAGTTGACTCGCTCGGTGACAAGACAGCCGAAAGTTACAATAAAGTCGGTAATGAAATGTCGTATGGCTTTTAGTGCCGGGATATCCCAGGACGGGTTCGGCTCGCCAGGTGCAGGTCTTTGTATTTGACTGCCGTAGGCGACCTGCGCGTCATGATGAGGATGAAATGATGATGAAGACAACACATACACCCAGCCCCCGTGCCGTAGGAATTAACCAATTAAGTTTAAAATCCCCGACCCGGCCGGGAATCGAACCCGGGACCCTCTGAACCGACGGCCAGTACACTGACCGTTCAGCCAACGAGTCGGACTCAATAACGTCGGTGAGATATTCGAACACGTGGTGTGAACTGTTGCAAACGAGGCATGTTTGTGGAAAATGAATTGATGAATTTGTCATTTTGTTGAACTGTTGCATATTATTTAGGGTTTTGGTGAGTCTTAAATAACAGTTTGGTATTATTCTTACCTGTATCGTACAAGCATCTGCAATTTCACACACATTGCACATTGGGTACGTGGACGTTTGTCCTTTTGTATTTGCAGTACTCCATACTGCAGCGTCCGCAAATATTTGCTGTTCCTCATGATACATTCCGTATGTATAGATTATGTATTCTACCGCTGATATTAATGCTACGTCTCTATTGACACTTAAGTGATTCTACACTTGTCATGATGAGGAATTGGCAGAATAATTTTCTGAAAACCGACGCGAGTCTCTTTTATTTGCTCTTTGTTTTACGTTGCACCGACACAGACACGTCTTATGGCGACGATGGGATAGGAAAGGCCTAGGAATTGGAAGGAAGTGGTCGTGGCCTTAATTAAGGAACAGTCCCAGCATTTGCCTTGTGTGCAAGTGAGAAGCCACTGAAAACCATCTTAATTTCGAGTCTCTGAAACTCAGGGACTTGTATAGGCTTAGTATGTAGCTACTATAAAAAGCCCGTCAAAATATCCACAGCCCTTCAAGCCAGCAACTCAATGTTGAAAACATCCTAAGGATATGAGTTACGAATTTTAGGTAAGTAAAACATAATAAAATATGTGAATATATTCTTTATTTATTCCTAAAAATTACAATCACAGAGCTCGATAGCTGCAGTCGCTTAAGTGCGGCCAGTATCCAGTATTCGGGTGATAGTGGGTTCGAGCCCCACCTTTTGCAGTCCTGAAGATCGTTTTCGGTGGTTTCCCATTTTCACACCAGGTAAATGCTGGGTCTGTACTTTAATTAAGGCCATGGCCATTTCCTTCCCACTCCAAGTCCTTTCCTCTCCCATCGTTGTCATAAGATCTATATGTGTCGGTGCGACGTAAAGCAAATTATAAAAATTAAGAAAAACAAAAGTTACAATCCTTTTCATAATCATCATTATCCGGTCGATAAGATTAGAAGCTTTCCTTTTCTACCACTACGAGCGCTAACGTGAGTCAATGCAGAATTTTACTTACGCTCTTATAACTACATTCGGTGTGGAAATTTTTCAAAAATCAACAAACGCCTAAGGACATTGAACCAAGGAACACATCGCAGAAAGAATTATATAAAAAAGGTTAATGTATCTAGTATTTTAATCAAAATAGAAAACGAGTAAAGGAACAAGCGATTTTAGGCTCCTTTTTGTGAACTGCATTTAAGCCGGAAGCGATTTTCGAAATTTTAAATCTTTCCGAGCCCCTTCACCCTTTAACTTTAGGCCCAATTGAGAAAATTGCTTAGTTTTACTTTTTTCGTAGTATGGGGATCCCTGATTTATTTGCTGTGAAATGTTTTCAAAATTAATAAATTTATGTGCTTACTGATCAGACATTTTTGTAAGCTGTTGAATGTCATATTAATCGAGATAGGTTTTTGGCAAGCCTAGTTTAGGAAAAGCTGATGTTTGGTAAGATGGTAACAATTTCCCGACCCTTCTGCATACGAAATAGAACTTATTTGTTGGTGGTGTAATCTATCCATGAAGTATGAAGCATTCTTAGGAATATTCTCATTTCATATGCTTCTATTCTGCTCTTCATTGTCAAATTCTAGGCATATTCAATTGTGTAAACAATTCCTTCCTTTATACAGGGTCGGGGATGAGTTGGGATGAATTTAGAGTGTAGACAAGACAGAACGTCATAACGATAAGTTCCAGGTTTCAAGTGTTTAAGTATTTAAACAGAAAGAAACCTACACGTTTATACATTTCTAAATATTTTGAGTGTTATTTGATAGAACTTGATGATGTCCTTTCAAGAACGATACCTGGCAATCTATTTAAATTAAGCTGTTTACTTTTCAAGCATAACACTGTAATCATATGTTGTATTCTCCAGGTAGTTTATTGATTACCGGGCGAGTTGGCCGTGCGCGTAGAGGCGCGCGGCTGTGAGCTTGCATCCGGGAGATAGTAGGTTCGAATCCCACTATCGGCAGCCCTGAAGATGGTTTTCCGTCGTTTCCCATTTTCACACCAGGCAAACGCTGGGGCTGTACCTTAGTTAAGGCCACGGCCGCTTCCTTCCAACTCCTAGGCCTTCCCTATCCCATCGTCGCCATAAGACCTATCTGTGTCGGTGCGACGTAAAGCCCATAGCAAAAAAAAAGTTTATTGATTGTTTACTGTTACGAATATTATTACCTGATAATTATGTGTGAAGCGAATTTTTGTACATTTCGTTCTGACGTTGACTGATATTTTAAAACCACTTTTGTAGTTTAATAGTTACTGTTCTGTGTTTAATTTCAAATTTTAGTTATAGATTATACTTCTTTCTCGTTAATTAAACAAATCTCTTCAGTTCGGATAATTATTTCATCATCACTTCTCACCGTGCCTATGCAGTTGAACTGGAACTTAAACGGCATTCAGGGTGTCACAATACATCTCAGAGACCGTTGAAACTATGGATTCGACGCTAATGTTGGTCGTTTTCCATTATTTTTGTATGCCATTTCCTCCCTTTGGTTTGCTAGGGATGTCTTACCCACTCGAATATCTTTTATAGGTAGTAACTGATATGTTTATGAAGTGCAACCCTTCTCACCCACCTTGACAAAGAAGGCTGAACTTAGACATAAGGGAAGCAGAAAGTGTTAGGCTCAAAAATGGCAATTTTCGTTTTAGAGCTTAAAAAGTCTCTAATCTTTCCTGAAGAATTTTCTCTATTATTTATTTTGCTGAAGTTATATTTGAGGCAATAAAATTAGGTTTAAACATAACTCTGCACGCTGAATATCATTAGCTACCAGCCAAATATAATTTATGGATTTTTCCATAAGTCATAATTTTTGCAACCTTTTTCTCAGAAACTATCATATAAATGCATTTGAAACTTGGTGGCCTATCAGACACTATATAGATCTGCTGGTGGAAGTAAATTTAATCTGATATCTTGATTGGTTCATGAAGGCCAGGTTGAAGAGCATTGAAAATTTTACAGAAAATTTCAGTTTTCAGCTGGGGTATAACAACTTATTTCTCAGCTCCTATAAATAATAGGACAATAATTTTACTTCAGCAGCTCATAAATCGTTTAAATATTATTAAGGCACAGTGTCTTCGGTCTGGTGTGAGCATTTTGTCAAAAAAAGGTACATCATTTAAGGGAATTTTTAACAGCATTCTTTTAAAATAATATTTTTATAATGTTCTTACTGATATAAATTATTAAACTTAGAAGCTTCATATTTTACTCAAATAATTATTAATGTATTCTGAATACATCAAAGAAACATTCAATGAAATACATCTTTTAGTTTCTGAGGCATGTAACTAAATATTGGAAGTTGAAATTTCATCGTTTCACACTTCTCGGTTCCCTTAAACAAAATGTGGAGTGTTACTGTTCATCTCAGTGACCACGAAACCATTGGATTCGACAATATTTTTGATTATTTTCATACGCCACCCACTCCGCACTAGCTTAGATTTACGCACGTGCCTACTTCGAGCACCAGATCTGTATTCAGCTGTAGAATGCTCGAGTTGACGTTGCCATGGTTACGGCTGGTCATTTCCTCATCCGATTACCAGAGCGAGGTAATGTGATAACAATATCTCCACAACGGTTGGTTTTAAACAAAAGCCCGTTCCTGAGTTATGTTCTTCGCGTCGCGAGGCTCAAAATGAGCTTTGTCTCGTTCTTGTAGGTCAAATTCGATATTTCGTCAAATTGGCCTATGCTAATGTGCCAACGGGCTTAAATCTTGGGAATTGAGAAGGATGTTAAAATTTCTTTTAGACGGCCTTACCCGCAAGGTGCTAAAAGATAGGTATAGAAAATATGGTTCAGATTGGTGGAACGGTGTGGATTTGTATAAGGAGCGGACAGACAGACAGTCAGACAGAGAGACAGACAGACAGACAGACAGACAGACAGACAGACAGACAGACAGACAGACAGACAGACAGAATGAATATTGGAGGTAGAGGGGTAATAATTGACACACATGATTGGCATGACATTGGGTTTTATTGACACCAAAATAAAGTACACAAAATGATCAACGGATGGCGCTGGACAGCAATACGCGAGGTACAAATATCCACACATAAAACCCAAATCCCATGGCACAATAGCCCCGAAGGGCCATGGCCTAACAAGTGACCGCTGCTCAGCCCGAAGGCCTGCAGAATACGAGGTGTAGTGTAGTCAGCACGATGGATCTTCTCGGCTGAGTTATCCTTGGCTTTCTAGACCGGGGCCGCTATCTTACCTCAGATAGTTCCTCAATTATAATCACGTAGGTTGAGTGACCTGGCCGTTAATCGAACCCGGTGCCTCCGGGTAAGAGGCAGGCACGCTACCCGTACACCACGGGGCCGTCCACAAATTTCCACATATGCTTGACAAAACATGATGTTTTATTAACACCAACAATGAATGCACAAACAGGCAAACAGAATGCGCTGGACAGCAACACGTCAGTGATGCCGCATGAGGCCTGTGTACGGTATAACAGAGCTGTGGTGAGAGAGGGCGTCAGATGCGCCCACAATCATGGCATGTTGAAGTTGCCAGAAAAGGCAAGGTTAGTGAAGCATTATTTACCGTCGGCAAGACTTAAAATGGTTTTCCGTTGTTCCCCATTTTCACTCCAAACAAATTCAGGAGATGAATCCTAATTGAGGTCACGGATGCTTCCATTCCAGTCTTATCCCTTTCCCATCTCATTATGAAAGATCTAACTGAGTCGATTTTACTTGAAACACTGGCAAAATTATAAGCTCGCCCTCTCTTGTTTATTGCTGTTCAAACAAGGAATTACAAATCTTACGTTCCGTTGCCATTTTTGTATTTTGGTGTTTTATTGTTTTAGATTTTTCTGTCCACCATCGGACTGGTTAAAAGTGTTAATTGTTAACAATAGGTTTTCGGAAGGTTTTGTGCTCGGTTGAATATAACTTACAAAATAACTGACAAAATTTGCATATTGGATCTAATACATAAATGTTTCAAATTGTCACAATTTTTTTGCTGCAAATATATTTACCATTGAAACAATACAATAGTATAAACAATTCGTTAACTGAAGTCCTCAATATATTCTAATGTATTTTTATTTTATTTCAGGTAAGGATGATTCTCTACATCCGTGTAGGTGATATTGAAGTCCATAAAAGGTATGTACATTTTTTACGGGACCATTCATTGGACTGAATTTTATTTTCAAAACAATTCTAGGTGGGGGGGCACGGGGGGAGATATAAAAATAATAGGATAATATAGGCAAAATATCGCATTTGTAGTATAAGGACGAGACAAAGCTCAATTTAATCCTCTTGACGCAAAGAACAAAACTCGGTAAGCCCTACGGGCCCTAAAACCAACCGTTACGGAGATATTGGCTCTGCACCACCCCTGCTCTAAGAATCGGATAAAGTAATGAACTGCCGTAACCATGGCATCGTCTGCTCCAGGATTCTAGAGCAGCGAAATTATCTACAATAAATCACAAAAACCTAACATGTTATAGACATGAAAATTGATATTTGGAATCCCCTTTAAAAATAACAGAACACACATATTCGTTTTCAGATAATCCACTTAAGGGGGGGGGGTGAAGGATGTGAGGAAGGAGTTCATTATTTATATGAGGATACATATATCTCAAAAAATGAAGATGTTACACACTTTAAAATTGGTACTTGGAAACTCCTTTAAAAATGAACACACTCTTTTTTTAAAATCCACTTAAGTGGGTGAAAATAATAAAAAATGTGGGTGAATTTTTAAAATGAGTATCTTCTTCCTCTATCGCTTTACACACACCTGTGGGGTTGCGGGTGCGAACCGTGTCGCACATGTGGAGTTGACCCTGTTTTACGGCTGGATGCCCTTTCTGACGGCAACCGTATGTGTAGGGATGTAATCTACACTTCTATACTAATATTATAAAGAGGAAGCATTTGTATATTTGTTTGTAACGGATAGACTCGAAAACTACTGAACCGACTTTAAAAATGACTTCACCTATAGAAAGCTATATTGCCAATGAGTAACATGGGCTTTATTTTATTTTCTAAACAATTCAAGGGGGCGACGGGGCAGATATAAAAACATCTGAATAATAGGCTAATATAGGCGAAATCGAATTTGTCGTACAAGGACGAGACAAAGCTCATTTTAAGCTCCTTGACGCAAATAACAAAACTCGGTAAACACGTCGGGCCCGAAAACCATGTTTTGAAGGCCCTAAAACCAACCGCTATGGAGATATTGGAACCACACTACCCCTGCTCTAGGAATCGGATAAATAAACGAATGGCCGTAACCATGGCAACGTCAGCTCCAGGATTCTACAGTAGCTAGATTATGCATGTACGTTTGGGCATAGCTGCCAACCAAAATTAATACACATATGACTTACTAATCTGGAAAAAATAAACTGTTGTGTAAGACGCTCATAGCACTCGTTTGGGCGGGGATGGAAAGAGAGTGAAGTAGGAAAAATAATAGCCCCGGAGATCTCCGTAGTACAGCGACCAGCGGTTGCCGACGGGCCTCCGCTTTAACGTACTGGCTTAGGTTTCAGCATTTTGCGGAGTCTGTTACCTATAGTTTAAACTATTTTCTATCAAATCATGGAGTAGTAGGATCACTGATGTTATTAGTGCCGATATTTTGGTCCACTTTTACGATCATTGTAACCATGAAAACAACCTATGTACTGTACACAATTGCCAAGATGGTGCGCCCATGACCATTCTCAGCATTTATACTCACATTCATAATATGATGTGCGGCATGAGTGACAAGCCATGACAATTATAATTCTCGATAATTATAGCAGTTTATTTTATGCATCGCGTATTTCCTTGATCATTTGTAATAGTTACGAAATGTCAGGTCGAACAAATACATTCAATAATATTTATATTTGTGGTACTATCTAGCGGAAGTATACTTACACTAAACCTGCAGATTTGTGAAGGGAGCAGGTGTATCTAGGTGGGAATGAAGGAAAGACATGGTAGCAAAGGATGTTATAGGTCGACAATATTTAGAAGCCCCATGAAGAAAAGAAGATGATACACTATAATTCCAAACATGACAGATAATTTCTACGTACTTAAGTAAATACACCAGTGATATAAATATCTAATGAAGTCAGTCACACCGATAGTATGAGTAACTAAAGCCAGTTTCTGATAACCCGTACGAAGAACGGGTACTTCTGCTAGTTAATATTATAAAGAGGAAAAATGTGTATATTTGTTTGTAACAGATAGACACAAAAACTACTACACCGATTTTAAAATTGAGTTCACCTATAGAAAGGTACATTGTCAGTGAGTAACATGGTCTGTATTTTTTTCAAAACAATTCGAGTGGGGCGATGGTGGGGGGGGGGGCGTTATAAAAATATATAATAGGCTAATATAGGCGAAATCGAATTTGTCGTACAAGGACGAGAAAAGGCTCATTTTAAGCCTTTTGACGCAAACAACAAAACTTGGTAAGCCCTACGGGCCCGAAAACCATGTTTTAAGGCCCTAAAACCAACCGTTATGGAGATATTGGCACCACACTACTCCTACCTTAGGAATCGGATAAAAGAAATGTACCGCCGTAACCATGACAACGTCAGCTCCAGGATTCAAGAGCAACGAGATTATGCATGTACGTTTGGGCATAGCTGCCAACCAAAATTGGTGCACATATGACTTACCATCTGGAAAAAATATACTGTTGTGTAAGACACTCATAGCACTCCTTTGGGCGGGGATGAAAGGGGGTGAAGAATATATATATGTTATTGTTTGTATGTATGTATTACATCTCCCCCTAAACCACTGGAGCAATTTCAACCAAAATTGGTACACTTATGTCTTTAGTATCTCAAGACAAACCGCGTGGGTGTAAGACAACCCTAGCACCTTTATGGGCAGGGGGCGAAGGGGGTAAGTTATAAAAATAATCTAGAATAGTATCGAATCAATAGTTTGTGAGGTCGCTGAAATGAATAGTGACACCCCGAATTCTTTAAAGTTCATGTTCATCCCCTTCGGGGTGGGGGTGAGGGGGGAGCGAGATATAAAAATAATCGAAAATAGTGTCGAATCTACAGTTTTAGGGGTCACTGAGTTGAATGGTGACAATCCAGATTTGTTATCTCTTAGGAGTAGGGGCGCGAGGGGAACAGTCACATTGACAGTTGAAATCCTGTACATCGTATCTATAGTGCGACGGCTAAATACATATAGTTATCACTTATCAATTTTGGACAGGATCAAATACGATTACTTCCCAGACAATTCGAGCTTCCATAACACAAAGTTTTACTCGAAAATTAAATAATCTCAAACTTGAAATCAAACACACATCTAAATAACTCTAAAACTACATAATATATCATAAAATATCAATCAACAAGTCCAAAAAAAGGATTTCTATAAAAATTCACTTGACACATAACTAACTGGTATTATAAATCTTAAAGGTAAACATTGAGAAACTATCCGGGCAACGCCGGGTACTACAGCTAGTCAATATATCATTTTGTAGATATTACTTACAATAGATGCATAGTTTCTAAGATTTTTTCGTAAGATGCCATGAACTAGAATTGTCCATTTTATGCTGTAGTTGCTGATGGTTTACCGAACAACTTACAGCCATAGGCGCTAAATTCTTATGAAATGGAAGCTCTCGTCAAATCCCAAGCTGTTATGTTAACTGCTAGGTAATTAATGTGATCACTGTAAGGTACTTTCTCCCCATCAATACTAATTAAAACTGAGAGAACTTTCCCTCTTGACGAAACTTGCAACCTGACTTTCTATCACGTTTACCAACTTATTTTCTGCTGTCCATCTCACAATTTTGTCGAGGTAATTTTGCAGTCACTCGTTATCCTCTAAATGATTTATTACTCTACACAGTATGGCGTCATCCGCAAAAGAACCTTATCAGTGATTGCAGTTCCTTTCGCATATCATTTATATAGGTTAGGAAATATAAAGGTCCCATAACACGGCCCTGGGGTACCCTCCTCAGATAATGCTTCACCTACCGGAGTTGAAACCTATCATTTGGGTTCACTAGAATGCATCTATGTTAACGCCATTAGTGTGATTAGTTGCCAGCCCGGAGGCACGGGTTCGATTCCCGGCTCTGCCACGAAATTTGAAAAGTGGAACGAGGGCTGGAACGCGGTCCGCTCAGCCTCGTGATGGGATGAGGTGAAATTAAAAGCCATATTTTACGGTCGCATGACCTTCTTGACACCAACCTCAGTTGAGATGCTAATGAAAATTAAATGAATGATTGTGAATGAAATTGAGTAAGAGAGTGGAAGAATCGTACGTAGCCTACGAATAGGATGTAAAAAAGGGGAACCACATTAAACCACTAACTGTACAGACTGGTAAATGAGTTGCAGGGTGTTAGAGCGACTGCAGGGGGCTCTAAGCAATGTTGTGAGATGGACAGCGGGTAATGTTATGATGGTAAATGGATGAAAACTCACGTTGTAAGTTTCACCAAAAGGAAAAGTCTTCTTAGTTTCAAGTACTCTGTTGCAAAAATGCAAACTCGTGTCCTCATCCCGAGGTGGTGCAGCTCTTTTCAGGCACACCCCCACTGGAGGTGAGCTGCATGTACCATTTCAACCACATACCAGCCCTCCTGCCATTCTTAAATTTCTGGCAGTACCGGGAATCGAACCCGGACCCCCGAGGACGGCAGCTAATAACACTAACCGTTACGCTACGGAGTACTCTGTTGATGGAGTGATAGTGTCTTATCAGGATCACTGTAAATACCTAGGTGTTAATAATATAGTGAAATATTTTTATTGCGGTAATTACATTAACAAGGTTGTTGAGAAAGGTCACAGATAACTTCACATATTTATAAGGGTGTTTTCGGGTTAGTATTTAAAGTCTCTGGAAAAAACCCCGATTAGAGTATGGTTCCAGTGTGTGGGACTCAGACCAGGAACTGAAAAATACTTTATGGAAAACAGCACGATTTGTTCTGGTTGATTTCCGACAAAGGAGTATTGTTGCGAAAATGTTGCAAACTTTGTGTTGGGAAGACTTGGAAGTAAGGAGACGAGAGGATCGACTAAGTGATACATTCCGAGCTGCCAGTGTAGAGATGGCGTGGAATGACCTTAGTAGACGAATAAGCTTGTGCGGAGCTTTTAAAAATAACAAAGATCATAATATGAAGATAAATTTAGAATTCAGGAGGAAAAAATTGTAGCAAATATTCATTTATGGGACGAAGAATAAGAGGTCTGCCTCTGTGGTGTATTGGTTAGTGTGATTAGCTGCCACCCCCGGATGCACGGATTCGATTTCCGGCTCTGCCACGAAATTTGAAATGTGGAACGAGGGATGGAACGGGGTCCACTCAGCCTCGTGAGGTCCAATGAGTAGTGGGGGTTCGATTCCCTCCTCAGCCTTCCTCGAAGTGGTTTTTTGTGGTTTCCCACTTCTCCTCCAGTCAAATGCCGGGATGGTACCTAACTTAAGGCCACGACCGCCTCCTTCCCAGCTCCTTGTCTATCGCTTCCAATCTTCCCATCCTCCACCAAGGCCCCTGTTCAGCATAGCAGGTGAGGCTGTCTGGGCGAGGTACTGGTCATCTTCCTCAGTTGTATTCCCAGACCCAATGTCTCACGCTCCAGGACACTGCCCTTGAGGCGGTAGAGGTGGGATCCCTCTCTGAGTCCGAGGAAAAAACCAACCCTGGAGGGTAAACGGATTAAGAAAGAAAGAAAGAAAGAATTAGTGATTGTTAGAACACAAATTAGAATAATAAATAGGGAAAAATATGTGGTATAGTAGTTATTGTGATTAACTGCCACCACCGGAGCCTGGGTTCGACCCCCAGCTCTGCCACGAAATTTGAAAAGTGGTACGAGGGCTGGAACTGTGACCACTCAGCGTCGGGGGATTCGATTCCCAACTCAACCGTCCTCGAAGTGTTTTTCCGTGGTTTTTCACTTCTCTTTCAGACAAATGCCGGGATGGTACCTAACTTAAGGCCATGGCCGCTTCGTTCCAATTTTCCCATCCTTCCCACAAGGCCCATGTTCAGCATAGCAGGTGAGTCTTCCTGGGCGAGGTACTTATACACCTTCCTAGTTGTATCCAAGACCCAATGTCTTACGTTCCAGGACACTGCCCTTGAAGCGGTAGAGGTGGGATCCGTCGCTGAGTCCTAGGGAAAAACTAACCCTGGAGGGCAAACGGATTAAGAAAGAAAGAAAGAAAGAAAGGAAGGAAGGAAGGAAGGAAGGAAGGAAGGAAGGAAGAAAGAGTAAAATAGTTCATGTGACAAAATTCCTGGTTCATTTCCAGGAAAGCACTTTGTAGGTATACGATACATTAGACTAAGATAATATAAACGGGGATTTTGCATGCCATGTAACGCTTTCTGTTATCTGAGACTTCCACAATTATTACTTCAGTTCATACTAGAACCTGTGCTTCAAAGCATGTATCCTTTGACTGAGAGACGGTAATGTCTGTAGTGTAGTTGTTACGTGTTGATGTTCTCAATTCCCTTTATCAGACAGGGAGGACGTAAAGAACTTTGCTGATTCTCCCAGTTGTGTGTAAACTAACAACCACGCTGATCCTTCCCAGATGTGCTGGGGTAATCACACGCTTAACTCTAGTTTCTGTGGATGGCCAACAGGGTCGCTAGCTGCGGCACACTCCGGTACAGTGGGCCGTGTTGGGCGCGCGGCTCAACAAGTCTGGCTGCTACACTCAACCGCTTCACTCGGCGACGTTCCTTTATTTACACCTCTCTCGACTCGTTCCGCTCGCGTCGTGTCGTGTCACGCGCTAAAACAAAAGTAAAATTCTTGACAAGTAAAACAAAACACAGCGTGTTCGTGTTTTCTTAAACCACCTATCGGATCATCTTACGGCGCGACCGTGTGTGTGCTTTTTAATGAGTGCTCTCCAAATGGGTCCAAAGTTTATAAAAGTAGTGAAGTGTCACAGAGAAGAAAATAGATAAGGAAGAAATTTTGTTTTTGAAAAAAAAAAATACCGTGTGTTGAGGTTACAAACCATAATTGGATGTGCTAAGAGGAAAATTCTTTTAATAGGTTTCAGTGTGTTTTGCTTAGAGTTTGTTTCCTTTGGAACGTGCTGTTCTTTCATGTGTACAGTGATTCGCAAGATATTCTTTTCATATCACAGGAAGAGAATTGAGCTTCGCCAGGAACTAAAAGGTTTTTATCATATATTTTTATTTTGTTCCAAAAATACTCTTTTCTATTTAACTGAAATTTTGCTTAACCTGCACATAAAATTCAGTATCTCAAAGTACAGTCCGCCTCTGTGGTGTAGTGGTTAGCGTGATTAGCTGCCACCCCCGGAGGCCCGGGTTCGATTCCCGGCTCTGCCACGAAATTTGAAAAGTGGTACGAGGGCTGGAACGGGGTCCACTCAGCCTCGGGAGGTCAACTGAGTAGAGGTGGGTACGATTCCCACCTCAGCCATCCTGGAAGTGGTTTTCCGTGGTTTCCCACTTCTCCTCCAGGCGAATGCCGGGATGGTACCTAACTTGAGGCCACGGCCGCTTCCTTCCCTCTTCCTTGCCTATCCCTTCCAATCTTCCCATCCCTCCACAAGGCCCCTGTTCAGTATAGCAGGTGAGGCCGCCTGGGAGAGGTACTGGTCATACTCCCCAGTTGTATCCCCCGACCAAGAGTCTGAAGCTCCAGGACACTGCCCTTGAGGCGGTAGAGGTGGGATCCCTCGCTAAGTCCGAGGGAAAAAACCAACCTGGAGGGTAAACACATGATGATGATGATCTCAAAGTACAGAGTTTAATGGGCATCTTTGTTTAAGTAATTTCTTTTAAAGTAAATAGCCACTAATATTTCTTTATCCCCGTATATGTCACATCATAAAAGGAGTAAATTTTGATTCAAATATTGTTCGGAAGTTTTGAAAAAAAACCCCAATAAAATTATCACATGCAATTTTCATTATTGGTAATTTATAAATAAAGTTTCCATGGATTAGATATTTTGAATTGCATATGCTAAATCAGATACTTTTGACAACTGCCTTTCTGTTCCCTATTAATCGCGAAAAAGGTGGCATCATCATACATTCGTAGCAATTATACTATCTACTTATGTAGGAATAATTCTTAAACAATGGATTCACCGAGCCCGATAGCTGCAGTCGGACAGTATCCACTATTCGAGAGATAGTGGGTTCAAACCCCACTGTCGGTAGCCCTGAACAGGGTTTTCCGTGGTTTCTCATCTTCACACTACGTTTGTACGTTAATTAAGGTCACGGCTTCTTCCTGTCTGTGTCCGTAAGACGTGAAGCTACTTGTTAAAAGCAATGCATTCCACTGTGATGTCTATTTGTAAGATTACATCAAAATATCATAACATTCAAGACAAAAGAAATGAGAAAGAATAGATTGAAATTTAACTTGTACTAACTTTAATTACTTACCTAATCTGTTTACCCTTCAGGGTTGGTTTTCCCTCGTACTCAGCGAGGGATCCCACCTTTACCACCTCAAGGCCATTGCCCTGGAGCGTGAGACTTTGGGTCGGTGATACAACTCCGAAGGAGGTCCAGTACCTCACCCAGGTGGCCTCACCTGCTATGCTGAACAGGGGCCTTGTGGAAGAATGGGAAGATCGGAAGGGATATACAAGAAGAGGGAGGGAAGCAGCCGTGGCCTTAAGTTAGGTACCACCGGGTGAGTTGGCCGTGCGCGTAGAGGCGCGCGGCTGTGAGCTTGCATCCGGGAGATAGTAGGTTCGAATCCCACTATCGGCAGCCCTAAAAATGGTTTTCCGTGGTTTCCCATTTTCACACCAGGCAAATGCTGGGGCTGTACCTTAATTAAGGCCACGGCCGCTTCCTTCCAACTCCTAGGCCTTTCCTATCCCATCGTCGCCATAAGACCTATCTGTGTCGGTGCGACGTAAAGCCCCTAGCAAAAAAAAAGTTAGGTACCATCCCGGCATTTGCCTGGAGGAGAAGTGGGAAACCACGGAAAACCACTTCGAGGATGGCTGAGGTGTGAATCGAAACTTCTCTACTCAGTTGACCTCCCGAGGCTGAGTGAAGCCCGTTCCAGCCTTCGTACCACTTTTCAAATTTCGTGCCAGAGCCAGGAATCGAAATCGAGCCTCCGGGGGTAGCCACATAGACGTACAACTTTAATTACCTAATATTTAATATCCTATAATTTCGTCTTTTTAATATAATAGGCTACTATAATTAATGTATTTAAAAGTAATATTTAGTTTCCAATATTCTAATCTCATGGTACCACATTAGAATGAGTAGAGAAACGTTTAATTCAATTCAGGTTTGAATGTTTTCACACGTTACAGAATTACCAAGTGAAATTTAGGATATTTACTTAGCTATTTGCTTAATTAATTTGCTTAATCCAATGCATTTTGCAATTGACACTTCGTTCCCGTTATACTGTACCCTCTCGGTTAAATGTATTCTATTAAAATAGCGTCAACTCACATTTTCCACGCGCATTTCATCTGCGAAAGACGTAAGGTCCTAAGAAACATGTATTCAGTTGCGATGGAATTTACGAAGAATATGTCAATATGCGATACTGTACGTTATAACTAATAAGCGATTGATGAAACCTTCAATTTGTCTTAGATATTTTAGTCCGATATGAGCCAGATGAACAATCAAAAATTTATCTGTGATTATTTTCAAATCGAACAAGTAGCCGCGCGGCTTGGGTCACATAGCTACCAGCTTGCACTCGGGAGATAGTGGGTTCGAACCCCATTGTTGGAAGCCATGAAAATGGTTTTCTGTGATTTCTGATTTTAACACCAGGCAAATGCTGGGGCTGTACCTTAATTAAGACCACGGTTGCTTCCATCCCACTTCTAGTCCTTTCTTATCTCATCGTCGCCATGAGACAGGTCTTTGTCGAAGCGAGGGAAAACAAATTTTAAGAACTAAAATGAAACAAATTCAAAAGGTTTCGACTCCCTGCTATTGTACTACAAAACATATCAACTGCAAATTTGAGGGATTCACTCCAAATAGTACAAAATAATATATGTAACTTACAATTTATTTGAATTAATAGAATCCGTCGAGAAGTAGCTGTTCGAAAATTAATAATATTTTAAAAAATTCCAATGAAAATTAAATAAATGTATTTTCTTATTGTCCTAATGGATTAATAACTGGGCTGAACATTTGTGGTTCCCGTAGTATTAGGCCAGCTATCCTAAGTGGATTTTCTCTCGATACAATATTTCACATAATTCATCTTTTAGTAAATTGCTGAAAAGAACTTTAGTCACATTTGCTAATGCGAGGTATTTCCTGTTCCTGTCCTGAAGTTGAAGTGTGTGACATATATTCAAATTACTTACTTACAACCTCATTTACAGTTTTAAAACAAAGAAATTTATTAACATATATATATAATATCGTAAGTAATGCTTGTTGACGTATGAAAAAAAGTTGGGTATTTTTCAAACACGTTTTGAATTTTAATCTGTGTTTTAAAAATGTAATTAGCCGTAATATTTAAAGATGCAATTGATTGTTATACAGTATTTTAAAAGATATAGTTAGAAATTAATCCTCTCATACGAAACGTAATATCCGAGTGGTTCTGCCACCGACCTAACACCAAGAGAGTTGTGGTTCAAATCTCGGTCTGATTTTGAAATTGATTTTGACGTCCCTGTGGAATGGACAAAAGAAATGTGGAGGTCGCGTGACTATGTATTCCATGTCAACACAGACGATAATATAAATACTACCGAGCTCGATAGCTGCAGTCGCTTAAGTGCGGCCAGTATCCAGTATTCGGGAGATAGTAGGTTCGAACCCCACTGTCGGCAGCCCTGAAAATGGTTTTCCGTGGTTTCCCATTTTCACACCAGGCAAATGCTGGGGCTGTACCTTAATTAAGGCCACGGCCGCTTCCTTCCAAATCCTAGCCCTTTCCTGTCCCATCGTCGCCGTAAGACCTATCTGTGTCGGTGCGACGTAAAACAACTAACAAAAAAAATATATGTGTAAAAATACTTCAAATACGGACCATTAACAAATATGATTGCAAAATCAATTGAGCAGCTTATGTAATGTGCACTATTGCTGAGTTTTGATCACGCTTCATACTCCCAAATTCAGGTTTATATAATGCTAAAAAATGTGTGTAACATTCCCCATAGCTTCCATTACGAATAATTAATTTTCCAAGGGATGTTAATTTTATAATACACATAATACTGCCAACCACCACATAAACTCGCAGTAGTGACTATACCTCTCTATGCAGATTTGGAGTCATGAAAGGCATTCAAACGTAAATGCGTGTTTAATATACATTAATGTCGGACCCAGATAATTAGAAATATCTGGAAGGAATAATAATTAGAAGTTGTTGTTTTATCTTAGAATATTTTGTGACAACATCAATATTTGTGAATTCCTCTTTTAAACATAATAATTTTATCTCTTCACTATTATGTGAATCATTTTATTACTTTCAATTGCTCATACATTTCACCGTTCGCATGATTTTATGTTATCACTAATAGTACGATTATTATTATTATTATTATTATTATTATTATTATTATTATTATTATTATTATATAGGAATAAAGATAAATAGAAAACGGTTCGAAAGTATTAGATTGGCTGATCACAATTCCTTAGTAGCAGACTCTTAGAAGGAATTAAATAGAATGTTGTCTGTTCTATGTCATGCATTGAACCATTACAAACTTAAACTCAACAGCAAGAAAAACAAAAATTTTACTTGTTAATACAAACATACAAACATAAGAATAGGAATATCCAAAATCGAACAAGTGCAACAAGGAAGCATCATCACTGAAGACAATAGACGCAACAAGGAAGTCAAAAGAATAGCTGTTCAAATACCCATATAAGGCTTTTGTAAATTACGGTTGTGAGAGGTGGACTATTAGAATAAAAGGAAAGAGATTCATTGAAAGCAACCCAGATCAGTAGTGATTGATTGACTGATTGACTGATTGATTGAATGTGGATTTGGAGGAAACTGACGAGGACATGTTGGACTGAATAAAGAACAAATCGAGCTGTTCTAAAGGAAATTGCTGAAAAACGGAGACTGGTAAAGGATAATGAAGTTAAAACTTGTATGTCATATCCTGAGACATAATCACATCCTAGTAAACGTCTTTGAAGGTAAAATACTATAGGAAAGAAAGGAGGAGAAAGACCAAGGAAGACATACTTCAAGGATATGAGAAAATGGATGGGATGTAAAGACTACAATCAAAGGGAACAGGAGGATTGATAGGAGAATGGCTGCAGCGACAAAGCTTAGCATTTAGTGATTATTATTATTATTATTATTATTATTATTATTATTATTATTATTATTATTATTATTATTATTATTATTATTATTTCCACCGCCTTTTCCCGCACCTTTGGGTCCGAACTGTGTCCCCCCCACATATGCATTTGACCCTGTTTTACGGCTGGATGCCCTTCTTGACGCCAACTTTATATTGAGGGATGTAATCACTATTGCGTATTTGCGTGTGGTGGTTGATCGTGTGGTGCGCTGTGTGGATATGAAGAGGGGAGTGTTGAGACGAGCACGAACACCCAGTCTCCGAGCCAGAAGAAGTAATCACACGAAATTAAAATCCCTGACCTGACCGGGAATCAAACCTGGGACCCCTCTGAGCCAAAAGTCTGACCATTGAAACACTGAGTCGTACATTCTTCTTCTTCTTATTATTATTATTCGTTCGATACCGGCCATCTAACAACAACGTTAAATAACTACGTTAGATTTCTTCTCCCACTGTTCGAACCCCACTGTCGGCAGCCCTGAAAATGGTTTTCCGTGGTTTCCCATTTTCACACCAGGCAAATGCTGGGGCTGTACCTTAATTAAGACCAAGGCCGCTTCCTTCCCACTCCTTGCCCTTTCCTGTCCCATCGTCGCCGTAAGACGTATCTGTGTCGGTGCGACGTAAAACAACTAGCAAAAAATATGGTTTTCCGTGGTTTCCCATTTTCACACCAGGTAAATGTCTGGGGCTGTACCTTTATTAAGGCCACGGCTGCTTCCTCCACCATTCCGTCATCCTTTTACTCGAAAAACTTTTCCTCTCGTTATTTCAGATGATGTTTCTGTGCATTGACTCGCGGGAACCCTTCCAGATTTTGAGTTGTTATCTCAATCTTAGTCTATTAAATATGTCTGACTCTCGAATGTTATTATTTTTTATTTACCGGGCGGTAAGGAGCGCACAGCTGTGAGCTCGCATCCGGGAGATAGTGGGTTTGAACCCCACCGTCGGTTGCCCTGAGGATGGTTTTCCGTGGTTTCCGATTTTCACACCAAGAGAATCCTTGGGTTGTACCTTAATTAAGACCACGGCCGCTTTATTCCCATTCGGAGGCCTTTCCTACCCCATCATCGCCATAAGACCTATCTGTGTCTGTGCGACGTAAAGCACATAGCAAAAAGAAAATTACTTTATATTTTTGCTAATTATAGCATCCAGGTACTTCTTGTGTCTGGGTTGTTGTTGAAGTGATTGAATAGTCACTTGGTTAGATTATTTTTATAATAATAATATAATATAATATAATATAATATAATATAATATAATATAATATAATATAATATAATATAATATAATATAATATAATGTAATATAATATAATATAATATAATATAATTATTAAGGGGCTGCCTGGCCGAGGCGGTAAGGCGTGCTCGGTTCGCCCGGAAGGACGTGGGTTCGAATCCCCGTCAGGAAGTCGTAAAATTTAAGAAACGAGAATTCCACTTCCGGAGCTGCATATGGCCCTGAGGTTCACTCATCCTACACCAAAAATGAGTACCAGGTTAAATCCTAGGGTCAAAGGCGGCCGGGCGTAGAGCCAACCACTCTAACCACTCTAACCCATCAAGTACCGAGGTTACGGATAGTGGAAGCCTTTACCTTCCACCCCTCCAAGGGCCTTCATGGCCTGTACGGAGATGACTTTGCTTTGCTTTATTATTATTATTATTATTATTATTATTATTATTATTATTATTATTATTATTATTATTATTATTATTATTATTATTATTATTATTTCGTTCGGGTCGCACGAGGACCATGGTGCTTGTGCTTTAGCTGCTTTGTTGTTATTATTTTCCATGTTTACCTCTTCTTGTGTTCTTAATGGTGGGTTTGGCTGCTGATTTCTTCTTGGTACCTTTATCTTTCCTGTTTGCCCAGTATTCCTTAATTTTCTTGTCGAACACTATTTTAGGTTCCTTGAACCATTTCTTCGTCTCATTGTGATTAGTTTCTGTAAGGGATGTTAGGAAATGTCTGGATTTGATAGTTGAAGGGTAGTTGCTTATGTTATTATTATGGCATGATTAATATTACGTTTTGCTAGATCTTTCTCTACCTGCTGGATATACAGCGATCCAGTTGCTTTACCCTTCGCGGCTACTTTGAAGATCTTATAGGACAGCCTGTGAGAATCCATTTGTGAGCTTCTCGTCAGTCGATTTACCTGTATATAAAAGAAGTCTTGACGAACACGATTTCGGCGTCTGTAAATAGCTTTGAAACAGCCAGTCGGATTAAAAATTATTATTATTATTATTATTATTATTATTATTATTATTATTATTATTATTATTATTATTATTATTATTATTATTATTATTATTATTATTATTATTATTATTATTATTATTAAGAAGTTGTAACCGAAGAAATAAAGCTTGCTCAGTTTTTCAAGAAAGGTCGTGATTTCAATTCCCAGTTTGGAAATGGTAAAATATACAAACGATAGTTCCACCTTAATAATAATAATAATAATAATAATAATAATAATAATAATAATAATAATAAGGGTTGTTTTTATGGACATGGTTAACCAATCGCATTTTCACTAAAAGGCAAGGGGTGCGTGGTTCAGTGAGGTACAGAAAGATCTGCAGGAGATTGGGATCTCATTTGAAAATATTCAGGATCGTGACCCACTTAAGAAAAAAAAATAACTCCAAGAACATCAGAGTTTCCAACCAAAGCCGAGGCTTAAAACTGTAAAGGCATGGCCGAAAGAGTGAAAGGAGCAACTCCGTATACGAATGAAGGAGTACTGGACCAACATTAAAGCTCGAAACGAAACAGGTGAAGTCCTTTCTTGGCCAAAACGAAGTCATTATAATAATAATAATAATAATAATAATAATAATAATAATAATAATAATAATAATAATAATAATAATAATCGGAGGCACAGAGGTATGTGATCAGCCGACGTATGAAGAAGTTCTGGGAAGTAAATAAAATTACTGTATCATTGTCTTAGCTTTTAAGCGGTCTATAATGGCCAAATTGTTTCATTAAAAAGGAAGAAGAAATATTTAACTGTACACAAGTTATTGTGAGATGGACATGATTTTATTGGATTTTTCATGGTGAAAATGCAGATTTCGCACCTCGCAATTCGTCTATTAACCATAGTCTGCAAAGGAAACATATCGTAAAAAATCTCATGTTTTCAAGCGGAATGATAATACGTTTTCCTCTATTGAAACATTCTTTAATGCTTTCACTTTCCACCCTTGATGTGTGGGGCGGAACAACTAGCGGGCAGCACTCTCTGTCTTAAAACTTGTAAGGTATCCGACTTTATGTTTTAAACGGCCTGCGTCACCCATTACAACCACCAAACAAGAAACCGCTCCACCATTACAAGATAAGAATTTAAACAGAAATGAATCAACAATAAGTAGGTTAACTTATGTAAAACAGCAATCTCTCTTCAATTACTGTGGTAAAAATAGTAGTTATATTTTACTCACGTGGTTAAATATGTCGCAGCGTGTGTTTCTGTTGTCTCACGTCATATGCTTTATTCCATATGAGTTTTCTGTGAATTTTTAATGTAGCAGTCGTAAGCAAAAGTTTTGTTCTGCACTCCCGTTGTTTATCATGATGTTCTTGTTCAAAAAAGGGCTTAATATAGTTAAATAGGGGAAAATTTACTGGAAAACAATATAAACATGACGACAAAAGTCGTGATGAGTAGTCTCAGATGGTTGACCTCTGACCTCAAGTTGGCAGGTTCGATCCTGGCTCAGTCCGGTGCTCAAGTACGTCGGCCTCGTGTCAGTAGATTAACTGGCGCGTGAAAGAACTCATGCGTGACTAAATTCTGGCATCTAGCTGTCTCTGAAAACCGTAAAATTTGTTAGTGGGCGTAAATCCAAAAGCATTAAGTAATTGTCCGGTTCCATGACTAAATGGTTAGCGTGCTGGCCTTCTGTAACAGGGGTCCTGGGTTCGATTCCTGGCAGGGTCGGAAATTTTAACCATCATTGTTTAATTCCGCTGGCACAGGGGCTGGGTGTATGTGTCGTATTCATCATCATTTCATCTTCATCACGACCCGCAGGTCGCCTACGGGTGTCAAATCAAAAGGCCTGCATCTGGTGAGCCGAACATGTCCTCGTCACTAAAAGCCATACGCCATTTCTTTAAGTAATGAATTATCTTATGTATAACAGCAATCACTCTTTAATTACTATGTAAATATTCCTGTCATCTGAGAAAACGTGTTGCAGTATTTGTTTCTGTAGTCATACCTCACATTATTGATTCCGTGTGTTTTCTACTCCCTTTTAATGAAAGAACCACAAGTAAAATTTTATTCTGCACTCTCATCGTTTGCACCAAGTTTTTGTTCAAAACGGTGTTACGTTGTCTAAATACGAAAAAAAATGACATTAATGAAATAATACTCACTACAAAAAAATTTCTCTTATTACACAAATAACATTCGAAGATTAATTTTGTTGCAATTTTTTTTCAGAGGACTGCCTAATAGAGAAGATTGAGGCGTGCTCCGTTCATCTTGAAGGAATTTGAATTTGATACTAATCAGTAACGACATTTTCATTTCAGGAAAGTCACATAATCCTGAGGTTAACTTATCATACACCAAAAGTAAGAGCCTGTTAATTACTGGAGGGGCTAAGACAATCTGTCATGAAGTTAATCACTCTGTCTCACTTATTTCCGAGGTTGTAAATAATAGAAGCCTTCACTTTTAATTTTTCCAAGGACCTTCATGGGCTATGCGGAGAAGACTTTTGCTGTTCTTTGCATCACTTGTCGCATCAAGCCAACCGGCCTCGTTAATAGATCTTCATGAGAGAGAGATGCATTTATATTTCGAAGCATCAAGTCATTAGAGTCGTAATACGATTTTTATTTACTGCTGACTGCGTTCCAATTTTAAAACTGCTGCAGTGAGGCAAAATACCACGAGCACAATCCTCCTGAACCATTATGATGTCACGTCTGTTTCTAACTAAGTGGATGTATATTTTAGCAGTTCTGCCAAAAATTGACAGAAGTGGGCACAAAATTCGGTGTCATGCTGTTCTTGAAATAGGTTTTAAAATGTTGTTTCTTCACTTCATCTTAAGGAAAATTCTTGGATGGGACTTTAAATTTCAAGTCACGGTCGATTCCTTTCCAAGCTTACCCGCAGTGAATTACAAATATTCTGAGCATTAGTTGACGGGTTCGATCGGAACTCAATGCCGTGGTATTTGAAGTGCCTGGATATGTTTGCCTCGTGCCGGTAAGTAGGAGAACTCCAGTGGGATAAAGTCACGACCCAACTACACCTCCAAGGTAAGGTAAGGGTTATTCTGCCCGAAGGCAGGTCCGAACCTCCGCAGAGGTGTTCCTGAGCCGGAGTTTACGTGCGGTAGGGTGGCCAGTTCCTTTCCGCTCCTCCATTCCCTTACCCCCCACCAACAGCGCGTGGTAACCCATCCAACTCCTGACCACGCCCAATGTTGCTTAACTTCGGAGATCTCACGAGATTCGGTGTTTCAACACGGCTACGGCCGTTGGCCTACCCCTCCAAGGAACGTCAAAATAATTAGTGGGACGTAAAACTATTAAGATTAATAATAATAATAATAATAATAATAATAATAATAATAATAATAATAATAATAATAATATGTATAGGGGAATTGAAGTTTTATGGGCACCTCACAAGAATGAACGAGAGTCGAGAAACAAAGAGAAGCTTTGACTACATCATCAAATTAAAATCAACTACTAAATAGGTAGAAGAAACAAGAAAAGACATGGAGGAAGTTGGCATCAATCCAAAGGAAATCTTTAATAGAGATATGTTTCGAGCTAAGATTGATAAATTCAAGGGGCTCCAGGAAAAATAAAATGAAAAGTTCAGGAACATATGGACAGAGGAGATGAAGTCGAACCACAGCGAAATGATGAAGAAGTTCTGGGAGAAGAAAAAAGACTAACCAGCAAGTCAATTGTTTACCGTGGACCAAAGTAGGCCAACATCGAAGAAATAACAATGTTGTTGTTCGGGTCATCAGTCCATGTACGTCTCCATTCCACCTATCCTGTGCTAACCTTTCAATTTCCATGTAACTACTATATCCTATGATTACACTATTCATGACCTTCAGAAGTTTGTCGGTGGATTTCATATTCATCTTGTATGCATCACATATGGGTTTGTATGTACATATAGGCTTACATGTTCTTCGGCAGGCTTGAAGATGGTGTTGCGTGGTTTCCCATTTTCACCCCAGCAAATACTGTACCTTAATTAAGGCCACGGCTGCTTCCTTCCCACTCCTCGTCTTTTCCTATCCCTTCGTCACCATAAGACCTATCTGTGTCGGTGCGACAATTGTAAAAGGAAAGAAATACATTTAAGTTTATGGTTGTTCTGTAAGTGGGGAGGGGACAAGCGTAACTCCTTGGCCTCTCTTAACAGCAAGTGGTGGAAAGGGAAGGGATGTGTGTTTTGTCTGTTAAGGATTTCTTAAGGAATGCTACGTCCAATTGTTTACATAACGAGTTCACTGGTGGCAATGACCTGAAATTTAGAGTTTGTGATTAACTGTGGCAACCATTTCAATGAATATTTTAAATAGCTCATTGCTTTGCTTTTAATTTTAACTACGTGTTTGCCAGAAATGTGCTGATGCTTCCATTAATAAATAATTCAGTGAGCTTGATCTGTCATTTCATCATCAGTCTGTGTTATATTCTGCAATTATTAATACATCGCACTTCCCAGGTAATTCCCATACGTCATCAGCAACATACGAAAAGTGCATTATAAGACCTCTCGGTGCTGATAGTTGAGTGAGAGGAAGTGAGGACCTGTGAAGGAATGTTACAGTTAAGCCAGAAGCTCAATGACGAACAGCACAGGACTTTGTGAGCAACAGATGACACGAACTGGTAAAATACTTGTGATGTGACAAATTCAGAACTTCAGACGGTGAGAGTCAGACACCGGACAGTTCGCCTTGTGAAGTATACTAGTGGTGTCGGTTTCTGTGGAGAGACATAATTGTCGCTCCGATGTGTCTTAATTAAATAATAGTTTTATTCTAAAAACTTTAATTAGTGTTTCTAATTTCAAAATATGCACCCAACATTATTTTATAGAAATCCTCAATTTTTAATCTTTAAGATCCCCTCCCAAAAATAATTTCTGCTGGCACCGGGCACTTTCTAATTTCCTCATGTTTCCATTGCCGTTGGGTGCCAGGAAAGAAGTCCATAGAGTGGTATGAACTACACCAGAGAAATGTATGCCATTCTCCGAACTGACAAAACCTAGTGCTCTGTATGCCTTACACGTCACTTCCTCCGCGTTCATAGTCTGTTTTAGATTCTCCGTGACGTGAATACCGAGAAGTTTGATGGAGCTGGAAGGCAGTAGTTGGATGCCATATGCTGTAGGCTGATTTTGGAATGGGTGTCTAGCTCTGCTTAGGATTAAATGTTTACACTTCATAACATTTATACACATTTTAGTTGCATCACAAAACAGATCCGATTGGAATTGTAATAATAAGAATGGGAACCTAGGTATGTAGCCAGTAATAGGTTAGAATGAAAATTAATTTGTAGAGGGGACTAAAAGGGGCGACCAAGGGATGATGGAATTGCAACCGTGACGTTACTTGCGATTAGTACCACCATGTGAGGACCAACATTAGTCTAAGGGTTGGCCTGTGATTTGTACCATCGTGTGCATTTCGCCAATGCGGGGGTGGGGGGGGGGAGTGAGGGGGAGCGTGCACCCTGATGAATTGCGTTGGTTCCCCTGTATTCAGAGCGGGTCTGTAGTGCTTATGAGCAGTAAAATTATATGAGGAGCACCATGGGCCTGCGTTGCCTGTGGGTGGTACAATTAGTTGTGATACACCGAAGGTCTACATTGCTTATGATTACTGCCACTATGTGAGCAACACCATGAGTATACGAGGCCTGTTATTAGTTCTACTACGTGAGGAACACCATGGGTCTGCGTTGCTTGTGAGTAGTATACTTACGTGAGGAACACTGTGGGCCGGTGTTACCTATGAATGGTGCCATTATGTGTGATATGCTATGGGTCTACATTACCTGTTATTAGTTCAACAATGCGAGGACCACCATGAGTCTAAGTCATCTGTGATTAGTACCACTATAGGAGCAACACCATGGTTCTGCTTTATCAGTGATTAGTAAAATTATGAGGGGCCAGTGACCTGGATTTTGGACCCCTTTGCACATGAATCATCTCAAAATATGAGGCATTGTGAATTGAATCCGCTGATTTTGTTTTTTGGATTCAAGGTCATTTTTTCATAATCATTCGTTGTAGAATTTAGTCAGTGGATACATTCTGAAGTTCTAATTACCGCTTCAATTCGTTGCACCTCGGACCATTAGGGGCCGATAAGCTAGCTGTTAGGCGCCTTTAAACATCATCATCATCATCCTCATAATGAATTTGTCGACTACGAGGTGTCTGCTAGCCCGTTTTTCCGTACTGCAACGAGATTAACATAATTTTCAAGATGTTTTAAAAGATCGGGCCGAGCCCTTAACGTTTATGCAAACCTCATAACAGGATTGTTAACCGGGTTAGTATATATTTGTTACACTCACGAGTAAGTTTGCATTCTAACATATTAATGCCTCACCTTCCAGGCTCTAGTAATATTTATTATAAACATATCGCAAATAGTTATACATTATTAATGAAAAAATACAACTTAGTGTCTTTTTATTATGAGAGAGGATAAATGGGGAAATAATGAAACGTTATTAATAAAAGTGTTTATTTAAACGAATAGGTTGTTCCACTGTTTCAAAAAATACTAGAGTTACCGCGGGCTCCGCCAATAATGTATCATGTTGTTCATTATGTCCCTCCGAATGTAGGTCCACTTCCGAAGTTTCAAGTTAATTAAATTATACACATGAACTCTTGTGTTAATTAATGTTATATTATATGAACAAACACTTGAAAATTTACATCACATATAGAATTGAATTACAATAGTTTTTTCTACACTTAGGTAAATCTTCGTACGGTCCTAGCCGTAGAAACATCTAGACATTGTTGTGAGATGGACAGCAGGCAGTGGTATGACGATAAACGGTGTTAAAAGTCAGGTTGTGAATTTCACTTTTGTTTAAAAAGTCCTGCGAGTTTTAATTACTGCGTTGATGACGTGGAAGTTCCTTACGAATAGAGCCCGGATTTTTATGCATTAATAGGTTAGAATGCAAAGTTTCTGAAGCGAGCAGCAAGTATAGTCTACCTTCACAACGATTATGCTATGGGGTTTGCATAAATATTAGGGGTACGGCCCATCAGAACTCCTGTAATTTATGTTACTCTTGCTACGTTATCGAAGAGCGGGTAGCCGACACTTCCTATTAACCAAATTTAGTTTGCAATCTAACCTGTTACGGCATGAAAATCCGGGCTTAACTTATGAGGATCACTGTAAGTACCTAAGTGTTAATATAAGAATATATCTTAATTGGGGTAATCAAATTAACGGGATTGTAAATAAAGGGTACAGATTTCTGCTCATGGTTAAGAGCATATTTGGGGGTTGTAATAAGGATGTAAGGGTGAAGGCATATACGTCTCTGGTAAGACTATAAATAGAGTGTGATTCCAATTTATTGGACCGTAATCAGGATTACTCGATTCGGGAACAGGAAATAATCCCCTAAAAGAAACAGCTCGATTTGTTCTCGGTGATTTCTGATAAAGGAGTAGGATTACGAAAATTTTGCCAAGAAGACTGGGGAGAAAAGAAACGAGCTGCTCGACTAAAACGTATGTTCCGAGCTGTCAGTGGAGTATTGACGTGGAGTAGCATTATTTGGCGAATAAGTTTGAGTGGGAGAAAATTAGGAAACAGCATAATACGAAAATAAAGTTGGAATTCAAGAGGTCAAGTTGGGGCAGATATTCGTTTATAGGAAGAAGAGTTAGGGATAGGAACAACTTACCAAGGGAGATTTTCAAGAAATGTCCAAAATCGTTGCAATTATTTAATAAAAACTAGGAGAACAACAGACAGGGAATATGCCACTGGGGAGACTGCCCTAAATGCAATCAATGGTGGTTGATTAACAGCAGCTTCCGTTCTTCTCACCTCTCCGCTTTCCTCTCCATTTTATCACAGTTCCTGACCTTGCATCTCTCAGAATCTGGTTCAAGTACCTGAGCTCAAGTCTTCCCTTTCTCTTTCCCCTTCTACATGTCTTTCGATTATTGTTTTTAGGAGCGCTTCATGTCTTATTAGATATCCAATAAGCTGCATTGTATCCGGCTTAATGTATAAATAGGTAGCATGCTGACCTTTTGTCCAAAGGGTCACGGGTTTGATTCCCGGTCGGATCGGAGATTCTAAATTTCAGTAGATAATTCCTATGAGACAGGGGCTGGGCGCTTGTACAGTCTTCACCATTGAATTTCACCTGCACCAGGCCTCTCCGCCATTCTTTTTTCCTTTTATCGATTTTGGCCACGAATTCATTTTCGTTTATTTGCTACTTCGTTTCTTACTTTTTAATACTTCTTCATTATCTCATTTTCGTGCGGTTCCATGGCTAAATGGTTAGCGTGCTGGCCTTTGGTCACAGGGGTCCCAGATTCGATTCCCGGCAGGGTGGGGAATTTTAACCATCATTGGTTAATTTCTCCGGCACCGGGGTTGGGTGTATGTGCCATCTTCATCATCATTTCATCCTCATCACGACGCGCAGGTTGCCTATGGGTGTCAAATCGAAATACCTGCACCTAGCGAGCCGAACATGTCCTCCGACCCTTCCGGCACTAAAAGCCATACGCCGCTTAATTTCATCTCACTGTCGTCTGTCCAGATGTTATTCCGTTCCTTCGTTTCTTCCTTCCAGAAACCTTAAATTTTTGTATCAATCTCCTAAATTTTGTTCTGTCCTGTATAGCATCTACTCTTATTCCCATCTCTGTCACATCTCTCTCTGTACTTTTCATCCATGCATTGCGATTCTTCCTCTTCTAGGCTCAATTACGAATTTGTTTTGTGAGTTTGGCATTATCCATCTTCATTGTGTGACCACAGAAATTAACTCTACTCTTCCTGATCGTATCAGACATTCTTTCAGTTTCTTTATTATTTTGTAAAGCTCTGCATTCTTCCTGTGTCTGAACTCTCTGTTTTAGTCTTTAATAGGCCCCAGCTTTTTCCGCCGTTGTTATAATAATTATTTTTATTTCTCCATTAGGGTCTTTTAGGGATCACGTGACAATTTCAATGCTTCATTATTTTTGTTCCTTCTCCTTCTTCCTCCAGTATTGCTTCAACTTCTCACTGTGTCTCTTTCCCCTCCCCTTGGACCATTTTGAGCCTGTTTTCTTTCCCTCCCGACCTTAGAATCCTTCCATTTTTAACACTTTCTTTCTAAAAACCGCTGTCTCTGTTGCTGATTCTTCTGTTTAATTATTTATTTCGATATCTATCTTGACTTCATGAATCCAGGTTGTTGGTGACTTGTTGTTCCAATGATTATCACGCCTTCGGTCCCCTCATAAACGCCTTGAAGGGTCGACGCTTCCTTCCGCAGGAGGATGTGCAGCAGATGGTTATGGACTTCTTCACGCGCCAGGAAATGGTGTTTTACCACATGGGAATATTCAACCGGTTGCATCGGTGGAATGAGTGGCTCTATGCTCACGACGATTTTGCCTGATTGGCATCCCGATTCAAGACTGTACGGCCGTCGAACGGGAACTGTTTGATCGCCCCGTATAATTAATTCAAGTTTGCTCTTTGGAAGATGAAATAATACAGTTTGCAGCTTATGTACATTGGAATTCGTTAAATCTTAGCCCTGGAGTGGTCGCAATGGGTCTACGAAACCCGGGTGGACATACTTATTGGTGTTCCTGTTGTTGGAATGCACCGAGCGCTTCCCCATCTCTGGTAGCTTCTTGGCTCCCGACCTTCAACCGAACACATTAGCCCTCTCTCAGTTGCCTTGGAAACTTTGCGCGTACAGGCTGTTCAGGGTCTCGCAGACCCGGTGCGACTGTTAACGTTGGTCTTTTTTGTCAAACTTCGCACTGTTGGTTAAGTACATTTTTTCTTCTGTGTAACAATGGATGAAGCTAATTCTCCCTGGATTCGTTCTATATTGGAGGAATCTGAAGATGAAGAAGCTGTTGGTCATTTCTGCCCAACAAACAAAGAGGAAGACATCCTTCATCTGCCCCAAGGGCCAAAATTTCATTTGCTGAGAACATGGACAACTTGACTGTGAAACGTGGATTGAAATTGATTAATGTGTTGTTTCACTGTACTTGGATGTGTTTCTAAAACTAATTTGATGTTCATATTATGAATAATGGTACATAATTCACACATACCTAAAAAAAGTCCATATTTTTGTACCAATAGTTCAAGTGTGAAATTCTAAAAAATATGTTTTATTAAGACTGTGTAGAAAATAGATGAAAGTGTTGCCTTGTGCATGTAGATGCAGGAAAAAGTGAAAAATATGATGTGAAATACATTTTACTGTTACCATGTTTTACCTTTCACCAGTTAACAGAAAACAATCCGTTTTTCAGTGTAATTATAAAAATACACTTTTTGGTTAAGAAACGGGATAGTTAAATATTTTAGTCATGTAAGTTGCATTAAAATAAACGAAATTATGTACTATAATACTGTAATTGGAAATAAATTATAAAAATATGACAGTAAATAACTGAGAAAAAATGGGTCTGAGAGACCCGGTGCGACCATTAATATTGACAAAACCCGTACGACCACTCCAGGGTTAAATATCAAATGGGAGAACCTTATTTCCAATGATGTCGTTCCTGGGAGGTCGTACATGAATAGAAGCCTTTATCATTGACCACCGGCTACTTTGTATTGAATCTCTGATTAAGGTACCGCGAAGTATATCGTCGTTGTTCCCATGAAAAGATGTGAAATATTTCAGCTTTGAAATTTGCCCGGTAAACTTCTGTGATTTAACGTTCAGTGTTTTGAGAGTAATGTCTAAGAAATATCGCTCTTAATGATATTTTATACTGCGGGTTAGTGCAGTATTTCTCCCACTATTTTATCACATAATGATTTTTGCAGGCACAACAATATGTTGTCACATATACATTTATAATTTCTATTCCTTCATATTGCTGTCCACTCGTTGAGAAATTGCTCTGAAGACACACTGCTTTATTTCTTCTTAGTATAAAACCATTCCTTTCCAACACATACTTCCACATATTATTATCCTCTCGAAGTACACTTGATTTTATTTTTCAGATTCAACCATGACGTCTAAAAGGAGCGTGTTCCTTCGGAATTATTCCTGCATACGCCTTGTCATTACATGCATGAACACTACAAATAGATATGGGATGAGAGTTCGTCCCTGAGGTAAACCAACACATACTTCAAATTCATCTATATTTCCCCATGAGCACCTTGCAGTTTTCAGGCATCCATTTTGCATATCTTGGATAATGATGACGCGTATATGTAAGACATATTTATTTTTCTCCTTCATTATCTTATTATTATTATCATCATTAATATTACATTACGTTGGCATGAGGATGGAGAAAGAGAAACTTGCAGTGTTTTCGTTTAAAGTGCTTAAATGGTAATAACGGTATACACACAAGCACTTACTGTACGAATAAAATTTTACTGAAAAATACAATGAATCCTCTTACTGTTTGCTGTTAAAACACTGCTCATCCGATAATCCCCCACGGGTATGAAAATTAATGTGTTACGTAAATCCGTCGTTCCCGCTGATATTTATTTTAACAACTCATAAAGTTGAAAATATATAGAAGTTTACTTTAATTACCGGTAAATGTGCAATGCTACAAAACCATTCACAAGTGTATTACGTTCTTCGATATTACGTTATAATTCTCTCCCGTTTGCCACTGATTTGATCCTTTTCCAGCTTTGACATGTTTTTAAGAATTTCTTTACGATTTGCGTTAGACGGCACGGGGTGCGTAGCGCAGCTGTTTAAGCGACTACAGGAATATCGGTATGTTTTCTAGCATTTACATTATGCTACCTATCTATCTATCTATGCCAATAGCTCTGAAAATTTTCCAATGTCTGTGCACTTTATAAAATCTTCAAATCCCAAAACGTTATAACAAATATATTCTCATGAGTAGTCTTTTTCGGCTTTTGATATTAAGATAAATTCTTCATATGTGTTCTCAGTATCCCTTCCTTTTCCTGCTGAAAGTTCCCAGTACAGTCCAGTGTTACACCAATTCTGTGAATTTTCCTTCCCGTCAAAGAAATAGTTAGGTATTCTCTTCAGCGCTGAGTGTGCTGATGCTAAGTGTCGTTCCAGACGTAAGGGCTGCAGAGCATCGTTATCAAGGAATATATGGTGTACAACACAATGTAACATTTGGATATCATTTAATTCAATGAAAGTGAAACCGTAATTAATATATACTTCCATATCAAGTTCATTTGCGAGTTGTACTTAGACTTTTTGGCTTTTTACTGGTCGCCGATTGGATGACATTACGATTGGACAACATTATAACTTACTGTTACTCACTGACATGTCAGAGTATGCTAAAACAGCATAAAGTATTAAGTGCAAGAAAAAAGAAATATCCATAGGGTGATGTGGCACTCCAGATGAGCAGTAATGATCTCCAAAATAAGATGAGCAGTCTAGGGTTAAATAGAGAGTATTCTAGTCTACACTGTCACTACCCACCTGTAGGAAAAGTTGCATAAATACCAGGGCCGCAGAACTGCTTTCTTCTGAGTAAAACACCTCGCAATACTTGTAGTGCAGGCTGAGGTATCCACTAGAAGACATTCAAAAATTTTGGAATGTAATAATTCTTTGTGATTGAATTTTATATTCCTCTATGGTTGTTGAAACTTTTCAAAGTTGGGAGCACATGCGAAATCTGTTGGGAAGTGTGGAACTAATATTTTATTCACCCGTTGCATTGAAATTCAAGTGAGGTGAGCAGCGAAGTAGAGAAGGAACCCACGAGGAGATGTGTACGTTGTTTGTTGGTCAGCTCGAATAGAACTTGAGGGAGAGGAGAGTTTGAGTGACAGTTGTGCTTCCTTCCCAGATTGTATTGATCTCGAATTTCCAATGCATCAAGCTCAACAACCAATACGCCCATACTACAGGATTTTAAAAGAGCCCTTTTTTTCGTCTGAGTGAAATAATGTTCCAGTTCTTCGGACACATTACAAGACGACTTGGTGAGAAATCTACGTAAATCACGGGGAGGAAAATTTAACACGTGGAAATTCTGCATTCAAATGGGTGAAAATAATGAAGAATATCACGGGATTGTCTTCCCATTGTGCCCTGAAGCAATTCGAGGGCCATTCAGGATGATTTATTTATTTATTTATTTATTTATTTATTTATTTATTTATTTATTTATTTATTTATTTATTTATTTATTTATCCTAACATGATTGCGGCTGGTTAGCCTTCTGTTATATCCTGAATATCCTGAAGTTTACAAATGCTATAACTGCAAACCTTTTAGGGGGTATCTCTTCCTTTATAAATGGTGGATATGGGAAAGAAAAATATATAAACTACTTTATATTTTAATTAATTAATATTATCCAATTGTTAAATCAAGTACAGTATATTTTAGGGCAGTAATTTTTCTCTTGATTTCGTTTAGTTACTTTTATCATTATCATAAAACAAGGTGTAGAACAGCGCTCTATTTGGGCACTTTCTTTAATTGTACAGTTACAGCATTTATATTAAATGTTCGAAGTTATTTTTTAATGTTGAAAATATTTCTCAGCAGACAAAGTAGGGCTCCATATACTACAAGAAACGTAAAATTAAGCAGTTTCCTCAATTGTGCCAAAAGTTGAAATGTAAAAAAATCAAAATGAAGATGATATTTTCCCTACAGTTAAATAGATAATACATGTTTGTTCAATAATGATTAGGGTTATAGCAAGAGGGTGATTGGCTTGTACAAAGATTGGACTATTAAGGAAATCGGATAATTAGAGCCCGGATTTTTATGTATTAATAGGTTAGAATGCAAATTTACTGAAGTGAGTAGCAAGTATAGTCTACCTTCACAACGATTGTGCTATGGGGTTTGCATAAATATTAGGGGTACGGCCCATCAGAACCCCTATAATTTATGTTCCTCTTGCAACATTATGGAAGAGCGGGTGGCCGACACTTCCTACTAAACAAATTAGTTTGCAATCTAACCTGTTACCGCATAAAAATCCGGGCTTTAATGACAAGGAAAATGTTTCAAATTGTGGGTCTTGGATAGCTCTGTCAAATTTCGAAGATCACTCCCGGCCTAAAGACTGTTCATAAAAAAACAGCCTAAATCGCTTGTTTTCTTACTCGATTCCTTTTTTATTCACATCCTAGTCAAATTAATTAAATTATAGAATTATTTCTGTAATTTTTTCCTTTGTTTAATACCGTCAGGAATTTTTAGATTTTTTGAAAAAACGAATGTAGTTATAAGGGCTTAAGTGAAACTCTCATCAGCGCTCGTAGTGGTGGAAAAAATCAAATTTGGAATCAAATCGACCGGATAACGATGATTAAGAAATGGATTGTAAATTTTGGAAATGAATACAAAATATATTCTCATACTTTATTAAATGTTATGTACCAAAAATTCGTAGCTCATATCTCTAGGATGTTTTCAGCACTGAGTTGCTTGCCTGGAGGGCTAGGACTATGATTTTTTGTATATTTCTTTATTGTGACGTTGAGTGATAGTTTACGAAATCTTTCGTAAATTTAGAGTTTTTTTTGTGTATTCAATTTTAAGTTTTAATTTGAGATTCTAATTTCGCGTTATACTGTTTCCTTGTGGCAGCCCAGATTGTCAGAGAAGTAGCTGATCCTTTGAAACAAATAATGAAAGTAAATTATAGCTGCATGCACTTACGCTCCGAGCAATATACATGACGTACACGATTTCAGCTGTCAACGGGATTATCACCAATCAGGCTACGGACCCCGTAAAATGTGGACTCAATGTAAATATAGATAATTTTGGACAATTTCTTGTTAACCCTTTCTCAACCCCCATGGCGACGGAGGTTGAACTTGGACTTAAACGGCATCCATTGTATCACAGATCATTTCAGCGACCCCGAAAACTATGGATTCGACACTAATATCGGACGTTTTCGCTTTTGTTTACAATATATCAACCCCTCCCCTATGTGTGCTAGTGGTGTCTTACACTCACGGTACTTTTTCCAGATGGGAGTCAATTGCATACCAAGTTTGGTCGAGAACTATAGAACGTACACACATCCTACATTCATTATCTCGGTCATTTTTGACATTTTATTTTTTCTACCCCTCTCACCCTCCATGCCGACGGTGGATAAATTTGGACTTAAGCGATATCCAGAATGTCACTATTAATTTCAGAAACCCCGAGGATTATGGGTTCGACACTATTTTTCATTATTTTTATATACCGCCCCTTCTCATTCGCGTTTCTAGGGGTGCTAGGAGTGGCATTCCCCCCACAGTGTACGTCTTCAGATAGTAAGTCATAGGTGTGCCAAGTTTGGCTGAAATTGCTCATTTGTTTACGAGGAGATATAGAAAGGTCCCTAGCGACAATCTCTTCAACAAGATCGATCCAATCTTGACGCACCTTTGTAATTAAATTACATAAAATTAGTCGTCGTAGAACAACTGCCTATCGGATTTTGTCGAAACCACTTCCTAAACGATTTCAAGGGTACTAAGGACAAAGTGTGAAATTGTCAGTGAAATCGGTTCAGTAGTTTTTGAGTTAGTCCTCCTCTCTGGTGTAGTGGTTAGTGTGATTAGCTGCCACCGCCGGAGGCCCGGTTTCGCTTCGTGGCTCTGCCACGAAATTTGGGAAGTGGCACGAGGGCTGGAACGGGGGTTCACTCAGCCTCGGGAGGTCAACTGTGTAGAGGAGGGTTCTATTCCCACCTCAGCCATCCTCGAAGTAGTTTTCCGTGGTTTACTATTTCTCCTCCAGGCAAGTGCTTGGACGGTACCTAACTTAAGACCACGGCCATTTTCTTCCCTCTTCCTCGTCCATCCCTTCCACTCTTTCCAGACCCCACAAGGCCCCTGTTCAGCACGGCAGACGAGGCCGCCTGGATGAGGTACTGGTCGTCTTCCCCAATTGTATCCTCTTGACCCAAAGTCTCACGCTCCACGACACTGCCCTTGAGGCGGTAGAGGTGGGATCCCTCACTGAGTCCGAGGGAAAACCAACGCTGGAGGGTAAACAGATAAAGAAGGAAGATGTTTCTGAGTCAATTCAAGACAAACATAGTTTAACTGTTATAGAGATAGATTATAATTTGTAAACATGTTGACCCCAAGTGTCGGGCTTGTACGACTACTTGTTACTTGTGTCCCGCGTCCCTGAGTATTAGTATGCTACTCGAACACACCGGTAATACCCGGTTAGCCCTAATTAAAGTATAGGCAGTAACTGATTCAGTTTAAACCCCGTGGTGAACATGTTATTCGTCATAAGCTGTGTGTAACCCTGCATGATTTAATATTCTGAAAGCGTTGTCTGTGTATCGATTCCCTCCCCTTCTAGGCAAATATGTTCTTCCTGATCGAATAACATTAATTACCATACAACATGTTAATCAGCATTAGGATGTTTGTTAGAGGGAGAGCATTTTGCCTCGCCCAACTCCAAATAATATTGTTTTAGCGCTACACACGTGGAAGTTTCCGCTACATTAGGTCTACGTGTCGCGCCGCACCACTCCACGCTCCTGTTACTGTTCAAGATGGAATCTCCTGGCGAATAAATTCTTCAGCGCGCCTACTCATGACTGTGCGAAGATGGATTTATCCATGGTATTTGCAGGTATTTCCCGGAAAATGTCTTTGTCAATAATGTGAACAGAAGCAAAACACTTTGCAAATATAAATCTTCTATTTCCTCGAGTCTTAGACAAAATGGTGCTATGTAGTTATCAGAAAAGATTTTCACGTGTAGCAAAGTTAGAGAACTTTCCTAGGCCTCTTGAAATTAAAAGATAAGCCTACACCTTTCAACACCATTCTATTATTTGCCTATTAACATATACGTAATCTTTTGCTAAATGGTATGGACAGAGTCTCGAGGGAGGAGTACAGGATGAAAAACGAAAGTAATTGAGTGCAATCGAAGTCAGGTGATACAAGAAATATTAGATTGGTAAATGGTCTTAAGGGATATAGATGAATATTATTACTTGGGTAGTAAAGTAACCAACAATGTGGGAAGTAAGGACGATATAAAATGATGACAAGCACAAGCAAGGAAATAAATGTTCACACTTCGAACACTGATATAGGAATCAGACAGATGTTTTCGAAGATTTCAATATCGAGCGTGGCAATGTATGGAAGTGAATGATGGAGGATAACTAGCTCAGAATGAAATGGAATATAAGCTTTTGAAATGTGGTGTTACAGAAGAATGCTGAAGGTGAGATGGATAGGTCGACACACGACAAGAGAGATACTAAATCGAATTGGTGAGAGGAAGAACTAGAAAAGTAGCACACATATTAAGACACACAGGTCATGTTCAGTTCATTTTTGAGGGCAGTGTAGGCGGTAAGAACAGTAGGGGTAGACAAAGTTATTAATACGACAAGCAGATTAGAGCAGATGTAGGATATAGTAATCACGTAGAAATGAAAAGATTTGCACAAGATACGGTGACATTGACAGCTTCTTCAATCCAATCTATGGAATGATGTCTCAGGCGACGACAACAGCAACCCATCCATGCAAGTGCCTTATAAAAATCTGGATTTCGGCTACCTTATCAATGCCTTCGGTTAAGCTGAGGTCAATTGCATGGGCATCCTGAGCCAAAGTGTACATGCTGTAGGGTGGCCACTACGTTTCCGCTCGTTCTCTGCGAACGGCACGTAGCTATCCATTCCAGTACTGAGCACATCAAATGTTGCTTAACTTCGGAGTTCTCTTTAGATCTCGTAGTTTAAAACTGTCATGCCATTCACATGAAACGTACGGTATCGGATGAATGAGCTGCGCTTACTGTAATTTTCTTAAAAACATGCAACCGGTTACAAATGGGCCTTAATGGTATCTTACGTGATATCGAACAGGAATTGTATGTATATATAGTCTGGTATAGGTTCTCTATGAAATTTTAAACCCAAAATGGTGGCAGTAATTGAGGCCATAATACAAACACAGTACCCTGTTATGTAGAGTGGAGTCCGCATTTCAGATCGTCTTTAAGAAATGTTACTCTACTCTACTATCATAATTCGAGTCAGGATGTTTAGGTGGTTGTACCGAACGAGTTGGCCGTGCGGTTAGGGGCGCGCAGCTGTGAGCTTTCATCCGGGAGATAATGGGTTCGAACCCCATTGTCGGCAGCCCTGAAGATGGCTTTCCGTATTTTCCCATTTTCACACCAGGCTGTACCTTAATTAAGGCCACGGCCGCTTCCTTCCCATTCCTAGGCCTTTCCTATCACAACCTCGCCGTAAGATCTATCTGTGACGGTGCGACTTTAAACAAATAGCAGAAAAAAGAAAAAGTTTAGGTAGAAATAGGTTAGAATGCAAACCAACTTACCTGGTGGGAACTGTGGCTACCCGCTCTTCCGTGGTGTAGAGAGAGTGACATAAATTGTAGGGGTTCTAATAGGCTGAGCCCCTACTGTTTATGCAAATCTCATGGCAGAACTCTTGTCCGGGTAGAGAATACTTATTACTTCCTTTAGTTATGTTTGCATTCTAACCGAGTACAGCCTAAACATCTGGGCTCTAGCTAGACATAACTATATCAACATCCATAACTTCTTCCTTGCTTCAAATACCAGCGGTGTTTGATTTTTTGGCTCTCTATCGCTACTTCACACGATTGTGTGCCGTGTCAGAATGAAGCCGAGCAATTTTTAGACCTTTATTTATGGCGTCAAGCTAACGTTGTCTTCGTTCTCCTACCGGCTTTTTCTCGTCAATCAGCAATGTCAATCCAGTCTTTGCAACTATTGTTTCAGCAGCTCGATGTACATGCCCATTTCTCTTTTTCTCATCTTTTCAGAGATTGGTGGCACTCCATGTCACTTGCGAACTTCATGATCATGAAGTTTCAAGTCAGATGTCCATCAGAGCATCTTTGTTTCCATCAGGCCAATTCGCTTTTCCATGTTCTTATTGGAAGGTCAGCTTTGTGCACCACAGATCGAAATACTTTGGACTTTAGCTGGTCTGGAATTTTCTGTTTACATAAGACACCAGCCGCTGAGCAACCATTTTAGCAGTACGCTGCTCACGCGATTTGGTATTTCAGGATTGAAGGTTCAATCTCCTGTAATTGTCGAACCAAAATATTTGAAGAAGTTGTCTTTGGAAGGACAGCGCTCTTAGTTGGAATCAATTAGATCTGTTGTCAACTATTCAGTTTTCTTAACACTGAGGCACAGTGTAAACTTTATAAATGTCTCTGAATATTTATGTATCCAAGGGGTCCAAGTAGCTGTTTCATTTCGAGAGAATAATGGCGAAGTGGTATCAGAGACTTCGCTATAGCCTACGATCAATTACAGATATGTCTATTCACCACTATATCAGACAGTCTTGTCGTATTGAAATTGACTGAAAAGTAGCTTTTTTGATGAATTTATGGGAAGAACAATGCAACGTTAAACCACGATCAAGATAAAAGAAGGAAGTCTGCGGAAAGGT